>NC_134573.1:32237614-32572614 GCF_050947875.1 Dermacentor variabilis
ACAGACCTACGGTCCCCTTCGCCCGCCATTGCGCCCGCCCGTATCCGCTGCAGTCCGGCCACTGGTGCAGTATGCACGACCTCAAGATCATTGGCGCCCGGAAGATAATCGCCCGATTTGTTTTTATTGTGGCAGTGCTGGACACGTAGCACGTCACTGTCACCTCCTTACACCGAACGTCCCCAACAATGTGCGTCCATATGCGCCACGTTTCCAACAACGCCGCAACTATTCGGACACCTTTGAATCTTCTCCTGTTTTCGACACCGCATTCTCCGCCGCTCGCCGTTCACCTTCTCCTCGCCGCCGCTCGCTCTCCCTCATGCACCGGCGTCGGAGCCCTTTGCGCCAGGAAAACTAAATATCGCAGTTCATGAGGCGAGAACTGCGGTGCCAGCGAAATGTTTAAGGCCTCACACTTCCCCGAAGAACGTTATTGAAGTCGCAATAGAAGGAACATTAACTCTAGCACTTGTCGACACCGGCGCTGCACTTTCAGCGATAGATGCCCGTATTTGCCGCAAGATAGGAAAAGTGACGACGCCGCTTTCTGGACTGTCTCTTCGAACTACCAACGCGCAGCACGTCGAGCCATCCGTCGCCTGCACTGCTCGTGTCGTAATTCAGGACGTCCTCTATATCATAGAATTCATCGTGTTGCCATCATGTTCACACGACGTCATATTAGGTTGGGACTTTCTCTCCACGCATCATGCGATCATTGACTGCGCCCGCGCCGAAATCGAGCTGTTTCAGTTTTCGAACGATATTATCGCTGACCATAAGGACCATTGCCGCATAATCTCTGTTTCAGAAGACACCGTTATACCTGCCTGGTCTTCCACCCTTGTCAGTATCTCTTGTGACTATATAGATGACGGCACAGTACTCTTCGCTCCGTCTGAACTCTTAGTTCGCCGCCGTTCACTACCACTGCCGTTCGCCGTCCTCGAGTTCCAAGCTGGCGCCTCTCTCATGTTCGTCTCAAACCCATCGGCTGAACCAATTACTTTACGCCGCCGTGAAAGCCTTGGCAGAGCAGAGCCACTGACCTCATCTTCAATATTTGACACGATCGACGACTCCACTTATATTGCTGCTCTCGAGGCATCGCGTCCACAGTCACTACCGCGTTCTTTTACGCCAGCTATTGCCAGTGACCTTACGACGACGCAGCGCGACGAACTTCTTCGCTTGCTCCAAGGCTTCTCTTCCTCCTTTGATTGCCAAGCAACATCACTTGGCCGCACAACGACTGTTTCGCAAACTATCGACACTGGGAGCCATGCACCAATTCGACAGCGTCCTTACCGAGTATCGGCGACTGAAAGACGCGTTATCAATGACCAGGTGAACGATATGCTCAATCGCGGTGTCATCCAGCCTTCTAGTAGTCCTTGGGCATCACCAGATGTCCTGGTTAAAAAGAAAGTTGGCACCATACGATTTTGGGTCGATTATCGAAGGCTTAACAAGATTACCCGAAAGGATGTATACCCGTTGCCACGTATTGACGACGCACTTGACTGTTTGCAAGGAGCGGAGTTTTTTTCCTCCTTAGATCTCCGCTCTGGCTACTGGCACGTGCCCATGGCTAACGCTGACTGTTCTAAAACCGCGTTTGTAACACCAGATGGCTTGTATGAATTCACTGTGGTGCCGTTCGGTCTGTGCAATGCGCCCGCCACCTTCGAACGCATGATGGACGGCATCCTACGTGGTCTGAAGTGGCATACTTGCCTCTGCTACCTCGACGACGTTGTCGTCTTTTCCCCTGATTTTCCGACCCATCTTCGGCGTTTACATCAAGTTTTGACCTGTCTCCGGAATGCTGGTCTCCAGCTTAACTTAAGAAAGTGCCGATTTGCAGCTCGAAAACTGGCTATATTAGGCCACGTTGTCTCCAAAGAAGGCATTCTTCCTGATCCTGATAAACTTCGCGCCGCATACGAATTTCCGAAGCCCACTAACTTGAAAGCACTACGCAGCTTCATTGGACTATGCCCCTATTTTCGACGTTTCGTTCGCAATTTTGCTACAGTGATCGCACCACTTAACCAACTTCTTCAAGGCGACAATGAACTTTCTGCTTGGTCGGAAGCCTCTGATGATGCCTTTACGACTCTTCGTCACCTCCTCACGTCTCCGCCAGTCTTGCGCCATTTTGATCCAAGCGCACCTACAGAACTTCACACTGACGCCAGTGGTGTCGGCCTTGGTGCCGTGCTCGCACAACGCAAGAACGCTAATGCCGAATACGTAGTCGCTTATGCTAGTCGTGCCCTCACGAAACCTGAGGCCAATTACTCAGTCACAGAAAAAGAGCGCCTGGCTATCGTATGGGCTCTTCCAAAATTTCGTCCATATCTCTACGGTCGACGCTTTGACGTGGTGACGGATCATCACGCTCGTTGCTGGTTGTCCAACCTAAAAGACCCGTCGGGCCGCCTCGCTCGGGGGGTACCTTCGAATCCAGGACTATGATATCCGTGTTGTCTGTCGTTCTGGACGCAAACACTCTGACGCCGATGCCCTCTCGCGCTCCCCAGTTACTTCAGACAGCCGCACTTCTACTTATAGACATGACATCTCACCACTTGACATCCTGGACATGGCATCGGAGCAACGAAAAGACCCATGGATCGTCATGATATTAGACTTTTTGTCCAATCCTCCGGCAACTTCGGCACCTCGAGCGTTACGCCGACAGGCGCAGCATTTCACAATCCGCGACGGACTTTTATACCGCCGCAACTACCACGATGACGGCCGCAAATGGCTCTTAGTAGTGCCTCGCCACCTACGACAAGATTTATGCTCCGCTTCTCATTCTGACCCGCAGTGTGGTCACGGCGGAGCGTCAGAAACCTACACACGGCTTCGCCTACGATATTATTGGCGAGGGATGTACGCCTTCGTCCACAAATACGTGCGCTCCTGCATTGCCTGCCAGCGACGCAAATGTGTCCCGCACCTCTCCAACCACTTCCCTGCCCAGCTCAGCCATTCGACCGCGTCGGCATCGATATATACGGGCCTCTTCCATCTACTGGCGCTGGTAACCGATGGATTGTTGTGGCCGTAGATCATTTGACACGGTATGCTGAAACCACCGCCTTGCATGCTGCATCAGCAAAAGACATCGCCTCGTTCATTCTAAACAACTTCGTTCTCCGTCATGGCGCCTCTCGTGAACTGTTGTGCGATCGGGGCCGCGTATTCCTCTCAGACGTCCTGCAGTCACTCCTATCTGAATGCCAAATTATTCACCGCACTACTACTGCTTATCATCCACAGACCAATGGCTTAACAGAACGATTCAACAGAACTCTTGGTGACATGCTATCAGTGTGTGTTGCATCTGACCACTCCAACTGGGATCTTGTACACCCGTTCGCCACTTACGCATATAACACTGCCTCTCAAGCCACTACCGGATTCTCGCCATTCTCTCTGCTTTACGGCTGCCATCCCTCCAGCACCATTGATACGGTTCTCCCGTACCGGCAGGACCCTGCTGAATGCTCACCTGTTTCTGCGATTGCTCAGCACGCCGAGAAATGCCGACAGCTGGCCCGTTCTTTGACATCTGCTCAACAGTGCTGCCAAAAAGAGCGCCATGACCTGAATCCTCCCCTCACCCCTTCCCCGTCGACTAACTCGTGTGGCTTCGGGTCCCGCCTGTTGCTGCTCCTGACCTTTCGTCCAAGCTCCTCCCGAAGTACCACGGGCCCTACCGCGTGGTTGCACAAACATCACCAGTGAACTACGTGGTCGAACCCGTATCGCCATCTCCCGATCTCCGTCGACGAGGGCGAGAGACTGTACACATTGACCGGCTGAAGCAGTACTACGATCCACCCACCTCTTCGTAGGTCGCCAGGATGGCTACTCGTCAATTCCGGGGGTGATTTGTGACGAAGAAGATCGGCAGGCTAAAAAGCCCCGTTGCCATCGCGTGGCTCGTACCCAGTTCGTTCGCTGGCTGCGCCCTACCTGTTGTTGCCGTCTTGGTCGCTGCTCCTCTACGACCCGAATAAACCCCATTTACAATATATATATATATATATATATATATATATATATACATATCAAGTGGTTTTGGCACGTAAAACCCCAAATATTATTATATATATATATATATATATATATATATATATATATATATATATATATATATATATATGGGTGAGCGGGTAGGGAGAGAGTGATAAATATAGAGAGAGATAAGTCCGCGCGTGTGCAGTGAATATATATGGATGTCCTGTATGAGTACTTTTCAAGGCAAAAATACCAACACATCAAATTTTCGGAGCAGCTACCGTCACTTCAAGACATGTACGTGGCATCATAGCACGATCGTGCACTTTGTTTTTCCTCGCGGTGTCTGTACACTGTGAACCTCTAACAAGAAGGCCGTATCAGTACGTGCTACGCATAATGCAGGAGCGTAGGCCCACAGCAGGCTGGAGGGCAGGCGCACATGCCGTAAGGTTTTCACCTTTCTCCACAGCCTCGCAGGCCACCCACGGTTAGCCTGTTTTGGCCAAATATATAATATGAATATATTATTATTAATGTTCCTTCTCTGTAACTTATACCAATCATCTAAAGTTGTTAAGTTTGTCATGTTTTTAACCGCGATTAGATCAACATTGTTAAGGCATTCAAATGGGAGCCATTTCAAACTAGATTACTTTGCCAAACAAAGCACAAAGGAAAGCCTCAATGTTCTGGTATTCCTAAATAGATTCGATTTGCGGAATTTTAAGCCCGCTTGAACTGCCTGCAATTCAATACTGAAAGCAGTGAAAACTGACTTCTTTTCTTGTTGTCCAAAGGCTGCCTCAATGTAGATAGCAAGCTATAATTATTCATGTGCAAAACATTAAGCAATGACTCTGTTTCTAAGCTGATAAATGTGATTTTTTAACCGCCATGGTTGCTCAGTGGCTATGGTGTTGAGCTGCTCAGCACGAGGTCGCGTGATCGAATCCCAAACACGGCGGCCGCATTTCGATGGAGGCGACAACAGCCGTGTACTTTGATTTATACCCCTGTCACACTGGGAGTTTTAATGTCATTCGAACCGAATGGCATTAGCATCGAATGACATTATTCGGTTGATACACAGCGATATTTAATGTCATTAAATGACTTCCGCAATCGAATGAGTTCGAGAAACTCATTCGGCTTCGCACTTCGAAGCGAATGTGTAATCTCAACCCCAGAATCACAGCAAAACACGACAGAGCGTTTGCAAGTTGAAAGCCGTACTCATAAAGAAATAATAAGCTTCGAATGTTTTAATGAACTTGTTACTTTAAAGAGACAAAACATTCACGGCAGGCTGTCGCAAAATGTTGTACTCTGCAGCTCAGCAGCGTCTGGCCTCCGCCCCCTGCCGCCGACACTCTGCTATGCTCTGCTCATCGGCCATGTTGCAAACAGTCGGTCGCCTCGTTGCACGTTTCGCTCAAGCAGGCATCAGGAGCAACGCGACGAGCAATGGCAGCTGGATGGGTACATTGGAGCCAAGCGGAAACGTTTACGTCAATTAGAATTTGGGAGGACAACCTAAGTGACTTCCGTCGTGCCAAAAGGAATCAGAAAGCGTACGCGCACATTCTGGAAGAACTTTTTAAAGCCGGCGTTGAAAAGAGTCTGAAAGAAACAAAAACAAAGATTGAAAACCTTGGAAACAAGTACAGGCAAGTACGATTTTTATTTTTGACGCTGTGCATGTTCGTTGAATAATAAATAAATAATGGGAATATATCGGGCGAAGTAGCGTCCCAGGTTGTTTTCTAGAGCGGACGCCAGTATCATCACTTGGCGTTGCCGAAAGAGCTAATAGTCGCGGCGCACCTTTTTTTTTTCACCCAGCGCACACCTTCATCGGACGCATTGTGTATCTTTTAGCATACTGGACCAGCAGGCATACAACAATTCGCTGATGGGACGCTCCGAGATGTGATACGCCAGTCCTTCGGGACGCATAGAGAAATGCGGGGCGCGTTCTGGATCGTGTCCGCTCGGGATTCAAAGTGCCCTGTGTCACTGGTATTTTTCGTGCTGCGACGACTTTCATTTCCAAATAGCAAAATAAAAAGAACATGTGTAAGCGAGCATCGCGGTGCGCGTCAGGGAACAGCTAATTTCAAGCAACGACATATTTTCGCTACATTGACCTTCCGAGCGTGTGCTGTACCTGTATTGTACTGCTACTGCTATTCGGGTGTGTTGTATGAACCTATGGCAAGAAATATGAACTTGATAACCTACAATGCAGTTGAAACGTGGCTTTGCTTTATTTCTGTTGCAGATATATCAATAAAAAAAGGGCACGGGCTGTGGCCAGATAACGTGGCCCTTTTATTGGGATATACACAAATTTCTCCAGGCACTGCCTATTAATGATTACAGCCTGCTGCATATACAGTGTCTGCAACAGCAGCAGCACAGTGTAACAGGTAAGTGCAATGCATATTGTAGAATACTTTCTAATAACTTTTTCCAACAGATATGTCTTCAAGCATGCGCAATTTTTTATCATAATTGGCGTTCAGCAAAGCAAATTTTTTTTCAAGGTGCTTCCATTGCTATTGTCTGCACAACAAACTTTGGAGGGACATACCAGAAATGAATATTTGAAACATTTGCAGCATCCTTAATATTAAAGTTTATTAATCTGTGAAATGTTTCACGTGTGCAGGTTTATGTATATGAAATCATCGGAACAGTTTCTCAGAAACATTTGGGTAACAATGAATTGCATTTTTATTGTATTCTTTTTTTCAGCTCATCACGAGCATGGAATATGGAAATGATTTTGGCAGCGACGAGGACGCCTCGGTGGGTGATGCGGCCCTTGAAGACGCCTGAGCTCTGTCATCAACACAGGGCTCGGCCACCGCCAGTGAAAACCCGTCGCGGCTGGTGGCCATGTCCGACAGCGAGGGCTCACAAGCACTAACACCACCAGCAGCTCGCAAGAGAGCCGAAAGACAGGCCCTGAAGAAACGGCAGCCCTCCCAGCAGTTGCTGTTGACACAAGTTGTTGAGGAGCAGCGC
Organism: Dermacentor variabilis; assembly: GCF_050947875.1. Classification (NCBI taxonomy): domain Eukaryota; kingdom Metazoa; phylum Arthropoda; class Arachnida; order Ixodida; family Ixodidae; genus Dermacentor; species Dermacentor variabilis. The sequence continues at coordinate 32,244,689 of NC_134573.1, forward strand.
CAGCTTCGTCTCAGCTTAGAGAAATCAAAAGAAAAGGAGCTTCGCAAGCGCGAGCGGCAATTGAGGCTCGATGAAGCTGCTGCCGAGCGGGAAGAACGCTTGATAGCGGTCTTAGAAAAAATTGTTGCAAAATAGTCATATTTTGAAATAAACTGTTTTCAATTTCCTCCATTTACTTCAAGTAATCTCTTCAACTGACGCCAAACACTCCTTCAGGCATACAAAAAGACAAACCCCGAAGTATGCTTCCGACTGTGAGGTTTCAGTTCATTGTGTGTTTTGTTCTGCCCGTTTCCAGAAATATTGCCCAAGGGCAGCTCTGACTTCATGACCTGTCGCAGTGGATGCAGCGGTAGTATGTCATGGATGCTCATACAGAGCATCAAATGCAGTGGCTTCATTTTCCCACTGCTGTTCCACAGTGTCTCTGAGACCTTCACAAATATTGTGTAAAATACACCATGCCCTAATTGCATGCTTTGCACTGGGCAAGGTGCACTCCATTCTCTTCATAATAAACTTAAAGCGAGCTTTCAGCCTTCCAAAAGCATTTTCAACAATGCGTCTCGTCCTTGATAGGTTATAGTTGAAAGCAGCTTCGTGTGTGTCGGGCAAGCCATTTGAGAATGGCTTCAGGAGGCTTGTAGTAAGTGGAAATGCCTGGTAACACAGAATAATTGGGTTCACCTCAACATTCTCAATCACAGCCACGGGCAATGAGAAGTATGCGCCCTCAACCAACGTAGACAATCTCGACCTTGCATACAGGTTGGCGTCGTGGCATCTGCCTGGAGCTCCAATATTTATGTACCGAAATCGGTACATATAATCCACCATCGCCAGAAGTATGATACTGTACCTGCACAGAAAGCAATACACAAATATGATTATGCACTTCACTGCAGTGTATTCTGCATTGTAATTTTCTGACCAAATTGTAGAAGTCATTTGTGTCCATAGTGCTGCTGAAGAGACCAACGCTACTAAGTAGCAATAGTTTTGTGCCATGCTAACAAAAAATATGCTCTACAAGAAATGTAATGAAGCAACCTCTCGCAAGCCAAATTTATGAAACTTTGATAACAAGCAAGAACGAAAGACTGAAAATTATCTTTCAATTTCATACGTAGTTTTCTCTGAACAGTAAAATGGACAGTAAAACGCCCATAAAAAGTTTAATATTTCCCAAACTATACACACAAGGTACAAGTTGCGTTTGTGAAATGCTGTTATAAAAGTAAAAAAAAAACCTTTTAGTAGTGCTTACCATCCTTTAGAGTTGTGGTAATCCACGGCGTTCTCCTTTGGTGGCGACACACAAAAGTGGCAGCCGTCAAAAGCGCCAATACCCTGAGGAAAGCCACTCAGAGCAAAAAATTCCCTCATGTGTTTTTTCATTTCCTGGCGGCGGATCATGCGGAGCCATTCCCCTTCAACCTGATCAATTACAGCCTTGTAGAATTCTTTACAAAGCACGTTCATCGTTGATCTGCCGATGCCAGAAAGGTGCGCGATGGTTCAGTCCTCTCCACTGGAACACAATCTGTACAATCCCACCGCCACTCGCTTTTCCAAGGAGATCGGCTTTCTCAGTCGCGTCGTTTGGTGCTCCAAGACGGATCTGCACGATTCGACCAAATACCTGAACGTAGGCGGCGATACACGGAAAGCTTGCTTGAAGTGATTTTCACCAAGGTTCGGCAAAGTGTCCTCAAACCAGCGCTCATTTCTTTGAAATGTCCAACGCTCTCGGTGAACAATGGAACAACTGGCCGTCACAGCCGCAACAGTGAACGAGTTCGCTTGAATACGCTGCTGAATTTCGTCACTCTGTCTTGATTGTGCGTCTATTAGAACGTCTAATCGCTTCCTCTGATGATTACGCCTTGCTCGCAATGCAAAGTGCGCAGCGTGTGAAACGTAGTTTTTGTCATGTGGTCAGTTAAACCCTCTTAAAGAAAGTGCGATATTTACATTGCAGCAATTCAGCATGTAATCCTATGCAAGGTTTGCTTACGCACCGCATAGATCACAACATTAATATGATGTAATCTTTCTGCTCAACACGGTTCACAAGCTATACCAAAATGCAAACGGTAGGTGATGTGGTTGCGCACTGCGAGACTTTAACACAGTGACGTTTGTTGAGGCAGGTATGGTGAGAGCTGTATGCAGAGGAATGAATTACATTTGCTTATATATTTATTTATTTTCAGTCATTTTATTGCCTCCCAAGCTGCAAGATAGGAGTTGTTAAAAAGAGAAACGCACAGCTTTTTTACAATACTAAAGGAATACCAAAAAACAGTATGAACACATATTTGCTACGATCATAAGACACACTAAGAAATGAAAACTCACTGAACACGCCGGCAAAATAGAGGCTGAGAAGCAATAAATCAAAGTGACGCAAAAAAAAGAAGCAAGAAAATTATGTGCCGTGCCACTCTGAGATGGTGGATGAGCAGGCAGGCTGTCTATGTGGGCCGCCTAATGGCGAACTGCCCATTGACGTACGTGAAACGCTTTATGCACACAAATGGAAGGCGAAGCGCGACTAGTCGCTCCTCCACGATGTAGTCGCTCCTCCCATGTATTGTTACAAAACGCGGCACGACACCCTTTACTAATGAATCGTGGCAGGTTGAACAGACACACACCTCACCGCACTCTTAGGTCACACATTGCTTCACCGTAGCCAAGACGATCATGCATTGGTCGACGTCCCGCACTGCAGTAATGGCTGTGAGCTCACTCGAAAACCACAAGCGGACGCACACAACAGCGACAACACAAAATTGATTCCCCACAAACTCTGCCTGAAACCTGGGGTGCTATGCAGGATGCGCCAAGTTTCTCGTTCACCCGAGTTTTACCCGAGTTTGCTCGATGGCAGTCAGTGAACGGAGATAGCGTGAAACTCGCAAAGGCTGCAGGAAAAAAATATGTAGACAAAAAGCCGCCTAAGACAACATGAGCGCACCTTGCGCTGCTCGCTGCTTCCACGTTTCAAGCGCATAAGGCTGCACAACGAAATGCGCCAGCACTGCGTATTGTTATCAACGGATTATCGCAACTTAGCAATACGGTGACTGTCCCGCTGTCTGTCTGCACACTTTCCGTGAGCCGCTTGCCACGCCTCTCCCGGGCGCGTCAAGGGTGTGCCTTCTCTTTCTGGCGCTATCTTCATATCCTCCATCGAATGGGAAAAGGTTACATGCACTCATTCTTGCACCTACACTTTCGCTCAAACGAATACGTTAAAATACATCAAATAAAGTAAGAAACATTTCATTTCTTTAAGTATCTGTTTTTCGTTTTGAATGCTACAAATTTCTGATGGCAAACGGAGATCGAGGAAATTATTCCATTTTACACTTCTTGCCGCGTGTGGCGACAGTGAGGCGAAAGCTTAGAAGCGGATACATTGCAGAGAGTCGCACGCACGATGGAGTTCATATGGTGAGAAGTTGCCTAGGGGCGCTGCAGTGACATTCTCAATAATGTCAGTCATTACCACTCTTTCTCTGTTAAGGAAATAAAAACACAGCGCCGCCGTACGGGTGTTCATCGCAGGTACTTTATGGACCCAGATTGAGCAACTAAAAACGACACATTTGTCATAGATACGGGAGCAACGTCTGTCGCGGTAAAATGGCGGTCCTTAGGGTCCGTAGGGTCCATAGTGACGCAGTTTAGTGAAAGTGCACCAGTTTATCTTTGGTGCGCGAAGCCTCTGCGATGCATTGCGAAGACGTGCATCCTTCCCAGCGACATAATTCATCGCTTGTCATCGCTTGCCTAGTGGAAGTGCCTCTGAGCGCATGTACGCAGTATTTGAGTGTTTTGTGCACTCCAATGTGCTTGCGGATTACCTCTGCTGAAGCCAGCAACGATCACAGATGGATATCGTAACGACACCGCAGCAATCGCTGTTTGACAGGTGAGGGCTCTTGTGTGCAGCCATGAGATCAGACTTCGAACAGAGGAAGGTGTTGGAACTGTTGAGTGTGCCGTGCTTTTGATGAAGAAATGCCGGCAGAGTTCTGACTGCTGTGGTTTAAACCTGTTGCCAGCTTTGCGGGTCAATGTTGCCAGACTGCCTGCAAAATTTGACGGGGAAAAACACCGTCAAATGTAGCGAATGCAACGACGCCGTTTTCGAAGCGCACAGAGTTGCCAGATCACGCGCGCGCAGGCTCCCAGCTCCCGACAGTACCGGAACGCTGCTACATAACCCGCGCGCTTTCGAATCGCTTGCTTGTTGTGGGCCCTGTTCTCCTACGGTACGAAGCGCTTTCTTTCGCTGCACACGCTGTGGCTGGTCCGCGCGGGGCGAGGCTTTCGCTGGATCTGAAACTGAAACGCGTCGCAAAACACTTGAGGCGCGATATATCGCTGCGCTCTCTCGCTACAACGTTAAAAAAGGGTTCCATCGTCTTTCTTTGCACAGGCAGTCTTCTGGGGATTACGCTGCTCGCAATAAAGACTTTTCTGAAACTGAGACGCGTCGCATAACACTTGGTGGCGCGGTTTATCGCTGCGCGCTCTCGCTACGTTAGAAAAGGGTTGCATCGCCTTTCTTTGCACAGGCAGTCTCCTGGAGTTTACGCTGCTCGCAATAGAGACTTTTCTGAAACTGAGGCGCCTCGCATAACACTTGGGGCGCGATATATCGCTGCGCTCTCTCGCTACAACATTAGAAAAGGGTTGCATCGCCTTTCTTTGCAAAGGCAGTTTCCTGGGCATTACGCTGCTCGCAATAAAGACTTTCCTGAAACCGAGGCGCGTCGCATAACACTTGGGGCACGATATATCGCTGCGCGCTCTCGCTACAACCTTAGAAAAGGGTTGCGTCGCCTTTCTTTGCACAGGCAGCTCTTGGGGATTACGCCGCTCGCAATAAAGATTTTTCTGAAACGGAGACGCATCGCATGACACTTGTGGCGCGATATATCGCTGTGCGCTCTGGCTACAACGTTAGAAAAGGGTTGCATCGCCTCAATTTGAACAGGCAGTCTCTTGGGGTTTACGATGCTCGCAATAAAGAGTTTTCTGAAGCGCAGACGGGTCGCATAACAGTTGGGGCGCGATATATCGCTGCGCGCTCTCGCTGCAGGGCTAGAAAACGGTTGCATCGCCTTTCTTTGCACAAGTATGGTCTCCTGGGGATTACGCGGCTCGCAATAAAGACTTTTCTGAAACTGACACGCGTCGCATAACACTACATGCGCAAATCAAGGCGATGCAACCCTTTTATAACGTTGTAGCGAGAGCGCGCAGCGATATATCGCACCCCAAGGATTATGCGACGCGTGTCAGTTTCAGAAAAGTCTGTATTGCGAGCAGCGTAATCCCCAGGAGACGATACTTGTTCAAAGAAAGGCGACGCAACCCTTTTCGAACGCTGCAGCGAGAGCGCGCAGCGATATATAGCGCCCCAAGGGTTATGCGACACTTCTCAGTTTCAGAAAAGTCTTTATTCCGAGCAGCGTAATCCCCAGGAGACTGCCTGTGCAAAGAAAGATGATGCAACGCTGTTCTTGCGCTGCAGCGAGAGCGCGCAGCGATATATCGCGCCCGAAGTGTTATGCGGCGCATCTCCGTTTCCTAAATGTGTCTTGCGAGCAGCGTAACCCTCAGGAGCCTATACTTGTGCAAATCAAGGCGATGCAACCCTTTTCTAGCGCTGCTGCGACAGCGCGCAGCAATATATCGCGCACGAAGTGTTATGCGACGCGTCTCCGTTTCCGAACGGTGTATGGCGAGCAGCGTAATCGTCAGGAGACTGCCCGTGCAAATCAAGACGATGCAACCCTTCTCTAGCGCTGCAGCGAGAGCGCGCAGCAATATATCGTGCACGAAGTGTTATGCAACGCATCTCTGTTTCCGAAAAGTGTATGTCGAGCAGCGTAATCGTCAGGAGAGTGCGTGTGCAAATCAAGGCGATGCAACCCTTTTCTAGCGCTGCTGCGAGAGCGCGCAGCAATATATCGCGCACAAAGTGTTATGCGACGCGTCTCCGTTTCCGAACAGTGTATGGCGAGCAGCGTAATCGTCAAGAGACAGCCTGTGCAAATCAAGGCGATGCAACCCTTTTCTAGCGCTGCTGCGAGAGCGCGCAGCAATATATCGCGCACGAAGTGTTATGCGACGCATCTCTGTTTCCGAAAAGTGTATGGCGAGCAGCGTAATCGTCAGGAGACTGCCCGTGCAAATCAAGACGATGCAACCGTTCTCTAGCGCTGCAGCGAGAGCGCGCAGCAATATATCGCGCACGAAGTGTTATGCGATGCATCTCTGTTTCCGAAAAGTGTATGTCGAGCAGCGTAATCGTCAGGAGACTGCCTGTGCAAATCAAGAAGATACAACCCTTTCCTAGCGCTACAGCTAGAGCGCGCAGAAATATATCGCGCATGAAGTGTTATGTGACGCGTCTCAGTTTCCGAACAGTGTATGTCGAGCAACCTAATCGTCAGGAGACTGCCTGTGCAAATCAAGACGAGGCAAGCCTTTTGAAGCGCTGCAGCGAGAGCGCGCAGCGATATATGCGCACGAAGTGTTATGCGACGCGTCTCGGTTTTCGAACAGTGTATGGCGAGCAGCGTAATCGTCAGGAGACAGCCTGTGCAAATCAAGACGATGCAACCCTTTTCTAGTGCTGCTGCGAGAGCGCGCAGCAATATATCGCGCACGAAGTGTTATGCGACGCGTCTCCGTCTACCGAACAGTGTATGTCGAGCAGCGTAATCGTCAGCAGACTGCCTGCGCAAATCAAGACGAGGCAACCCTTTTGAAGCGCTGCAGCGAGAGCGCGCAGCAATATATCGCGCATGAAGTGTTATGCGACGCGTCTTCGTTTACCGAACAGTGTATGTCGAGCAGCGTAATCGTCAGGAGACTGCCTGTGCAAATCAAGACGAGGCAACCCTTTTGAAGCGCTACAGCGAGAGCGCGTAGCGATATATGCGCACGAAGTGTTATGCGACGCGTCTCGGTTTTCGAACAGTGTATGGCGAGCAGCGTAATCGTCAGGAGACAGCCTGTGCAAATCAAGACGATGCAACCCTTTTCTAGCGCTGCTGCGAGAGCGCGCAGCAATATATCGCGCGTGAAGTGTTATGCGACGCGTCTCCGCTTACCGAACAGTGTATGTCGAGCAGCGTAATCGTCAGGAGACTGCCTGTGCAAATCAAGACGATGAAACCCTTTTCAAGCGCTGCAGCGAGAGCGCGCAGCGATATATCGCGCAGGAAGTGTTATGCGACGCGTCTCAGTTTCCGAACAGTGTATGTCGAGCAGCGTAATCGTCAGGAGACTGCCTGTGCAGATCAAGACGAAGCAACCCTTTTCTAGCGCTGCTGCGAGAGCGCGCAGCAATATATCGCGCACGAAGTGTTATGCGACGCGTCTCCGTTTCCGAACAGCGTATGGCGAGCAGCGTACTCGTCAGGAGACTGCCTGTGCAAATCAAGAAGATGCAACCCTTTTCAAGCGCTGCTGCGAGAGCGCGCAGCAATATATCGCGCATGAAGTGTTATGTGACGCGTCTCAGTTTCCGAACAGTGTACGTCGAGCAACCTAATCGTCAGGAGACTGCCTGCGCAAATCAAGACGAGGCAAGCCTTTTGAAGCGCTGCAGCGAGAGCGCGCAGCGATATATGCGCACGAAGTGTTATGCGACGCGTCTCGGTTTTCGAACAGTGTATGGCGAGCAGCGTAATCGTCAGGAGACAGCCTGTGCAAATCAAGACGATGCAACCCTTTTCTAGTGCTGCTGCGAGAGCGCGCAGCAATATATCGCGCACGAAGTGTTATGCGACGCGTCTCCGTCTACCGAACAGTGTATGTCGAGCAGCGTAATCGTCAGCAGACTGCCTGTGCAAATCAAGACGAGGCAACCCTTTTGAAGCGCTGCAGCGAGAGCGCGCAGCAATATATCGCGCATGAAGTGTTATGCGACGCGTCTTCGTTTACCGAACAGTGTATGTCGAGCAGCGTATTCGTCAGGAGACTGCCTGTGCAAATCAAGACGGGGCAACCCTTTTGAAGCGCTACAGCGAGAGCGCGGAGCGATATATGCGCACGAAGTGTTATGCGACGCGTCTCGGATTTCGAACAGTGTATGGCGAGCAGCGTAATCGTCAGGAGACAGCCTGTGCAAATCAAGACGATGCAACCCTTTTCTAGCGCTGCTGCGAGAGCGCGCAGCAATATATCGCGCACGAAGTGTTATGGGACGCGTCTCCGTTTCCGAACAGTGTATGGCGAGCAGCGTAATCGTCAGGAGACTTTTCTGAAACTGACACGCGTCGTATAACACTGCATGTGCAAATCAAGGCGATGCCACCCTTTTCTAACGTTGTAGCGAGAGTGCGCAGCGACATATGGCGCCCCAAGGGTTATGTGACGCGTGTCAGTTTCAGAAAAGTCTTTATTGCGAGTAGCGTAATCGTCAGGAGAGTGCCTGTGCAAATCAAGGCGATGCAACCCTTTGCTAGCGCTGCTGCGAGAGCGCGCAGCAATATATACGCACGAAGTGTTATGCGACGCGTCTCCGTTTTCGAACAGTGTATGGCGAGCAGCGTAATCGTCAGGAGCCTGTCTGCGCAAATCTAGACGATGCAACCCTTTTCAAGCGCTGCTGCGAGAGCGCGCAGAAATATATCGCGCACGAAGTGTTATGCGACGCGTCTCGGTTTTCGAACAGTGTATGGCGAGCAGCGTAATCGTCAGGAGACAGCCTGTGCAAATCAAGACGATGCAACCCTTTTCTAGCGCTGCTGCGAGAGCGCGCAGCAATATATCGCGCATGAAGTGTTATGCGACGCGTCTCCGTTTACCGAACAGTGTATGTCGAGCAGCGTAATCGTCAGGAGACTGCCTGTGCAAATAAAGACGAGGCAATCCTTTTGAAGCGCTGCAGCGAGAGCGCGCAGCAATATATCGCGCATGAAGTGTTATGCAACGCATCTCTGTTTCCGAAAAGTGTATGTCGAGCAGCGTAATCGTCGGGAGAGTGCGTGTGCAAATCAAGGCGATGCAACCCTTTTCTAGCGCTGCTGCGAGAGTGCGCAGCAATATATGGCGCACGAAGTGTTATGCGACGCGTCTCCGTTTCCGAACAGTGTATGGCGAGCAGCGTAATCGTCAGGAGACAGCCTGTGCAAATCAAGGCGATGCAACCCTTTTCTAGCGCTGCTGCGAGAGCGCGCAGCAATATATCGCGCACGAAGTGTTATGTGACGCATCTCTGTTTCCGAAAAGTATATGGCGAGCAGCGTAATCGTCAGGAGACTGCCCGAGCAAATCAAGACGAGGCAACCCTTTTGAAGCGCTGCAGCGAGAGCGCGCAGCAATATATCGCGCACTAAGTGTTATGCGACGCATCTCTCTTTCCGAAAAGTGTATGTCGAGCAGCGTAATCGTCAGGAGAGTGCCTGTGCAAATCAAGGCGATGCAACCCTTTTCTAGCGCTGCTGCGAGAGCGCGCAGAAATATATCGCGCACGAAGTGTTATGCGACGCGTCTCCGTTTACCGAACAGTGTATGTCGAGCAGCGTAATTGTCAGGAGACTGCCTGTGCAAATCAAGACGATGAAACCCTTTTCAAGCGCTGCAGCGAGAGCGCGCAGCGATATATCGCGCCCGAAGTGTTATGCGACGCGTCTCAGTTTCCGAACAGTGTATGTCGAGCAGCGTAATCGTCAGGAGACTGCCTGTGCAAATCAAGACGAAGCAACCCTTTTCTAGCGCTGCTGCGAGAGCGCGCAGCAATATATCGCGCACGAAGTGTTATGCGACGCGTCTTCGTTTACCGAACAGTGTATGTCGAGCAGCGTAATCGTCAGGAGACTGCCTGTGCAAATCAAGACGAGGCAACCCTTTTGAAGCGCTGCAGCGAGAGGGCGCAGCTATATATGCGCACGAAGTGTTATGCGACGCGTCTCGGTTTTCGAACAGTGTATGGCGAGCAGCGTAATCGTCAGGAGACAGCCTGTGCAAATCAAGACGATGCAACCCTTTTCTAGCGCTGCTGCGAGAGCGCGCAGCAATATATCGCGCACGAAGTGTTATGGGACGCGTCTCCTTTTCCGAACAGTGTATGGCGAGCAGCGTAATCGTCAGGAGACTTTTCTGAAACTGACACGCGTCGTATAACACTGCATGTGCAAATCAAGGCGATGCCACCCTTTTCTAACGTTGTAGCGAGAGCGCGCAGCGACATATGGCGCCCCAAGGGTTATGTGACGCGTGTCAGTTTCAGAAAAGTCTTTATTGCGAGTAGCGTAATCGTCAGGAGAGTGCCTGTTCAAATCAAGGCGATGCAACCCTTTGCTAGCGCTGCTGCGAGAGCGCGCAGCAATATATACGCACGAAGTGTTATGTGACGCGTCTCCGTTTTCGAACAGTGTATGGCGAGCAGCGTAATCGTCAGGAGACCGCCTGTGCAAATCTAGACGATGCAACCCTTTTCTAGCGCTGCTGCGAGAGCGCGCAGAAATATATCGCGCACGAAGTGTTATGCGACGCATCTCCGTTTACCGAACAGTGTATGTCGAGCAGCGTAGTCGTCAGGAGACTGCCTGTGCAATTCAAGACGATGAAACCCTTTCCTAGCGCTACAGCGAGAGCGCGCAGAAATATGTCGCGCATGAAGTGTTATGCGACGCGTCTCAGTTTCCTAACAGTGTATGTCGAGCAGCCTAATCGTCAGGAGACTGCCTGTGCAAATCAAGACGAGGCAAGCCTTTTGAAGCGCTGCAGCGAGAGCGCGTAGCGATATATGCGTACGAAGTGTTATGCGACGCGTCTCGGTTTTCGAACAGTGTATGGCGAGCAGCGTAATCGTCAGGAGACAGCCTGTGCAAATCAAGACGATGCAACCCTTTTCTAGCGCTGCTGCGAGAGCGCTTAGATATATATCGCGCATGAAGTGTTATGCGACGCGTCTCCGTCTGCCGAACAGTGTATGTCGAGCAGCGTAATCGTCAGGAGACTGCCTGTGCAAATCAAGACGAGGCAACCCTTTTGAAGCGCTGCAGCGAGAGCGCGCAGCAATATATCGCGCATGAAGTGTTATGCGACGCGTCTTCGTTTACCGAACAGTGTATGTCGAGCAGCGTAATCGTCAGGAGACTGCCTGTGCAAATCAAGACGAGGCAACCCTTTTGAAGCGCTGCAGCGAGAGGGCGCAGCTATATATGCGCACGAAGTGTTATGCGACGCGTCTCGGTTTTCGAACAGTGTATGGCGAGCAGCCTAATCGTCAGGAGACAGCCTGTGCAAATCAAGACGATGCAACCCTTTTCTAGCGCTGCTGCGAGAGCGCGCAGCAATATATCGCGCACGAAGCGTTATGGGACGCGTCTCCGTTTCCGAACAGTGTATGGCGAGCAGCGTAATCGTCAGGAGACTTTTCTGAAACTGACACGCGTCGTATAACACTGCATGTGCAAATCAAGGCGATGCCACCCTTTTCTAACGTTGTAGCGAGAGCGCGCAGCGACATATGGCGCCCCAAGGGTTATGTGACGCGTGTCAGTTTCCGAAAAGTCTTTATTGCGAGTAGCGTAATCGTCAGGAGAGTGCCTGTGCAAATCAAGGCGATGCAACCCTTTGCTAGCGCTGCTGCGAGAGCGCGCAGCAATATATACGTACGAAGTGTTATGTGACGCGTCTCCGTTTTCGAACAGTGTATGGCGAGCAGCGTAATCGTCAGGAGACCGCCTGTGCAAATCTAGACGATGCAACCCTTTTCTAGCGCTGCTGCGAGAGCGCGCAGAAATATATCGCGCACGAAGTGTTATGCGACGCATCTCCGTTTACCGAACAGTGTATGTGGAGCAGCGTAGTCGTCAGGAGACTGCCTGTGCAAATCAAGACGATGAAACCCTTTCCTAGCGCTACAGCGAGAGCGCGCAGAAATATGTCGCGCATGAAGTGTTATGCGACGCGTCTCAGTTTCCTAACAGTGTATGTCGAGCAGCCTAATCGTCAGGAGACTGCCTGGGCAAATCAAGACGAGGCAAGCCTTTTGAAGCGCTGCAGCGAGAGCGCGTAGCGATATATGCGTACGAAGTGTTATGCGACGCGTCTCGGTTTTCGAACAGTGTATGGCGAGCAGCGTAATCGTCAGGAGACAGCCTGTGCAAATCAAGACGATGCAACCCTTTTCTAGCGCTGCTGCGAGAGCGCGCAGCAATATATCGCGCATGAAGTTTTATGCGACGCGTCTCCGTTTACCGAACAGTGTATGTCGAGCAGCGTAATCGTCAGGAGACTGCCTGTGAAAATCAAGACGAGGCAACCCTTTTGAAGCGCTGCAGCTAGAGCGCGCAGAAATAAATCGCGCATGAAGTGTTATGCGACGCGTCTCCGTTTACCGAACAGTGTATGTCGAGCAGCGTAATCGTCAGGAGACTGCCTGTGCAAATCAAGACGAGGCAACCCTTTTGAAGCGCTGCAGCGAGAGCGCGCAGCTATATATGCGCACGAAGTGTTATGCGACGCGTCTCGGTTTTCGAACAGTGTATGGCGAGCAGCGTAATCGTCAGGAGACAGCCTGTGCAAATCAAGGCGATGCAACCCTTTTCTAGCGCTGCTGCGAGAGCGCGCAGCAATATATCGCGCACGAAGTGTTATGCGACGCATCTCTGTTTCCGAAAAGTGTATGGCGAGCAGCATAATCGTCAGGAGACTGCCTGTGCAAATCAAGACGATGCAACCGTTCTCTAGCGCTGCAGCGAGAGCGCACAGCAATATATCGCGCACGAAGTGTTATGCGACGCATCTCTGTTTCCGAAAAGTGTATGTCGAGCAGCGTAATCGTCAGGAGAATGCCTGTGCAAATCAAGGCGATGCAACCCTTTTCTAGCGCTGCTGCGAGAGCGCGCAGAAATATATCGCGCATGAAGTGTTATGTGACGCGTCTCAGTTTCCGAACAGTGTATGTCGAGCAGCCTAATCGTCAGGAGACTGCCTGTGCAAATCAAGACGAGGCAAGCCTTTTGATGCGCTGCAGCGAGAGCGCGCAGCGATATATGCGCACGAAGTGTTATGCGACGCGTCTCGGTTTTCGAACAGTGTATGGCGAGCAGCGTAATCGTCAGGAGACAGCCTGTGCAAATCAAGACGATGCAACCCTTTTCTGGCGCTGCTGCGAGAGCGCGCAGCAATATATCGCGCATGAAGTGTTATGCGACGCGTCTCCGTCTACCGAACAGTGTATGTCGAGCAGCGTAATCGTCAGGAGACTGCCTGTGCAAATCAAGACGAGGCAACCCTTTTGAAGCGCTGCAGCGAGAGCGCGCAGCAATATATCGCGCATGAAGTGTTATGCGACGCGTCTCCGTCTACCGAACAGTGTATGTCGAGCAGCGTAATCGTCAGGAGACTGCCTGTGCAAATCAAGACGAGGCAACCCTTTTGAAGCGCTGCAGCGAGAGCGCGCAGCTATATATGCGCGCGAAGTGTTATGCGACGCGTCTCCGTTTCCGAACAGTGTATGGCGAGCAGCGTAATCGTCAGGAGACTTTTCTGAAACAGACACGCGTCGTATAACACTGCATGTGGAAATCAAGGCGATGCCACCCTTTTCTAACGTTGTAGCGAGAGCGCGCAGTGACATATGGCGCCCCAAGGGTTATGTGACGCGTGTCAGTGTCAGAAAAGTCTTTATTGCGAGCAGCGTAATCGTCAGGAGAGTGCCTGTGCAAATCAAGGCGATGCAACCCTTTGCTAGCGCTGCTGCGAGAGCGCGCAGCAATATATACGCACGAAGTGTTATGCGACGCGTCTCCGTTTTCGAACAGTGTATGGCGAGCAACGTAATCGTCATGAGCCTGCCTGCGCAAATCTAGACGATGCAACCCTTTTCAAGCGCTGCAGCGAGAGCGCGGAGCGATATATCGCGCACGAAGTGTTACGCGACGCGTCTCCGTTTCCGAACAGTGTATGGCGAGCAGCGTAATCGTCAGGAGACAGCCTGTGCAAATCAAGACGATGCAACCCTTTTCTAGCGCTGCTGCGAGAGCGCGCAGAAATATATCGCGCATGAAGTGTTATGCGACGCGTCTCAGTTTCCTAACAGTGTATGTCGAGCAGCCTAATCGTCAGGAGACTGCCTGTGCAAATCAAGACGAGGCAAGCCTTTTGAAGCGCTGCAGCGAGAGCGCGTAGCGATATATGCGCACGAAGTGTTATGCGATGCGTCTCGGTTTTCGAACAGAGTATGGCGAGCAGCGTAATCGTCAGGAGACAGCCTGTGCAAATCAAGAGGATGCAACCCTTTTCTAGCGCTGCTGCGAGAGCGCGCAGCAATATATCGCGCATGAAGTGTTATGCGATGCGTCTCCGTTTACCGAACAGTGTATGTCGAGCAGCGTAATCGTCAGGAGACTGCCTGTGCAAATCAAGACGAGGCAACCCTTTTGAAGCGCTGCAGCGAGAGCGCGCAGCAATATATCGCGCATGAAGTTTTATGCGACGCGTCTCCGTTTACCGAACAGTGTATGTCGAGCAGCGTAATCGTCAGGAGACTGCCTGTGAAAATCAAGACGAGGCAACCCTTTTGAAGCGCTGCAGCTAGAGCGCGCAGAAATAAATCGCGCATGAAGTGTTATGCGACGCGTCTCCGTTTACCGAACAGTGTATGTCGAGCAGCGTAATCGTCAGGAGACTGCCTGTGCAAATCAAGACGAGGCAACCCTTTTGAAGCGCTGCAGCGAGAGCGCGCAGCTATATATGCGCACGAAGTGTTATGCGACGCGTCTCGGTTTTCGAACAGTGTATGGCGAGCAGCGTAATCGTCAGGAGACAGCCTGTGCAAATCAAGGCGATGCAACCCTTTTCTAGCGCTGCTGCGAGAGCGCGCAGCAATATATCGCGCACGAAGTGTTATGCGACGCATCTCTGTTTCCGAAAAGTGTATGGCGAGCAGCGTAATCGTCAGGAGACTGCCTGTGCAAATCAAGACGATGCAACCGTTCTCTAGCGCTGCAGCGAGAGCGCACAGCAATATATCGCGCACGAAGTGTTATGCGACGCATCTCTGTTTCCGAAAAGTGTATGTCGAGCAGCGTAATCGTCAGGAGAATGCCTGTGCAAATCAAGGCGATGCAACCCTTTTCTAGCGCTGCTGCGAGAGCGCGCAGAAATATATCGCGCATGAAGTGTTATGTGACGCGTCTCAGTTTCCGAACAGTGTATGTCGAGCAGCCTAATCGTCAGGAGACTGCCTGTGCAAATCAAGACGAGGCAAGCCTTTTGATGCGCTGCAGCGAGAGCGCGCAGCGATATATGAGCACGAAGTGTTATGCGACGCGTCTCGGTTTTCGAACAGTGTATGGCGAGCAGCGTAATCGTCAGGAGACAGCCTGTGCAAATCAAGACGATGCAACCCTTTTCTGGCGCTGCTGCGAGAGCGCGCAGCAATATATCGCGCATGAAGTGTTATGCGACGCGTCTCCGTCTACCGAACAGTGTATGTCGAGCAGCGTAATCGTCAGGAGACTGCCTGTGCAAATCAAGACGAGGCAACCCTTTTGAAGCGCTGCAGCGAGAGCGCGCAGCAATATATCGCGCATGAAGTGTTATGCGACGCGTCTTCGTTTACCGAACAGTGTATGTCGAGCAGCGTAATCGTCAGGAGACAGCCTGTGCAAATCAAGACGAGGCAACCCTTTTGAAGCGCTGCAGCGAGAGTGCGCAGCAATATATCGCGCATGAAGTGTTATGCGACGCGTCTTCGTTTACCGAACAGTGTATGTCGAGCAGCGTAATCGTCAGGAGACTGCCTGTGCAAATCAAGACGAGGCAACCCTTTTGAAGCGCTGCAGCGAGAGCGCGCAGCTATATATGCGCACGAAGTGTTATGCGACGCGTCTCCGTTTCCGAACAGTGTATGGCGAGCAGCGTAATCGTCAGGAGACTTTTCTGAAACAGACACGCGTCCTATAACACTGCATGTGCAAATCAAGGCGATGCCACCCTTTTCTAACGTTGTAGCGAGAGCGCGCAGTGACAAATGGCGCCCCAAGGGTTATGTGACGCGTGTCAGTTTCAGAAAAGTCTTTATTGCGAGCAGCGTAATCGTCAGGAGAGTGCCTGTGCAAATCAAGGCGATGCAACCCTTTGCTAGCGCTGCTGCGAGAGCGCGCAGCAATATATACGCACGAAGTGTTATGCGACGCGTCTCCGTTTTCGAACAGTGTATGGCGAGCAACGTAATCGTCAGGAGCCTGCCTGCGCAAATCTAGACGATGCAACCCTTTTCAAGCGCTGCAGCGAGAGCGCGGAGCGATATATCGCGCACGAAGTGTTACGCGACGCGTCTCCGTTTCCGAACAGTGTATGGCGAGCAGCGTAATCGTCAGGAGACAGCCTGTGCAAATCAAGACGATGCAAGCCTTTTGAAGCGCCGCAGCGAGAGCGCGTAGCGATATATGCGCACGAAGTGTTATGCGACGCGTCTCGGTTTTCGAACAGAGTATGGCGAGCAGCGTAATCGTCAGGAGACAGCCTGTGCAAATCAAGACGATGCAACCCTTTTCTAGCGCTGCTGCGAGAGCGCGCAGCAATATATCGCGCATGAAGTGTTATGCGATGCGTCTCCGTTTACCGAACAGTGTATGTCGAGCAGCGTAATCGTCAGGAGACTGCCTGTGCAAATCAAGACGAGGCAACCCTTTTGAAGCGCTGCAGCGAGAGCGCGCAGCAATATATCGCGCATGAAGTGTTATGCAACGCATCTCTGTTTCCGAAAAGTGTATGTCCAGCAGCGTAATCGTCAGGAGAGTGCGTGTGCAAATCAAGGCGATGCAACCCTTTTCTAGCGCTGCTGCGAGAGCGCGCAGCAATATATGGCGCACGAAGTGTTATGCGACGCGTCTCCGTTTCCGAACAGTGTATGGCGAGCAGCGTAATCGTCATGAGACAGCCTGTGCAAATCAAGGCGATGCAACCCTTTTCTAGCGCTGCTGCGAGAGCGCGCAGCAATATATCGCGCACGAAGTTTTATGCGACGCATCTCTGTTTCCGAAAAGAGTATGGCGAGCAGCGTAATCGTCAGGAGACTGCCTGTGCAAATCAAGACGATGCAACCGTTCTCTAGCGCTGCAGCGAGAGCGCGCAGCAATATATCGCGCACGAAGTGTTATGCGACGCATCTCTGTTTCCGAAAAGTGTATGTCGAGCAGCGTAATCGTCAGGAGAATGCCTGTGCAAATCAAGGCGATGCAACCTTTATCTAGCGCTGCTGCGAGAGCGCGCAGAAATATATCGCGCACGAAGTGTTATGCGACGCGTCTCCGTTTACCGAACAGTGTATGTCGAGCAGCGTACTCGTCAGGAGACTGCCTGTGCAAATCAAGAAGATGCAACCCTTTCCTAGCGCTACAGCGACAGCGCGCAGAAATATATCGCGCATCAAGTGTTATGTGACGCGTCTCAGTTTCCGAACAGTGTATGTCGAGCAGCCTAATCGTCAGGAGACTGCCTGTGCAAATCAAGACGAGGCAAGCCTTTGATGCGCTGCAGCGAGAGCGCGCAGCGATATATGCGCACGAAGTGTTATTCGACGCGTCTCGGTTTTCGAACAGTGTATGGCGAGCAGCGTAATCGTCAGGAGACAGCCTGTGCAAATCAAGACGATGCAACCCTTTTCTAGCGCTGCTGCGAGAGCGCACAGCAATATATCGCGCATGAAGTGTTATGCGACGCGTCTCCGTCTACCGAACAGTGTATGTCGAGCAGCGTAATCGTCAGGAGACTGCCTGTGCAAATCAAGACGAGGTAACCCTTTTGAAGCGCTGCAGCGAGAGCGCGCAGCAATATATCGCGCATGAAGTGTTATGCGACGCGTCTTCGTTTACCGAACAGTGTATGTCGAGCAGCGTAATCGTCAGGAGACTGCCTGTGCAAATCAAGACGAGGCAACCCTTTTGAAGCGCTGCAGCGAGAGCGCGCAGCGATATATGCGCACGAAGTGTTATGCGACGCGTCTCCGTTTCCGAACAGTGTATGGCGAGCAGCGTAATCGTCAAGAGACTGCCTGTGCAAATCGAGAAGATGCAACCCTTTCCTAGCGCTACAGCGAGAGCGCGCAGAAATATATCGCGCATGAAGTGTTATGAGACGCGTCTCCGTTTACCGAACAGTGTATGCCGAGCAGCGTAATCGTCAGGAGACCGCCTGTGCAAATCTAGACGATGCAACCCTTTTCTAGCGCTGCTGCGAGAGCGCGCAGAAATATATCGCGCACGAAGTGTTATGCGACGCATCTCCGTTTACCGAACAGTGTATGTGGAGCAGCGTAGTCGTCAGGAGACTGCCTGTGCAAATCAAGACGATGAAACCCTTTCCTAGCGCTACAGCGAGAGCGCGCAGAAATATATCGCGCATGAAGTGTTATGTGACGCGTCTCAGTTTCCGAACAGTGTATGTCGAGCAGCCTAATCGTCAGGAGACTGCCTGTGCAAATCAAGACGAGGCAAGCCTTTTGATGCGCTGCAGCGAGAGCGCGCAGCGATATATGAGCACGAAGTGTTATGCGACGCGTCTCGGTTTTCGAACAGTGTATGGCGAGCAGCGTAATCGTCAGGAGACAGCCTGTGCAAATCAAGACGATGCAACCCTTTTCTGGCGCTGCTGCGAGAGCGCGCAGCAATATATCGCGCATGAAGTGTTATGCGACGCGTCTCCGTCTACCGAACAGTGTATGTCGAGCAGCGTAATCGTCAGGAGACTGCCTGTGCAAATCAAGACGAGGCAACCCTTTTGAAGCGCTGCAGCGAGAGCGCGCAGCAATATATCGCGCATGAAGTGTTATGCGACGCGTCTTCGTTTACCGAACAGTGTATGTCGAGCAGCGTAATCGTCAGGAGACAGCCTGTGCAAATCAAGACGAGGCAACCCTTTTGAAGCGCTGCAGCGAGAGTGCGCAGCAATATATCGCGCATGAAGTGTTATGCGACGCGTCTTCGTTTACCGAACAGTGTATGTCGAGCAGCGTAATCGTCAGGAGACTGCCTGTGCAAATCAAGACGAGGCAACCCTTTTGAAGCGCTGCAGCGAGAGCGCGCAGCTATATATGCGCACGAAGTGTTATGCGACGCGTCTCCGTTTCCGAACAGTGTATGGCGAGCAGCGTAATCGTCAGGAGACTTTTCTGAAACAGACACGCGTCCTATAACACTGCATGTGCAAATCAAGGCGATGCCACCCTTTTCTAACGTTGTAGCGAGAGCGCGCAGTGACAAATGGCGCCCCAAGGGTTATGTGACGCGTGTCAGTTTCAGAAAAGTCTTTATTGCGAGCAGCGTAATCGTCAGGAGAGTGCCTGTGCAAATCAAGGCGATGCAACCCTTTGCTAGCGCTGCTGCGAGAGCGCGCAGCAATATATACGCACGAAGTGTTATGCGACGCGTCTCCGTTTTCGAACAGTGTATGGCGAGCAACGTAATCGTCAGGAGCCTGCCTGCGCAAATCTAGACGATGCAACCCTTTTCAAGCGCTGCAGCGAGAGCGCGGAGCGATATATCGCGCACGAAGTGTTACGCGACGCGTCTCCGTTTCCGAACAGTGTATGGCGAGCAGCGTAATCGTCAGGAGACAGCCTGTGCAAATCAAGACGATGCAAGCCTTTTGAAGCGCCGCAGCGAGAGCGCGTAGCGATATATGCGCACGAAGTGTTATGCGACGCGTCTCGGTTTTCGAACAGAGTATGGCGAGCAGCGTAATCGTCAGGAGACAGCCTGTGCAAATCAAGACGATGCAACCCTTTTCTAGCGCTGCTGCGAGAGCGCGCAGCAATATATCGCGCATGAAGTGTTATGCGATGCGTCTCCGTTTACCGAACAGTGTATGTCGAGCAGCGTAATCGTCAGGAGACTGCCTGTGCAAATCAAGACGAGGCAACCCTTTTGAAGCGCTGCAGCGAGAGCGCGCAGCAATATATCGCGCATGAAGTGTTATGCAACGCATCTCTGTTTCCGAAAAGTGTATGTCGAGCAGCGTAATCGTCAGGAGAGTGCGTGTGCAAATCAAGGCGATGCAACCCTTTTCTAGCGCTGCTGCGAGAGCGCGCAGCAATATATGGCGCACGAAGTGTTATGCGACGCGTCTCCGTTTCCGAACAGTGTATGGCGAGCAGCGTAATCGTCATGAGACAGCCTGTGCAAATCAAGGCGATGCAACCCTTTTCTAGCGCTGCTGCGAGAGCGCGCAGCAATATATCGCGCACGAAGTTTTATGCGACGCATCTCTGTTTCCGAAAAGAGTATGGCGAGCAGCGTAATCGTCAGGAGACTGCCTGTGCAAATCAAGACGATGCAACCGTTCTCTAGCGCTGCAGCGAGAGCGCGCAGCAATATATCGCGCACGAAGTGTTATGCGACGCATCTCTGTTTCCGAAAAGTGTATGTCGAGCAGCGTAATCGTCAGGAGAATGCCTGTGCAAATCAAGGCGATGCAACCTTTATCTAGCGCTGCTGCGAGAGCGCGCAGAAATATATCGCGCACGAAGTGTTATGCGACGCGTCTCCGTTTACCGAACAGTGTATGTCGAGCAGCGTACTC
Organism: Dermacentor variabilis; assembly: GCF_050947875.1. Lineage (NCBI taxonomy): Eukaryota > Metazoa > Arthropoda > Arachnida > Ixodida > Ixodidae > Dermacentor > Dermacentor variabilis. The sequence goes on from NC_134573.1 coordinate 32,265,266, forward strand.
GTCAGGAGACTGCCTGTGCAAATCAAGAAGATGCAACCCTTTCCTAGCGCTACAGCGACAGCGCGCAGAAATATATCGCGCATCAAGTGTTATGTGACGCGTCTCAGTTTCCGAACAGTGTATGTCGAGCAGCCTAATCGTCAGGAGACTGCCTGTGCAAATCAAGACGAGGCAAGCCTTTGATGCGCTGCAGCGAGAGCGCGCAGCGATATATGCGCACGAAGTGTTATTCGACGCGTCTCGGTTTTCGAACAGTGTATGGCGAGCAGCGTAATCGTCAGGAGACAGCCTGTGCAAATCAAGACGATGCAACCCTTTTCTAGCGCTGCTGCGAGAGCGCACAGCAATATATCGCGCATGAAGTGTTATGCGACGCGTCTCCGTCTACCGAACAGTGTATGTCGAGCAGCGTAATCGTCAGGAGACTGCCTGTGCAAATCAAGACGAGGTAACCCTTTTGAAGCGCTGCAGCGAGAGCGCGCAGCAATATATCGCGCATGAAGTGTTATGCGACGCGTCTTCGTTTACCGAACAGTGTATGTCGAGCAGCGTAATCGTCAGGAGACTGCCTGTGCAAATCAAGACGAGGCAACCCTTTTGAAGCGCTGCAGCGAGAGCGCGCAGCGATATATGCGCACGAAGTGTTATGCGACGCGTCTCCGTTTCCGAACAGTGTATGGCGAGCAGCGTAATCGTCAAGAGACTGCCTGTGCAAATCGAGAAGATGCAACCCTTTCCTAGCGCTACAGCGAGAGCGCGCAGAAATATATCGCGCATGAAGTGTTATGAGACGCGTCTCCGTTTACCGAACAGTGTATGCCGAGCAGCGTAATCGTCAGGAGACCGCCTGTGCAAATCTAGACGATGCAACCCTTTTCTAGCGCTGCTGCGAGAGCGCGCAGAAATATATCGCGCACGAAGTGTTATGCGACGCATCTCCGTTTACCGAACAGTGTATGTGGAGCAGCGTAGTCGTCAGGAGACTGCCTGTGCAAATCAAGACGATGAAACCCTTTCCTAGCGCTACAGCGAGAGCGCGCAGAAATATGTCGCGCATGAAGTGTTATGCGACGCGTCTCAGTTTCCTAACAGTGTATGTCGAGCAGCCTAATCGTCAGGAGACTGCCTGGGCAAATCAAGACGAGGCAAGCCTTTTGAAGCGCTGCAGCGAGAGCGCGTAGCGATATATGCGTACGAAGTGTTATGCGACGCGTCTCGGTTTTCGAACAGTGTATGGCGAGCAGCGTAATCGTCAGGAGACAGCCTGTGCAAATCAAGACGATGCAACCCTTTTCTAGCGCTGCTGCGAGAGCGCGCAGCAATATATCGCGCATGAAGTTTTATGCGACGCGTCTCCGTTTACCGAACAGTGTATGTCGAGCAGCGTAATCGTCAGGAGACTGCCTGTGAAAATCAAGACGAGGCAACCCTTTTGAAGCGCTGCAGCTAGAGCGCGCAGAAATAAATCGCGCATGAAGTGTTATGCGACGCGTCTCCGTTTACCGAACAGTGTATGTCGAGCAGCGTAATCGTCAGGAGACTGCCTGTGCAAATCAAGACGAGGCAACCCTTTTGAAGCGCTGCAGCGAGAGCGCGCAGCTATATATGCGCACGAAGTGTTATGCGACGCGTCTCGGTTTTCGAACAGTGTATGGCGAGCAGCGTAATCGTCAGGAGACAGCCTGTGCAAATCAAGGCGATGCAACCCTTTTCTAGCGCTGCTGCGAGAGCGCGCAGCAATATATCGCGCACGAAGTGTTATGCGACGCATCTCTGTTTCCGAAAAGTGTATGGCGAGCAGCATAATCGTCAGGAGACTGCTTGTGCAAATCAAGACGATGCAACCGTTCTCTAGCGCTGCAGCGAGAGCGCACAGCAATATATCGCGCACGAAGTGTTATGCGACGCATCTCTGTTTCCGAAAAGTGTATGTCGAGCAGCGTAATCGTCAGGAGAATGCCTGTGCAAATCAAGGCGATGCAACCCTTTTCTAGCGCTGCTGCGAGAGCGCGCAGAAATATATCGCGCATGAAGTGTTATGTGACGCGTCTCAGTTTCCGAACAGTGTATGTCGAGCAGCCTAATCGTCAGGAGACTGCCTGTGCAAATCAAGACGAGGCAAGCCTTTTGATGCGCTGCAGCGAGAGCGCGCAGCGATATATGCGCACGAAGTGTTATGCGACGCGTCTCGGTTTTCGAACAGTGTATGGCGAGCAGCGTAATCGTCAGGAGACAGCCTGTGCAAATCAAGACGATGCAACCCTTTTCTGGCGCTGCTGCGAGAGCGCGCAGCAATATATCGCGCATGAAGTGTTATGCGACGCGTCTCCGTCTACCGAACAGTGTATGTCGAGCAGCGTAATCGTCAGGAGACTGCCTGTGCAAATCAAGACGAGGCAACCCTTTTGAAGCGCTGCAGCGAGAGCGCGCAGCAATATATCGCGCATGAAGTGTTACGCGACGCGTCTTCGTTTACCGAACAGTGTATGTCGAGCAGCGTAATCGTCAGGAGACAGCCTGTGCAAATCAAGACGAGGCAACCCTTTTGAAGCGCTGCAGCGAGAGCGCGCAGCAATATATCGCGCATGACGTGTTATGCGACGCGTCTTCGTTTACCGAACAGTGTATGTCGAGCAGCGTAATCGTCAGGAGACTGCCTGTGCAAATCAAGACGAGGCAACCCTTTTGAAGCGCTGCAGCGAGAGCGCGCAGCGATATATGCGCACGAAGTGTTATGCGACGCGTCTCCGTTTCTGAACAGTGTATGGCGAGCAGCGTAATCGTCAAGAGACTGCCTGTGCAAATCGAGAAGATGCAACCCTTTCCTAGCGCTACAGCGAGAGCGCGCAGAAATAAATCGCGCATGAAGTGTTATGCGACGCGTCTCCGTTTACCGAACAGTGTATGTCGAGCAGCGTAATCGTCAGGAGACTGCCTGTGCAAATCAAGACGAGGCAACCCTTTTGAAGCGCTGCAGCGAGAGCGCGCAGCTATATATGCGCGCGAAGTGTTATGCGACGCGTCTCCGTTTCCGAACAGTGTATGGCGAGCAGCGTAATCGTCAGGAGACTTTTCTGAAACAGACACGCGTCGTATAACACTGCATGTGCAAATCAAGGCGATGCCACCCTTTTCTAACGTTGTAGCGAGAGCGCGCAGCGACATATGGCGCCCCAAGGGTTATGTGACGCGTGTCAGTTTCAGAAAAGTCTTTATTGCGAGCAGCGTAATCGTCAGGAGAGTGCCTGTGCAAATCAAGGCGATGCAACCCTTTGCTAGCGCTGCTGCGAGAGCGCGCAGCAATATATACGCACGAAGTGTTATGCGACGCGTCTCCGTTTTCGAACAGTGTATGGCGAGCAACGTAATCGTCATGAGCCTGCCTGCGCAAATCTAGACGATGCAACCCTTTTCAAGCGCTGCAGCGAGAGCGCGGAGCGATATATCGCGCACGAAGTGTTACGCGACGCGTCTCCGTTTCCGAACAGTGTATGGCGAGCAGCGTAATCGTCAGGAGACAGCCTGTGCAAATCAAGACGATGCAACCCTTTTCTAGCGCTGCTGCGAGAGCGCGCAGAAATATATCGCGCATGAAGTGTTATGCGACGCGTCTCAGTTTCCTAACAGTGTATGTCGAGCAGCCTAATCGTCAGGAGACTGCCTGTGCAAATCAAGACGAGGCAAGCCTTTTGAAGCGCTGCAGCGAGAGCGCGTAGCGATATATGCGCACGAAGTGTTATGCGATGCGTCTCGGTTTTCGAACAGAGTATGGCGAGCAGCGTAATCGTCAGGAGACAGCCTGTGCAAATCAAGAGGATGCAACCCTTTTCTAGCGCTGCTGCGAGAGCGCGCAGCAATATATCGCGCATGAAGTGTTATGCGATGCGTCTCCGTTTACCGAACAGTGTATGTCGAGCAGCGTAATCGTCAGGAGACTGCCTGTGCAAATCAAGACGAGGCAACCCTTTTGAAGCGCTGCAGCGAGAGCGCGCAGCAATATATCGCGCATGAAGTTTTATGCGACGCGTCTCCGTTTACCGAACAGTGTATGTCGAGCAGCGTAATCGTCAGGAGACTGCCTGTGAAAATCAAGACGAGGCAACCCTTTTGAAGCGCTGCAGCTAGAGCGCGCAGAAATAAATCGCGCATGAAGTGTTATGCGACGCGTCTCCGTTTACCGAACAGTGTATGTCGAGCAGCGTAATCGTCAGGAGACTGCCTGTGCAAATCAAGACGAGGCAACCCTTTTGAAGCGCTGCAGCGAGAGCGCGCAGCTATATATGCGCACGAAGTGTTATGCGACGCGTCTCGGTTTTCGAACAGTGTATGGCGAGCAGCGTAATCGTCAGGAGACAGCCTGTGCAAATCAAGGCGATGCAACCCTTTTCTAGCGCTGCTGCGAGAGCGCGCAGCAATATATCGCGCACGAAGTGTTATGCGACGCATCTCTGTTTCCGAAAAGTGTATGGCGAGCAGCGTAATCGTCAGGAGACTGCCTGTGCAAATCAAGACGATGCAACCGTTCTCTAGCGCTGCAGCGAGAGCGCACAGCAATATATCGCGCACGAAGTGTTATGCGACGCATCTCTGTTTCCGAAAAGTGTATGTCGAGCAGCCTAATCGTCAGGAGACTGCCTGTGCAAATCAAGACGAGGCAAGCCTTTTGATGCGCTGCAGCGAGAGCGCGCAGCGATATATGAGCACGAAGTGTTATGCGACGCGTCTCGGTTTTCGAACAGTGTATGGCGAGCAGCGTAATCGTCAGGAGACAGCCTGTGCAAATCAAGACGATGCAACCCTTTTCTGGCGCTGCTGCGAGAGCGCGCAGCAATATATCGCGCATGAAGTGTTATGCGACGCGTCTCCGTCTACCGAACAGTGTATGTCGAGCAGCGTAATCGTCAGGAGACTGCCTGTGCAAATCAAGACGAGGCAACCCTTTTGAAGCGCTGCAGCGAGAGCGCGCAGCAATATATCGCGCATGAAGTGTTATGCGACGCGTCTTCGTTTACCGAACAGTGTATGTCGAGCAGCGTAATCGTCAGGAGACAGCCTGTGCAAATCAAGACGAGGCAACCCTTTTGAAGCGCTGCAGCGAGAGTGCGCAGCAATATATCGCGCATGAAGTGTTATGCGACGCGTCTTCGTTTACCGAACAGTGTATGTCGAGCAGCGTAATCGTCAGGAGACTGCCTGTGCAAATCAAGACGAGGCAACCCTTTTGAAGCGCTGCAGCGAGAGCGCGCAGCGATATATGCGCACGAAGTGTTATGCGACGCGTCTCCGTTTCTGAACAGTGTATGGCGAGCAGCGTAATCGTCAAGAGACTGCCTGTGCAAATCGAGAAGATGCAACCCTTTCCTAGCGCTACAGCGAGAGCGCGCAGAAATAAATCGCGCATGAAGTGTTATGCGACGCGTCTCCGTTTGCCGAACAGTGTATGTCGAGCAGCGTAATCGTCAGGAGACTGCCTGTGCAAATCAAGACGAGGCAACCCTTTTGAAGCGCTGCAGCGAGAGCGCGCAGCTATATATGCGCACGAAGTGTTATGCGACGCGTCTCCGTTTCCGAACAGTGTATGGCGAGCAGCGTAATCGTCAGGAGACTTTTCTGAAACAGACACGCGTCCTATAACACTGCATGTGCAAATCAAGGCGATGCCATCCTTTTCTAACGTTGTAGCGAGAGCGCGCAGTGACAAATGGCGCCCCAAGGGTTATGTGACGCGTGTCAGTTTCAGAAAAGTCTTTATTGCGAGCAGCGTAATCGTCAGGAGAGTGCCTGTGCAAATCAAGGCGATGCAACCCTTTGCTAGCGCTGCTGCGAGAGCGCGCAGCAATATATACGCACGAAGTGTTATGCGACGCGTCTCCGTTTTCGAACAGTGTATGGCGAGCAACGTAATCGTCAGGAGCCTGCCTGCGCAAATCTAGACGATGCAACCCTTTTCAAGCGCTGCAGCGAGAGCGCGGAGCGATATATCGCGCACGAAGTGTTACGCGACGCGTCTCCGTTTCCGAACAGTGTATGGCGAGCAGCGTAATCGTCAGGAGACAGCCTGTGCAAATCAAGACGATGCAAGCCTTTTGAAGCGCCGCAGCGAGAGCGCGTAGCGATATATGCGCACGAAGTGTTATGCGACGCGTCTCGGTTTTCGAACAGAGTATGGCGAGCAGCGTAATCGTCAGGAGACAGCCTGTGCAAATCAAGACGATGCAACCCTTTTCTAGCGCTGCTGCGAGAGCGCGCAGCAATATATCGCGCATGAAGTGTTATGCGATGCGTCTCCGTTTACCGAACAGTGTATGTCGAGCAGCGTAATCGTCAGGAGACTGCCTGCGCAAATCAAGACGAGGCAACCCTTTTGAAGCGCTGCAGCGAGAGCGCGCAGCAATATATCGCGCATGAAGTGTTATGCAACGCATCTCTGTTTCCGAAAAGTGTATGTCGAGCAGCGTAATCGTCAGGAGAGTGCGTGTGCAAATCGAGGCGATGCAACCCTTTTCTAGCGCTGCTGCGAGAGCGCGCAGCAATATATGGCGCACGAAGTGTTATGCGACGCGTCTCCGTTTCCGAACAGTGTATGGCGAGCAGCGTAATCGTCATGAGACAGCCTGTGCAAATCAAGGCGATGCAACCCTTTTCTAGCGCTGCTGCGAGAGCGCGCAGCAATATATCGCGCACGAAGTTTTATGCGACGCATCTCTGTTTCCGAAAAGAGTATGGCGAGCAGCGTAATCGTCAGGAGACTGCCTGTGCAAATCAAGACGATGCAACCGTTCTCTAGCGCTGCAGCGAGAGCGCGCAGCAATATATCGCGCACGAAGTGTTATGCGACGCATCTCTGTTTCCGAAAAGTGTATGTCGAGCAGCGTAATCGTCAGGAGAATGCCTGTGCAAATCAAGGCGATGCAACCTTTATCTAGCGCTGCTGCGAGAGCGCGCAGAAATATATCGCGCACGAAGTGTTATGCGACGCGTCTCCGTTTACCGAACAGTGTATGTCGAGCAGCGTACTCGTCAGGAGACTGCCTGTGCAAATCAAGAAGATGCAACCCTTTCCTAGCGCTACAGCGACAGCGCGCAGAAATATATCGCGCATCAAGTGTTATGTGACGCATCTCAGTTTCCGAACAGTGTATGTCGAGCAGCCTAATCGTCAGGAGACTGCCTGTGCAAATCAAGACGAGGCAAGCCTTTGATGCGCTGCAGCGAGAGCGCGCAGCGATATATGCGCACGAAGTGTTATGCGACGCGTCTCGGTTTTCGAACAGTGTATGGCGAGCAGCGTAATCGTCAGGAGACAGCCTGTGCAAATCAAGACGATGCAACCCTTTTCTAGCGCTGCTGCGAGAGCGCGCAGCAATATATCGCGCATGAAGTGTTATGCGACGCGTCTCCGTCTACCGAACAGTGTATGTCGAGCAGCGTAATCGTCAGGAGACTGCCTGTGCAAATCAAGACGAGGTAACCCTTTTGAAGCGCTGCAGCGAGAGCGCGCAGCAATATATCGCGCATGAAGTGTTATGCGACGCGTCTTCGTTTACCGAACAGTGTATGTCGAGCAGCGTAATCGTCAGGAGACTGCCTGTGCAAATCAAGACGAGGCAACCCTTTTGAAGCGCTGCAGCGAGAGCGCGCAGCGATATATGCGCACGAAGTGTTATGCGACGCGTCTCCGTTTCCGAACAGTGTATGGCGAGCAGCGTAATCGTCAAGAGACTGCCTGTGCAAATCGAGAAGATGCAACCCTTTCCTAGCGCTACAGCGAGAGCGCGCAGAAATATATCGCGCATGAAGTGTTATGAGACGCGTCTCCGTTTACCGAACAGTGTATGTCGAGCAGCGTAATCGTCAGGAGACCGCCTGTGCAAATCAAGACGAGGCAACCCTTTTGAAGCGCTGCAGCGAGAGCGCGCAGCTATATATGCGCACGAAGTGTTATGCGACGCGTCTCGGTTTTCGAACAGTGTATGGCGAGCAGCGTAATCGTCAGGAGACAGCCTGTGCAAATCAAGACGATGCAACCCTTTTCTAGCGCCGCTGCGAGAGCGCGCAGCAATATATCGCGCACGAAGTGTTATGCGACGCGTCTCCGTTTCCGAACAGTGTATGGCGAGCAGCGTAATCGTCAGGAGACTTTTCTGAAACTGACACGCGTCGTATAACACTGCATGTGCAAGTCAAGGCGATGCCACCCTTTTCTAACGTTGTAGCGAGAGCGCGCAGCGACATATGGCGCCCCAAGGGTTATGTGACGCGTGTCAGTTTCAGAAAAGTCTTTATTGCGAGCAGCGTAATCGTCAGGAGAGTGCCAGTGCAAATCAAGGCGATGCAACCCTTTGCTAGCGCTGCTGCGAGAGCGCGCAGCAATATATCGCGCACGAAATGTTATGCGACGCATCTCTATTTCCGAAAAGTGTATGGCGAGCAGCGTAATCGTCAGGAGACTGCCCGTGCAAATCGAGACGATGCAACCGTTCTCTAGCGCTGCAGCGAGAGCGCGCAGCGATATATGCGCACGAAGTGTTATGCGACGCGTCTCGGTTTTCGAACAGTGTATGGCGAGCAGCGTAATCGTCAGGAGACAGCCTGTGCAAATCAAGACGATGCAACCCTTTTCTAGCGCTGCTGCGAGAGCGCGCAGCAATATATTGGGCACGAAGTGTTACGCGACGCGTCTCCGTTTCCGAACAGTGTATGGCGAGAAGCGTAATCGTCAGGAGACTTTTCTGAAACTGACACGCGTCGTATAACACTGCATGTGCAAATCAACGCGATGCCACCCTTTTCTAACGTTGTAGCGAGAGCGCGCAGCGACATATGGCGCCCCAGGGTTTATCCGACACGTCTCACTTTCAGAAAAGTCTTTATTGCGAGCAGCGTAATCCCAAGGAGACTGCCTCTGCAAAGAAAGATGATGCAACGCTGTTCTTGCTCTGCAGCGAGAGCGGGAAGCGATATATCGCGCCCCAAGTGTTATGCGACGCGTCTCCGTTTCCTAAAAGTGTATTGCGAGCAGCGTAATCCCCAGGAGCCTATACTTCTGCAAATCAAGGCGATGGAACCCTTTTCTAGCACTGCTGCGACAGCGCGCCGCAATATATCGCGCACGAAGTGTTATGCGACGTGTCTCCGTTTCCGAACAGTGTATGGCGAGCCGCGTAATCATCAGGAGACTGCCTGTGCAAATCAAGACGATGCAACCCTTTTCTAGCGCTACAGCGAGAGCGCGCAGAAATAAATCGCGCATGAAGTGTTATGCGACGCGTCTCCGTTTACCGAACAGTGTATGTCGAGCAGCGTAATCGTCAGGAGACTGCCTGTGCAAATCAAGACAAGGCAACCCTTTTGAAGCGCTGCAGCGAGAGCGCGCAGCTATATATGCGCACGAAGTGGTATGCGACGCGTCTCGGTTTTCGAACAGTGTATGGCGAGCAGCGTAATCGTCAGGAGACAGCCTGTGCAAATCAAGACGATGCAACCCTTTTCTAGCGCTGCTGCGAGAGCGCGCAGCAATATATCGCGCACGAAGTGTTATGCGACGCGTCTCCGTTTCCGAACAGTGTATGGCGAGCAGCGTAATCGTCAGGAGACTTTTCTGAAACAGACACGCGTCGTATAACACAGCATGTGCAAATCAAGGCGATGCCACCCTTTTCTAACGTTGTAGCGAGAGCGCGCAGCGACATATGGCGCCCCAAGGGTTATGTGACGCGTGTCAGTTTCAGAAAAGTCTTTATTGCGAGCAGCGTAATCGTCAGGAGAGTGCCTGTGCAAATCAAGGCGATGCAACCCTTTGCTAGCGCTGCTGCGAGAGCGCGCAGCAATATATACGCACGAAGTGTTATGCGACGCGTCTCCGTTTTCGAACAGTGTATGGCGAGCAACGTAATCGTCAGGAGACTGCCTGTGCAAATCAAGACTAGGCAACCCTTTTGAAGCGCTGCAGCGAGAGCGCGCAGCAATATATCGCGTATGAAGTGTTATGCAACGCATCTCTGTTTCCGAAAAGTGTATGTCGAGCAGCGTAATCGTCAGGAGAGTGCGTGTGCAAATCAAGGCGATGCAACCCTTTTCTAGCGCTGCTGCGAGAGCGCGCAGCAATATATGGCGCACGAAGTGTTATGCGACGCGTCTCCGTTTCGGAACAGTGTATGGCGAGCAGCGTAATCGTCATGAGACAGCCTGTGCAAATCAAGGCGATGCAACCCTTTTCTAGCGCTGCTGCGAGAGCGCGCAGCAATATATCGCGCACGAAGTGTTATGCGACGCATCTCTGTTTCCGAAAAGTGTATGGCGAGCAGCGTAATCGTCAGGAGACTGCCTGTGCAAATCAAGACGATGCAACCGTTCTCTAGCGCTGCAGCGAGAGCGCGCAGCAATATATCGCGCACGAAGTGTTATGCGACGCATCTCTGTTTCCGAAAAGTGTATGTCGAGCAGCGTAATCGTCAGGAGAATGCCTGTGCAAATCAAGGCGATGCAACCCTTATCTAGCGCTGCTGCGAGAGCGCGCAGAAATATATCGCGCACGAAGTGTTATGCGACGCGTCTCCGTTTACCGAACAGTGTATGTCGAGCAGCGTACTCGTCAGGAGACTGCCTGTGCAAATCAAGAAGTTGCAACCCTTTCCTAGCGCTACAGCGAGAGCGCGCAGAAATATATCGCGCATCAAGTGTTATGTGACGCGTCTCAGTTTCCGAACAGTGTATGTCGAGCAGCCTAATCGTCAGAAGACTGCCTGTGCAAATCAAGACGAGGCAAGCCTTTGATGCGCTGCAGCGAGAGCGCGCAGCGATATATGCGCACGAAGTGTTATGCGACGCGTCTCGGTTTTCGAACAGTGTATGGCGAGCAGCGTAATCGTCAGGAGACAGCCTGTGCAAATCAAGACGATGCAACCCTTTTCTAGCGCTGCTGCGAGAGCGTGCAGCAATATATCGCGCATGAAGTGTTATGCGACGCGTCTCCGTCTACCGAACAGTGTATGTCGAGCAGCGTAATCGTCAGGAGACTGCCTGTGCAAATCAAGACGAGGTAACCCTTTTGAAGCGCTGCAGCGAGAGCGCGCAGCAATATATCGCGCATGAAGTGTTATGCGACGCGTCTTCGTTTACCGAACAGTGTATGTCGAGCAGCGTAATCGTCAGGAGACTGCCTGTGCAAATCAAGACGAGGCAACCCTTTTGAAGCGCTGCAGCGAGAGCGCGCAGCGATATATGCGCACGAAGTGTTATGCGACGCGTCTCCGTTTCCGAACAGTGTATGGCGAGCAGCGTAATCGTCAAGAGACTGCCTGTGCAAATCGAGAAGATGCAACCCTTTCCTAGCGCTACAGCGAGAGCGCGCAGAAATATATCGCGCATGAAGTGTTATGCGACGCGTCTCCGTTTACCGAACAGTGTATGTCGAGCAGCGTAATCGTCAGGAGACCGCCTGTGCAAATCAAGACGAGGCAACCCTTTTGAAGCGCTGCAGCGAGAGCGCGCAGCTATATATGCGCACGAAGTGTTATGCGACGCGTCTCGGTTTTCGAACAGTATGGCGAGCAGCGTAATCGTCAGGAGACAGCCTGTGCAAATCAAGACGATGCAACCCTTTTCCAGCGCTGCTGCGAGAGCGCGCAGCAATATATCGCGCACGAAGTGTTATGCGACGCGTCTCCGTTTCCGAACAGTGTATGGCGAGCAGCGTAATCGTCAGGAGACTTTTCTGAAACTGACACGCGTCGTATAACACTGCATGTGCAAATCAAGGCGATGCCACCCTTTTCTAACGTTGTAGCGAGAGCGCGCAGCGACATATGGCGCCCCAAGGGTTATGTGACGCGTGTCAGTTTCAGAAAAGTCTTTATTGCGAGCAGCGTAATCGTCAGGAGAGTGCCAGTGTAAATCAAGGCGATGCAACCCTTTGCTAGCGCTGCTGCGAGAGCGCGCAGCAATATATCGCGCACGAAATGTTATGCGACGCATCTCTGTTTCCGAAAAGTGTATGGCGAGCAGCGCAATCGTCAGGACACAGCCCGTGCAAATCAAGACGATGCAACCCTTTTCTAGCGGTGCTGCGAGAGCGCGCAGCAATATATGCGCGCGAAGTGTTATGCGACGGGTCTCCGTTTTCGAACAGTGTACGGCGAGCAGCATAATTGTCAGGAGCCTGCCTGTGCAAATCTAGACGATGCAACCCTTTTCAAGCGCTGCAGGGAGAGCGCGCAGCGATATATCGCGCGCGAAGTGTTATGCGACGTGTTTCCGTTTCCGAACAGAGTATGGCGCACAGCGTAATCGTCAGGAGACAGCCTGAGCAAATCAAGACGATGCAACGCTTTTCTAGCGCTGCTGCGAGAGCGCGCAGCAATTTATCGCGCACGAAGTGTTATGCGACGCGATTCCGTTTTCGAACAGTGTATGGCGAGCAGCGTTATCGTCAGGAGACTACCCCTGCAAATCAAGACGATGAAACACTTTTCTAGCGCTGCAGCAAGACCGCGCAGAAATATAAAGCGCACGAAGTGTTATGCGACGCGTCTCCGTTTCCTAAAAGTGTATTGCGAGCAGCGTAATCCCCAGGAGCCTATACTTCTGCAAATCAAGGCGATGGAACCCTTTTCTAGCACTGCTGCGACAGCGCGCCGCAATATATCGCGCACGAAGTGTTATGCGACGTGTCTCCGTTTCCGAACAGTGTATGGCGAGCAGCGTAATCATCAGGAGACTGCCTGTGCAAATCAAGACGATGCAACCCTTCTCTAGCGCTGTAGCGAGAGCGCGCAGCAATATATCGTGCACGAAGTGTTATGCGACGCATCTCTGTTTCCGAAAAGTGTATGGCGAGCAGCGCAATCGTCAGGGGACAGCCTGTGCAAATCAAGACGATGCAACCCTTTTCTAGCGGTGCTGCGAGAGCGCGCAGCAATATATGCGCGCGAAGTGTTATGCGACGCGTCTCCGTTTTCGAACAGTGTACGGCGAGCAGCATAATTGTCAGGAGCCTGCCTGTGCAAATCTAGATGATGCAACCCTTTTCAAGCGCTGCAGCGAGAGCGCGCAGCGATATATCGCGCGCGAAGTGTTATGCGACGCGTTTCCGTTTCCGAACAGAGTATGGCGCACAGCGTAATCGTCAGGAGACAGCCTGAGCAAATCAAGACGATGCAACCCTTTTCTAGCGCTGCTGCGAGAGCGCGCAGCAATTTATCGCGCACGAAGTGTTATGCGACGCGATTCCGTTTTCGAACAGTGTATGGCGAGCAGCGTTATCGTCAGGAGACTACCCCTGCAAATCAAGACGATGAAACACTTTTCTAGCGCTGCAGCGAGACCGCGCAGAAATATAAAGCGCACGAAGTGTTATGCGACGCGTCTCCGTTTCCGAACAGTGTATGTCGAGCAGCGTAATCGTCAGGAAACTGCCCGTGCAAATGAAGACGATGCAACCCTTTTCAAGCGCTGCTGCGAGAGCGCGCAGCAATATATCGCGCACGAAGTGTTATGCGACGCGTCTCCATTTCAGAACAGTGTATGTCGAGCAGCGTAATCGTCAGGAGCCTGCCTGTGCAAATCAAGAAGATGCAACCCTTTCCCGGCGCTGCAGCGAGAGCGCGCAGCGATATATCGCGCACGATGTGTTATGCGACGCATCTCTGTTTCCGAAAAGTGTATGTCGAGCAGCGTAATCGTCAGGAGAATGCCTGTGCAAATCAAGGCGATGCAACCTTTATCTAGCGCTGCTGCGAGAGCGCGCAGAAATATATCGCGCACGAAGTGTTATGCGACGCGTCTCCGTTTACCGAACAGTGTATGTCGAGCAGCGTACTCGTCAGGAGACTGCCTGTGCAAATCAAGAAGATGCAACCCTTTCCTAGCGCTACAGCGAGAGCGCGCAGAAATATATCGCGCATCAAGTGTTATGTGACGCGTCTCAGTTTCCGAACAGTGTATGTCGAGCTGCCTAATCGTCAGGAGACTGCCTGTGCAAATCAAGACGAGGCAAGCCTTTGATGCGCTGCAGCGAGAGCGCGCAGCGATATATGCGCACGAAATGTTATGCGACGCATCTCTGTTTCCGAAAAGTGTATGGCGAGCAGCGCAATCGTCAGGAGACAGCCCGTGCAAATCAAGACGATGCAACCCTTTTCTAGCGGTGCTGCGAGAGCGCGCAGCAATATATGCGCGCGAAGTGTTATGCGACGCGTCTCCGTTTTCGAACAGTGTACGGCGAGCAGCATAATTGTCAGGAGCCTGCCTGTGCAAATCTAGACGATGCAACCCTTTTCAAGCGCTGCAGGGAGAGCGCGCAGCGATATATCGCGCGCGAAGTGTTATGCGACGTGTTTCCGTTTCCGAACAGAGTATGGCGCACAGCGTAATCGTCAGGAGACAGCCTGAGCAAATCAAGACGATGCAACCCTTTTCTAGCGCTGCTGCGAGAGCGCGCAGCAATTTATCGCGCACGAAGTGTTATGCGACGCGATTCCGTTTTCGAACAGTGTATGGCGAGCAGCGTTATCGTCAGGAGACTACCCCTGCAAATCAAGACGATGAAACACTTTTCTAGCGCTGCAGCAAGACCGCGCAGAAATATAAAGCGCACGAAGTGTTATGCGACGCGTCTCCGTTTCCTAAAAGTGTATTGCGAGCAGCGTAATCCCCAGGAGCCTATACTTCTGCAAATCAAGGCGATGGAACCCTTTTCTAGCACTGCTGCGACAGCGCGCCGCAATATATCGCGCACGAAGTGTTATGCGACGTGTCTCCGTTTCCGAACAGTGTATGGCGAGCAGCGTAATCATCAGGAGACTGCCTGTGCAAATCAAGACGATGCAACCCTTCTCTAGCGCTGTAGCGAGAGCGCGCAGCAATATATCGTGCACGAAGTGTTATGCGACGCATCTCTGTTTCCGAAAAGTGTATGGCGAGCAGCGCAATCGTCAGGGGACAGCCTGTGCAAATCAAGACGATGCAACCCTTTTCTAGCGGTGCTGCGAGAGCGCGCAGCAATATATGCGCGCGAAGTGTTATGCGACGCGTCTCCGTTTTCGAACAGTGTACGGCGAGCAGCATAATTGTCAGGAGCCTGCCTGTGCAAATCTAGATGATGCAACCCTTTTCAAGCGCTGCAGCGAGAGCGCGCAGCGATATATCGCGCGCGAAGTGTTATGCGACGCGTTTCCGTTTCCGAACAGAGTATGGCGCACAGCGTAATCGTCAGGAGACAGCCTGAGCAAATCAAGACGATGCAACCCTTTTCTAGCGCTGCTGCGAGAGCGCGCAGCAATTTATCGCGCACGAAGTGTTATGCGACGCGATTCCGTTTTCGAACAGTGTATGGCGATCAGCGTTATCGTAAGGAGACTACCCCTGCAAATCAAGACGATGAAACACTTTTCTAGCGCTGCAGCGAGACCGCGCAGAAATATAAAGCGCACGAAGTGTTATGCGACGCGTCTCCGTTTCCGAACAGTGTATGTCGAGCAGCGTAATCGTCAGGAAACTGCCCGTGCAAATGAAGCCGATGCAACCCTTTTCAAGCGCTGCTGCGAGAGCGCGCAGCAATATATCGCGCACGAAGTGTTATGCGACGCGTCTCCGTTTCAGAACAGTGTATGTCGAGCAGCGTAATCGTCAGGAGCCTGCCTGTGCAAATCAAGAAGATGCAACCCTTTCCCGGCGCTGCAGCGAGAGCGCGCAGCGATATATCGCGCACGATGTGTTATGCGACGCATCTCTGTTTCCGAAAAGTGTATGTCGAGCAGCGTAATCGTCAGGAGAATGCCTGTGCAAATCAAGGCGATGCAACCTTTATCTAGCGCTGCTGCGAGAGCGCGCAGAAATATATCGCGCACGAAGTGTTATGCGACGCGTCTCCGTTTACCGAACAGTGTATGTCGAGCAGCGTACTCGTCAGGAGACTGCCTGTGCAAATCAAGAAGATGCAACCCTTTCCTAGCGCTACAGCGAGAGCGCGCAGAAATATATCGCGCATCAAGTGTTATGTGACGCGTCTCAGTTTCCGAACAGTGTATGTCGAGCTGCCTAATCGTCAGGAGACTGCCTGTGCAAATCAAGACGAGGCAAGCCTTTGATGCGCTGCAGCGAGAGCGCGCAGCGATATATGCGCACGAAGTGTTATGCGACGCGTCTCGGTTTTCGAACAGTGTATGGCGAGCAGCGTAATCGTCAGGAGACAGCCTGTGCAAATCAAGACGATGCAACCCTTTTCTAGCGCTGCTGCGAGAGCGCGCAGCAATATATCGCGCATGAAGTGTTATGCGACGCGTCTCCGTCTACCGAACAGTGTATGTCGAGCAGCGTAATCGTCAGGAGACTGCCTGTGCAAATCAAGACGAGGTAACCCTTTTGAAGCGCTGCAGCGAGAGCGCGCAGCAATATATCGCGCATGAAGTGTTATGCGACGCGTCTTCGTTTACCGAACAGTGTATGTCGAGCAGCGTAATCGTCAGGAGACTGCCTGTGTAAATCAAGACGAGGCAACCCTTTTGAAGCGCTGCAGCGAGAGCGCGCAGCGATATATGCGCACGAAGTGTTATGCGACGCGTCTCCGTTTCCGAACAGTGTATGGCGAGCAGCGTAATCGTCAAGAGACTGCCTGTGCAAATCGAGAAGATGCAACCCTTTCCTAGCGCTACAGCGAGAGCGCGCAGAAATATATCGCGCATGAAGTGTTATGAGACGCGTCTCCGTTTACCGAACAGTGTATGTGGAGCAGCGTAATCGTCAGGAGACCGCCTGTGCAAATCAAGACGAGGCAACCCTTTTGAAGCGCTGCAGCGAGAGCGCGCAGCTATATATGCGCACGAAGTGTTATGCGACGCGTCTCGGTTTTCGAACAGTGTATGGCGAGCAGCGTAATCGTCAGGAGACAGCCTGTGCAAATCAAGACGATGCAACCCTTTTCTAGCGCTGCTGCGAGAGCGCGCAGCAATATATCGCGCACGAAGTGTTATGCGACGCGTCTCCGTTTCCGAACAGTGTATGGCGAGCAGCGTAATCGTCAGGAGACTTTTCTGAAACTGACACGCGTCGTATAACACTGCATGTGCAAGTCAAAGCGATGCCACCCTTTTCTAACGTTGTAGCGAGAGCGCGCAGCGACATATGGCGCCCCAAGGGTTATGTGACGCGTGTCAGTTTCAGAAAAGTCTTTATTGCGAGCAGCGTAATCGTCAGGAGAGTGCCAGTGCAAATCAAGGCGATGCAACCCTTTGCTAGCGCTGCTGCGAGAGCGCGCAGCAATATATCGCGCACGAAATGTTATGCGACGCATCTCTATTTCCGAAAAGTGTATGGCGAGCAGCGTAATCGTCAGGAGACTGCCCGTGCAAATCAAGACGATGCAACCGTTCTCTAGCGCTGCAGCGAGAGCGCGCAGCGATATATGCGCACGAAGTGTTATGCGACGCGTCTCGGTTTTCGAACAGTGTATGGCGAGCAGCGTAATCGTCAGGAGACAGCCTGTGCAAATCAAGACGATGCAACCCTTTTCTAGCGCTGCTGCGAGAGCGCGCAGCAATATATTGGGCACGAAGTGTTACGCGACGCGTCTCCGTTTCCGAACAGTGTATGGCGAGAAGCGTAATCGTCAGGAGACTTTTCTGAAACTGACACGCGTCGTATAACACTGCATGTGCAAATCAACGCGATGCCACCCTTTTCTAACGTTGTAGCGAGAGCGCGCAGCGACATATGGCGCCCCAGGGTTTATCCGACACGTCTCACTTTCAGAAAAGTCTTTATTGCGAGCAGCGTAATCCCAAGGAGACTGCCTCTGCAAAGAAAGATGATGCAACGCTGTTCTTGCGCTGCAGCGAGAGCGGGAAGCGATATATCGCGCCCCAAGTGTTATGCGACGCGTCTCCGTTTCCTAAAAGTGTATTGCGAGCAGCGTAATCCCCAGGAGCCTATACTTCTGCAAATCAAGGCGATGGAACCCTTTTCTAGCACTGCTGCGACAGCGCGCCGCAATATATCGCGCACGAAGTGTTATGCGACGTGTCTCCGTTTCCGAACAGTGTATGGCGAGCAGCGTAATCATCAGGAGACTGCCTGTGCAAATCAAGACGATGCAACCCTTTTCTAGCGCTACAGCGAGAGCGCGCAGAAATAAATCGCGCATGAAGTGTTATGCGACGCGTCTCCGTTTACCGAACAGTGTATGTCGAGCAGCGTAATCGTCAGGAGACTGCCTGTGCAAATCAAGACGAGGCAACCCTTTTGAAGCGCTGCAGCGAGAGCGCGCAGCTATATATGCGCACGAAGTGGTATGCGACGCGTCTCGGTTTTCGAACAGTGTATGGCGAGCAGCGTAATCGTCAGGAGACAGCCTGTGCAAATCAAGACGATGCAACCCTTTTCTAGCGCTGCTGCGAGAGCGCGCAGCAATATATCGCGCACGAAGTGTTATGCGACGCGTCTCCGTTTCCGAACAGTGTATGGCGAGCAGCGTAATCGTCAGGAGACTTTTCTGAAACAGACACGCGTCGTATAACACTGCATGTGCAAATCAAGGCGATGCCACCCTTTTCTAACGTTGTAGCGAGAGCGCGCAGCGACATATGGCGCCCCAAGGGTTATGTGACGCGTGTCAGTTTCAGAAAAGTCTTTATTGCCAGCAGCGTAATCGTCAGGCGAGTGCCTGTGCAAATCAAGGCGATGCAACCCTTTGCTAGCGCTGCTGCGAGAGCGCGCAGCAATATATACGCACGAAGTGTTATGCGACGCGTCACCGTTTTCGAACAGTGTATGGCGAGCAACGTAATCGTCAGGAGACTGCCTGTGCAAATCAAGACGAGGCAACCCTTTTGAAGCGCTGCAGCGAGAGCGCGCAGCAATATATCGCGTATGAAGTGTTATGCAACGCATCTCTGTTTCCGAAAAGTGTATGTCGAGCAGCGTAATCGTCAGGAGAGTGCGTGTGCAAATCAAGGCGATGCAACCCTTTTCTAGCGCTGCTGCGAGAGCGCGCAGCAATATATGGCGCACGAAGTGTTATGCGACGCGTCTCCGTTTCCGAACAGTGTATGGCGAGCAGCGTAATCGTCATGAGACAGCCTGTGCAAATCAAGGCGATGCAACCCTTTTCTAGCGCTGCTGCGAGAGCGCGCAGCAATATATCGCGCACGAAGTGTTATGCGACGCATCTCTGTTTCCGAAAAGTGTATGGCGAGCAGCGTAATCGTCAGGAGACTGCCTGTGCAAATCAAGACGATCCAACCGTTCTCTAGCGCTGCAGCGAGAGCGCGCAGCAATATATCGCGCACGAAGTGTTATGCGACGCATCTCTGTTTCCGAAAAGTGTATGTCGAGCAGCGTAACCGTCAGGAGAATGCCTGTGCAAATCAAGGCGATGCAACCCTTATCTAGCGCTGCTGCGAGAGCGCGCAGAAATATATCGCGCACGAAGTGTTATGCGACGCGTCTCCGTTTACCGAACAGTGTATGTCGAGCAGCGTACTCGTCAGGAGACTGCCTGTGCAAATCAAGAAGTTGCAACCCTTTCCTAGCGCTACAGCGAGAGCGCGCAGAAATATATCGCGCATCAAGTGTTATGTGACGCGTCTCAGTTTCCGAACAGTGTATGTCGAGCAGCCTAATCGTCAGGAGACTGCCTGTGCAAATCAAGACGAGGCAAGCCTTTGATGCGCTGCAGCGAGAGCGCGCAGCGATATATGCGCACGAAGTGTTATGCGACGCGTCTCGGTTTTCGAACAGTGTATGGCGAGCAGCGTAATCGTCAGGAGACAGCCTGTGCAAATCAAGACGATGCAACCCTTTTCTAGCGCTGCTGCGAGAGCGTGCAGCAATATATCGCGCATGAAGTGTTATGCGACGCGTCTCCGTCTACCGAACAGTGTATGTCGAGCAGCGTAATCGTCAGGAGACTGCCTGTGCAAATCAAGACGAGGTAACCCTTTTGAAGCGCTGCAGAGAGAGCGCGCAGCAATATATCGCGCATGAAGTGTTATGCGACGCGTCTTCGTTTACCGAACAGTGTATGTCGAGCAGCGTAATCGTCAGGAGACTGCCTGTGCAAATCAAGACGAGGCAACCCTTTTGAAGCGCTGCAGCGAGAGCGCGCAGCGATATATGCGCACGAAGTGTTATGCGACGCGTCTCCGTTTCCGAACAGTGTATGGCGAGCAGCGTAATCGTCAAGAGACTGCCTGTGCAAATCGAGAAGATGCAACCCTTTCCTAGCGCTACAGCGAGAGCGCGCAGAAATATATCGCGCATGAAGTGTTATGCGACGCGTCTCCGTTTACCGAACAGTGTATGTCGAGCAGCGTAATCGTCAGGAGACCGCCTGTGCAAATCAAGACGAGGCAACCCTTTTGAAGCGCTGCAGCGAGAGCGCGCAGCTATATATGCGCACGAAGTGTTATGCGACGCGTCTCGGTTTTCGAACAGTGTATGGCGAGCAGCGTAATCGTCAGGAGACAGCCTGTGCAAATCAAGACGATGCAACCCTTTTCATGCGCTGCTGCGAGAGCGCGCAGCAATATATCGCGCACGAAGTGTTATGCGACGCGTCTCCGTTTCCGAACAGTGTATGGCGAGCAGCGTAATCGTCAGGAGACTTTTCTGAAACTGACACGCGTCGTATAACACTGCATGTGCAAATCAAGGCGATGCCACCCTTTTCTAACGTTGTAGCGAGAGCGCGCAGCGACATATGGCGCCCCAAGGGTTATGTGACGCGTGTCAGTTTCAGAAAAGTCTTTATTGCGAGCAGCGTAATCGTCAGGAGAGTGCCAGTGTAAATCAAGGCGATGCAACCCTTTGCTAGCGCTGCTGCGAGAGCGCGCAGCAATATATCGCGCACGAAATGTTATGCGACGCATCTCTGTTTCCGAAAAGTGTATGGCGAGCAGCGCAATCGTCAGGAGACAGCCCGTGCAAATCAAGACGATGCAACCCTTTTCTAGCGGTGCTGCGAGAGCGCGCAGCAATATATGCGCGCGAAGTGTTATGCGACGCGTCTCCGTTTTCGAACAGTGTACGGCGAGCAGCATAATTGTCAGGAGCCTGCCTGTGCAAATCTAGACGATGCAACCCTTTTCAAGCGCTGCAGGGAGAGCGCGCAGCGATATATCGCGCGCGAAGTGTTATGCGACGTGTTTCCGTTTCCGAACAGAGTATGGCGCACAGCGTAATCGTCAGGAGACAGCCTGAGCAAATCAAGACGATGCAACCCTTTTCTAGCGCTGCTGCGAGAGCGCGCAGCAATTTATCGCGCACGAAGTGTTATGCGACGCGATTCCGTTTTCGAACAGTGTATGGCGAGCAGCGTTATCGTCAGGAGACTACCCCTGCAAATCAAGACGATGAAACACTTTTCTAGCGCTGCAGCAAGACCGCGCAGAAATATAAAGCGCACGAAGTGTTATGCGACGCGTCTCCGTTTCCTAAAAGTGTATTGCGAGCAGCGTAATCCCCAGGAGCCTATACTTCTGCAAATCAAGGCGATGGAACCCTTTTCTAGCACTGCTGCGACAGCGCGCCGCAATATATCGCGCACGAAGTGTTATGCGACGTGTCTCCGTTTCCGAACAGTGTATGGCGAGCAGCGTAATCATCAGGAGACTGCCTGTGCAAATCAAGACGATGCAACCCTTCTCTAGCGCTGTAGCGAGAGCGCGCAGCAATATATCGTGCACGAAGTGTTATGCGACGCATCTCTGTTTCCGAAAAGTGTATGGCGAGCAGCGCAATCGTCAGGAGACAGCCTGTGCAAATCAAGACGATGCAACCCTTTTCTAGCGGTGCTGCGAGAGCGCGCAGCAATATATGCGCGCGAAGTGTTATGCGACGCGTCTCCGTTTTCGAACAGTGTACGGCGAGCAGCATAATTGTCAGGAGCCTGCCTGTGCAAATCTAGATGATGCAACCCTTTTCAAGCGCTGCAGCGAGAGCGCGCAGCGATATATCGCGCGCGAAGTGTTATGCGACGCGTTTCCGTTTCCGAACAGAGTATGGCGCACAGCGTAATCGTCAGGAGACAGCCTGAGCAAATCAAGACGATGCAACCCTTTTCTAGCGCTGCTGCGAGAGCGCGCAGCAATTTATCGCGCACGAAGTGTTATGCGACGCGATTCCGTTTTCGAACAGTGTATGGCGAGCAGCGTTATCGTCAGGAGACTACCCCTGCAAATCAAGACGATGAAACACTTTTCTAGCGCTGCAGCGAGACCGCGCAGAAATATAAAGCGCACGAAGTGTTATGCGACGCGTCTCCGTTTCCGAACAGTGTATGTCGAGCCGCGTAATCGTCAGGAAACTGTCCGTGCAAATGAAGACGATGCAACCCTTTTCAAGCGCTGCTGCGAGAGCGCGCAGCAATATATCGCGCACGAAGTGTTATGCGACGCGTCTCCGTTTCAGAACAGTGTATGTCGAGCAGCGTAATCGTCAGGAGCCTGCCTGTGCAAATCAAGAAGATGCAACCCTTTCCCGGCGCTGCAGCGAGAGCGCGCAGCGATATATCGCGCACGATGTGTTATGCGACGTGTCTCCGTTTCCGAACAGGTTATGGCGAGCAGCGTAATCGTCAGGAGACTACCTGTGCAAATCAAGAAGATGCAACCCTTTCCTAGCGCTGCAGCGAGAGCGCGCAGAAATATATCGCGCATGAAGTGTTATGCGACGCGTCTCAGTTTCCGAACAGTGTATGTCGAGCAGCTTAATCATCAGGAGACTGCCCGTGCAAATCAAGACGATGCAACACTTTTCTAGCTCTGCAGCGAGGGCGCGCAGCGATATATCGGGCACGAAGTGTTATGCGACGCGTCTCCGTTTCCGAACAGTGTATGGCGCGCAGCGTAATCGTCAGGAGACTGCCTGTGCAAATCAAGACGATGCAACCCTTTCCTAGCGCTAGAGCGAGAGCGCGCAGCAATATATGCGCACGAAGTGTTATGCGACGCGTCTCCGTTTCCGAACAGTGTGTGGCGAGCAGCGTAATCGTCAGGAGACAGCCTGTGCAAATCAAGACGATGCAACCCTTTCCTAGCGCTGCTGCGAGAGCGCGCAGCAATATATCGCGCACGAAGTGTTATGCGACGCGTCTCCGTTTCCGAACAGTGTATGGCGAGCAGCGTAATCGTCAGGAGACTTTTCTGAAACTGACACGCGTCGTATAACACTGCATGTGCAAATCAAGGTGATGCCACCCTTTTCAAACGTTGTAGCGAGAGCGCGCAGCGACATATGGCGCCCCAAGGGTTATGCGACGCGGGTCAGTTTCAGAAAAGTTTTTATTGCGAGCAGCGTAATCCCCAGGAGACTATAGTTGTGCAAAGGAAGGCGATGCAACCCTTCTCGATTGCTGCAGCGAGAGCGCGCAGTGATATATTGCGCCCCTGGGGTTATGCGACACGTCTCAGTTTCAGAAAAGTCTTTATTGCGAGCAGCGTAATCCCCAGGAGACTGCCTGTGCAAAGATAGATGATGCAACGCTGTTCTTGCGCTGCAGCGAGACCGCGCAGCGATATATCGCGCCCCAAGTGTTATGCGACGCGTCTCCGTTTCCTAAAAGTGTATTGCGAGCAGTGTAATCCCCAGGAGCCTATACTTGTGCAAACCAAGGCGATGGAACCCTTTTCTAGCGCTGCTGCGACAGCGCGCAGCAATATATCGCGCACGAAGTGTTATGCGACGTGTCTCCGTTTCCGAACAGTGTATGGAGAGCAGCGTAATCATCAGGAGGCTGCCTATGCAAATCAAGACGATGCAACCCTTTTCTAGCGGTGCTGCGAGAGCACGCAGCAATATATGCGCACGAAGTGTTATGCGACGCGTCTCCGTTTCCGAACAGTGTATGGCGAACAGCGTAATCGTCAGGAGACAGCCTGAGCAAATCAAGACGATGCAACCCTTTTCTAGCGCTGCTGCGAGAGCGCGCAGCAATATATCGCGCACGAAGTGTTGTGTGACGCGATTCCGTTTTCGAACAGTGTATGGCGAGCAGCGTAATCGTCAGGAGCCTGCCTGTGCAAACCTAGACGATGCAACCCTTTTCAAGCGCTGCTGCGAGAGCGCGCAGCAATATATCGCGCAAGAAGTGTTATGCGACGCGTCTCCGTTTCCGAACAGTGTATGTCGAGCAGCGTAATCGTCAGGAGACTGCCTGTGCAAATGAAGAAGATGCAACCCTTTCCTAGCGCTGCAGCGAGAGCGCGCAGCGATATATCGCGCACGATGTGTTATGCGACGTGTCTCCATTTCCGAACAGGTTATGGCGAGCAGCGTAATCGTCAGGAGACAGCCTGTGCAAATCAAGACGATGCAACCCTTTTCTAGCGCTGCTGCGAGAGCGCGCAGCAATATATCGCGCACGAAGTGTTATGCGACGCGTCTACGTTTCCGAACAGTGTATGGCGAGCAGCGTAATCGTGGAGACTACCCGTGGAAATCAAGACGATGCAACCCTTTTCTAGCGCTGCAGCGAGAGCGCGCAGAAATATATCCCGCACGAAGTTTTATGCGACTCGTCTCCGTTTCCGAACAGTATGTCGAGCAGCGTAATCGTCAGGAGACTGCCTGTGCAAATCAAGACGACGCAACCCTTTTGAAGCGCTGCTGCGAGAGCGCGCAGCAATATATCGCGCAAGAAGTGTTATGCGACGCGTCTCCGTTTCCGAACAGTGTATGTCGAGCAGCGTAATCGTCAGGAGACTGCCTGTGCAAATCAAGAAGATGCAACCCTTTCCTAGCGCTGCAGCGAGAGCGCGCCGCGATATATCGCGCACGAAGTGTTATGCGACGCGTCTCCGTTTCCGAACAGTGTATGTCGAGCAGCGTAATCGTCAGGAAACTGCCTGTGCAAATCAAGACGATGCAACCCTTTTCTAGCGCTGCTGCGAGAGCGCGCAGCAATATATCGCGCCCGAAGTGTTATGCGACGCGTCTCCATTTCCGAACAGTGTATGGCGAGCAGCGTAATCGTCAGGAGACTGCCTTTTCAAATCAAGAAGATGCAACCCTTTCCTAGCGCCACAGCGAGAACGCGCAGAAATATATCGCACATGAAGTGTTATGCGACGCGTCTCCGTTTCCGAACAGCGTGTGGCGAGCAGCGTAATCGTCAGGAGACAGCCTGTGCAAATCAAGGCGATGCAACCCTTTTCTAGCGCTGCTGCGAGAGCGCGCAGCAATATATCGCGCACGAAGTGTTATGCGACGCATCTCTGTTTCCGAAAAGTGTATGGCGAGCAGCGTAATCGTCAGGAGACTGCCTGTGCAAATCAAGACGATCCAACCGTTCTCTAGCGCTGCAGCGAGAGCGCGCAGCAATATATCGCGCACGAAGTGTTATGCGACGCGTCTACGTTTCCGAACAGTGTATGGCGAGCAGCGTAATCGTGGAGACTACCCGTGGAAATCAAGACGATGCAACCCTTTTCTAGCGCTGCAGCGAGAGCGCGCAGAAATATATCCCGCACGAAGTTTTATGCGACTCGTCTCCGTTTCCGAACAGTATGTCGAGCAGCGTAATCGTCAGGAGACTGCCTGTGCAAATCAAGACGACGCAACCCTTTTGAAGCGCTGCTGCGAGAGCGCGCAGCAATATATCGCGCAAGAAGTGTTATGCGACGCGTCTCCGTTTCCGAACAGTGTATGTCGAGCAGCGTAATCGTCAGGAGACTGCCTGTGCAAATCAAGACGACGCAACCCTTTTGAAGCGCTGCTGCGAGAGCGCGCAGCTATATATGCGCACGAAGTGGTATGCGACGCGTCTCGGTTTTCGAACAGTGTATGGCGAGCAGCGTAATCGTCAGGAGACAGCCTGTGCAAATCAAGACGATGCAACCCTTTTCTAGCGCTGCTGCGAGAGCGCGCAGCAATATATCGCGCACGAAGTGTTATGCGACGCGTCTCCGTTTCCGAACAGTGTATGGCGAGCAGCGTAATCGTCAGGAGACTTTTCTGAAACAGACACGCGTCGTATACCACTGCATGTGCAAATCAAGGCGATGCCACCCTTTTCTAACGTTGTAGCGAGAGCGCGCAGCGACATATGGCGCCCCAAGGGTTATGTGACGCGTGTCAGTTTCAGAAAAGTCTTTATTGCCAGCAGCGTAATCGTCAGGAGAGTGCCTGTGCAAATCAAGGCGATGCAACCCTTTGCTAGCGCTGCTGCGAGAGCGCGCAGCAATATATACGCACGAAGTGTTATGCGACGCGTCACCGTTTTCGAACAGTGTATGGCGAGCAACGTAATCGTCAGGAGACTGCCTGTGCAAATCAAGACGAGGCAACCCTTTTGAAGCGCTGCAGCGAGAGCGCGCAGCAATATATCGCGTATGAAGTGTTATGCAACGCATCTCTGTTTCCGAAAAGTGTATGTCGAGCAGCGTAATCGTCAGGAGAGTGCGTGTGCAAATCAAGGCGATGCAACCCTTTTCTAGCGCTGCTGCGAGAGCGCGCAGCAATATATGGCGCACGAAGTGTTATGCGACGCGTCTCCGTTTCCGAACAGTGTATGGCGAGCAGCGTAATCGTCATGAGACAGCCTGTGCAAATCAAGGCGATGCAACCCTTTTCTAGCGCTGCTGCGAGAGCGCGCAGCAATATATCGCGCACGAAGTGTTATGCGACGCATCTCTGTTTCCGAAAAGTGTATGGCGAGCAGCGTAATCGTCAGGAGACTGCCTGTGCAAATCAAGACGATCCAACCGTTCTCTAGCGCTGCAGCGAGAGCGCGCAGCAATATATCGCGCACGAAGTGTTATGCGACGCATCTCTGTTTCCGAAAAGTGTATGTCGAGCAGCGTAACCGTCAGGAGAATGCCTGTGCAAATCAAGGCGATGCAACCCTTATCTAGCGCTGCTGCGAGAGCGCGCAGAAATATATCGCGCACGAAGTGTTATGCGACGCGTCTCCGTTTACCGAACAGTGTATGTCGAGCAGCGTACTCGTCAGGAGACTGCCTGTGCAAATCAAGAAGTTGTAACCCTTTCCTAGCGCTACAGCGAGAGCGCGCAGAAATATATCGCGCATCAAGTGTTATGTGACGCGTCTCAGTTTCCGAACAGTGTATGTCGAGCAGCCTAATCGTCAGGAGACTGCCTGTGCAAATCAAGACGAGGCAAGCCTTTGATGCGCTGCAGCGAGAGCGCCAGCGATATATGCGCACGAAGTGTTATGCGACGCGTCTCGGTTTTCGAACAGTGTATGGCGAGCAGCGTAATCGTCAGGAGACAGCCTGTGCAAATCAAGACGATGCAACCCTTTTCTAGCGCTGCTGCGAGAGCGTGCAGCAATATATCGCGCATGAAGTGTTATGCGACGCGTCTCCGTCTACCGAACAGTGTATGTCGAGCAGCGTAATCGTCAGGAGACTGCCTGTGCAAATCAAGACGAGGTAACCCTTTTGAAGCGCTGCAGCGAGAGCGCGCAGCAATATATCGCGCATGAAGTGTTATGCGACGCGTCTTCGTTTACCGAACAGTGTATGTCGAGCAGCGTAATCGTCAGGAGACTGCCTGTGCAAATCAAGACGAGGCAACCCTTTTGAAGCGCTGCAGCGAGAGCGCGCAGCGATATATGCGCACGAAGTGTTATGCGACGCGTCTCCGTTTCCGAACAGTGTATGGCGAGCAGCGTAATCGTCAAGAGACTGCCTGTGCAAATCGAGAAGATGCAACCCTTTCCTAGCGCTACAGCGAGAGCGCGCAGAAATATATCGCGCATGAAGTGTTATGCGACGCGTCTCCGTTTACCGAACAGTGTATGTCGAGCAGCGTAATCGTCAGGAGACCGCCTGTGCAAATCAAGACGAGGCAACCCTTTTGAAGCGCTGCAGCGAGAGCGCGCAGCTATATATGCGCACGAAGTGTTATGCGACGCGTCTCGGTTTTCGAACAGTGTATGGCGAGCAGCGTAATCGTCAGGAGACAGCCTGTGCAAATCAAGACGATGCAACCCTTTTCCAGCGCTGCTGCGAGAGCGCGCAGCAATATATCGCGCACGAAGTGTTATGCGACGCGTCTCCGTTTCCGAACAGTGTATGGCGAGCAGCGTAATCGTCAGGAGACTTTTCTGAAACTGACACGCGTCGTATAACACTGCATGTGCAAATCAAGGCGATGCCACCCTTTTCTAACGTTGTAGCGAGAGCGCGCAGCGACATATGCCGCCCCAAGGGTTATGTGACGCGTGTCAGTTTCAGAAAAGTCTTTATTGCGAGCAGCGTAATCGTCAGGAGAGTGCCAGTGTAAATCAAGGCGATGCAACCCTTTGCTAGCGCTGCTGCGAGAGCGCGCAGCAATATATCGCGCACGAAATGTTATGCGACGCATCTCTGTTTCCGAAAAGTGTATGGCGAGCAGCGCAATCGTCAGGAGACAGCCCGTGCAAATCAAGACGATGCAACCCTTTTCTAGCGGTGCTGCGAGAGCGCGCAGCAATATATGCGCGCGAAGTGTTATGCGACGCGTCTCCGTTTTCGAACAGTGTACGGCGAGCAGCATAATTGTCAGGAGCCTGCCTGTGCAAATCTAGACGATGCAACCCTTTTCAAGCGCTGCAGGGAGAGCGCGCAGCGATATATCGCGCGCGAAGTGTTATGCGACGTGTTTCCGTTTCCGAACAAAGTATGGCGCACAGCGTAATCGTCAGGAGACAGCCTGAGCAAATCAAGACGATGCAACCCTTTTCTAGCGCTGCTGCGAGAGCGCGCAGCAATTTATCGCGCACGAAGTGTTATGCGACGCGATTCCGTTTTCGAACAGTGTATGGCGAGCAGCGTTATCGTCAGGAGACTACCCCTGCAAATCAAGACGATGAAACACTTTTCTAGCGCTGCAGCAAGACCGCGCAGAAATATAAAGCGCACGAAGTGTTATGCGACGCGTCTCCGTTTCCTAAAGGTGTATTGCGAGCAGCGTAATCCCCAGGAGCCTATACTTCTGCAAATCAAGGCGATGGAACCCTTTTCTAGCACTGCTGCGACAGCGCGCCGCAATATATCGCGCACGAAGTGTTATGCGACGTGTCTCCGTTTCCGAACAGTGTATGGCGAGCAGCGTAATCATCAGGAGACTGCCTGTGCAAATCAAGACGATGCAACCCTTCTCTAGCGCTGTAGCGAGAGCGCGCAGCAATATATCGTGCACGAAGTGTTATGCGACGCATCTCTGTTTCCGAAAAGTGTATGGCGAGCAGCGCAATCGTCAGGAGACAGCCTGTGCAAATCAAGACGATGCAACGCTTTTCTAGCGGTGCTGCGAGAGCGCGCAGCAATATATGCGCGCGAAGTGTTATGCGACGCGTCTCCGTTTTCGAACAGTGTACGGCGAGCAGCATAATTGTCAGGAGCCTGCCTGTGCAAATCTAGATGATGCAACCCTTTTCAAGCGCTGCAGCGAGAGCGCGCAGCGATATATCGCGCGCGAAGTGTTATGCGACGCGTTTCCGTTTCCGAACAGAGTATGGCGCACAGCGTAATCGTCAGGAGACAGCCTGAGCAAATCAAGACGATGCAACCCTTTTCTAGCGCTGCTGCGAGAGCGCGCAGCAATTTATCGCGCACGAAGTGTTATGCGACGCGATTCCGTTTTCGAACAGTGTATGGCGAGCAGCGTTATCGTCAGGAGACTACCCCTGCAAATCAAGACGATGAAACACTTTTCTAGCGCTGCAGCGAGACCGCGCAGAAATATAATGCGCACGAAGTGTTATGCGACGCGTCTCCGTTTCCGAACAGTGTATGTCGAGCAGCGTAATCGTCAGGAAACTGTCCGTGCAAATGAAGACGATGCAACCCTTTTCAAGCGCTGCTGCGAGAGCGCGCAGCAATATATCGCGCACGAAGTGTTATGCGACGCGTCTCCGTTTCAGAACAGTGTATGTCGAGCAGCGTAATCGTCAGGAGCCTGCCTGTGCAAATCAAGAAGATGCAACCCTTTCCCGGCGCTGCAGCGAGAGCGCGCAGCGATATATCGCGCACGATGTGTTATGCGACGTGTCTCCGTTTCCGAACAGGTTATGGCGAGCAGCGTAATCGTCAGGAGACTACCTGTGCAAATCAAGAAGATGCAACCCTTTCCTAGCGCTGCAGCGAGAGCGCGCAGAAATATATCGCGCATGAAGTGTTATGCGACGCGTCTCAGTTTCCGAACAGTGTATGTCGAGCAGCTTAATCATCAGGAGACTGCCCGTGCAAATCAAGACGATGCAACACTTTTCTAGCTCTGCAGCGAGGGCGCGCAGCGATATATCGGGCACGAAGTGTTATGCGACGCGTCTCCGTTTCCGAACAGTGTATGGCGCGCAGCGTAATCGTCAGGAGACTGCCTGTGCAAATCAAGACGATGCAACCCTTTCCTAGCGCTAGAGCGAGAGCGCGCAGCAATATATGCGCACGAAGTGTTATGCGACGCGTCTCCGTTTCCGAACAGTGTGTGGCGAGCAGCGTAATCGTCAGGAGACAGCCTGTGCAAATCAAGACGATGCAACCCTTTCCTAGCGCTGCTGCGAGAGCGCGCAGCAATATATCGCGCACGAAGTGTTATGCGACGCGTCTCCGTTTCCGAACAGTGTATGGCGAGCAGCGTAATCGTCAGGAGACTTTTCTGAAACTGACACGCGTCGTATAACACTGCATGTGCAAATCAAGGTGATGCCACCCTTTTCAAACGTTGTAGCGAGAGCGCGCAGCGACATATGGCGCCCCAAGGGTTATGCGACGCGGGTCAGTTTCAGAAAAGTTTTTATTGCGAGCAGCGTAATCCCCAGGAGACTATAGTTGTGCAAAGGAAGGCGATGCAACCCTTCTCGATTGCTGCAGCGAGAGCGCGCAGTGATATATTGCGCCCCTGGGGTTATGCGACACGTCTCAGTTTCAGAAAAGTCTTTATTGCGAGCAGCGTAATCCCCAGGAGACTGCCTGTGCAAAGATAGATGATGCAACGCTGTTCTTGCGCTGCAGCGAGACCGCGCAGCGATATATCGCGCCCCAAGTGTTATGCGACGCGTCTCCGTTTCCTAAAAGTGTATTGCGAGCAGTGTAATCCCCAGGAGCCTATACTTGTGCAAACCAAGGCGATGGAACCCTTTTCTAGCGCTGCTGCGACAGCGCGCAGCAATATATCGCGCACGAAGTGTTATGCGACGTGTCTCCGTTTCCGAACAGTGTATGGAGAGCAGCGTAATCATCAGGAGGCTGCCTATGCAAATCAAGACGATGCAACCCTTTTCTAGCGGTGCTGCGAGAGCACGCAGCAATATATGCGCACGAAGTGTTATGCGACGCGTCTCCGTTTCCGAACAGTGTATGGCGAACAGCGTAATCGTCAGGAGACAGCCTGAGCAAATCAAGACGATGCAACCCTTTTCTAGCGCTGCTGCGAGAGCGCGCAGCAATATATCGCGCACGAAGTGTTGTGTGACGCGATTCCGTTTTCGAACAGTGTATGGCGAGCAGCGTAATCGTCAGGAGCCTGCCTGTGCAAACCTAGACGATGCAACCCTTTTCAAGCGCTGCTGCGAGAGCGCGCAGCAATATATCGCGCAAGAAGTGTTATGCGACGCGTCTCCGTTTCCGAACAGTGTATGTCGAGCAGCGTAATCGTCAGGAGACTGCCTGTGCAAATGAAGAAGATGCAACCCTTTCCTAGCGCTGCAGCGAGAGCGCGCAGCGATATATCGCGCACGATGTGTTATGCGACGTGTCTCCATTTCCGAACAGGTTATGGCGAGCAGCGTAATCGTCAGGAGACAGCCTGTGCAAATCAAGACGATGCAACCCTTTTCTAGCGCTGCTGCGAGAGCGCGCAGCAATATATCGCGCACGAAGTGTTATGCGACGCGTCTACGTTTCCGAACAGTGTATGGCGAGCAGCGTAATCGTGGAGACTACCCGTGGAAATCAAGACGATGCAACCCTTTTCTAGCGCTGCAGCGAGAGCGCGCAGAAATATATCCCGCACGAAGTTTTATGCGACTCGTCTCCGTTTCCGAACAGTATGTCGAGCAGCGTAATCGTCAGGAGACTGCCTGTGCAAATCAAGACGACGCAACCCTTTTGAAGCGCTGCTGCGAGAGCGCGCAGCAATATATCGCGCAAGAAGTGTTATGCGACGCGTCTCCGTTTCCGAACAGTGTATGTCGAGCAGCGTAATCGTCAGGAGACTGCCTGTGCAAATCAAGAAGATGCAACCCTTTCCTAGCGCTGCAGCGAGAGCGCGCCGCGATATATCGCGCACGAAGTGTTATGCGACGCGTCTCCGTTTCCGAACAGTGTATGTCGAGCAGCGTAATCGTCAGGAAACTGCCTGTGCAAATCAAGACGATGCAACCCTTTTCTAGCGCTGCTGCGAGAGCGCGCAGCAATATATCGCGCCCGAAGTGTTATGCGACGCGTCTCCATTTCCGAACAGTGTATGGCGAGCAGCGTAATCGTCAGGAGACTGCCTTTTCAAATCAAGAAGATGCAACCCTTTCCTAGCGCCACAGCGAGAACGCGCAGAAATATATCGCACATGAAGTGTTATGCGACGCGTCTCCGTTTTCGAACAGCGTGTGGCGAGCAGCGTAATCGTCAGGAGACAGCCTGTGCAAATCAAGACGATGCAACCCTTTTCTAGCGCTGCTGCGAGAGCGCGCAGCAATATATCGCGCACGAAGTGTTATGCGACGCGTCTCCGTTTCCGAACAGTGTATGGCGAGCAGCGTAATCGTCAGGAGACTTTTCTGAAACTGACACGCGTCGTATAACACTGCATGTGCAAATCAAGGTGATGCCACCCTTTTCAAACGTTGTAGCGAGAGCGCGCAGCGACATATGGCGCCCCAAGGGTTATGCGAGGCGGGTCAGTTTCAGAAAAGTTTTTATTGCGAGCAGCGTAATCCCCAGGAGACTATAGTTGTGCAAAGGAAGGCGATGCAACCCTTCTCGATTGCGGCAGCGAGAGCGCGCAGTGATATATTGCGCCCCTGGGGTTATGCGACACGTCTCAGTTTCAGAAAAGTCTTTATTGCGAGCAGCGTAATCCCCAGGAGACTGCCTGTGCAAAGAAAGATGATGCAACGCTGTTCTTGCGCCGCAGCGAGGCCGCGCAGCGATATATCGCGCCCCAAGTGTTATGCGACGCGTCTCCGTTTCCTAAAAGTGTATTGCGAGCAGCGTAATCCCCAGGAGCCTATACTTGTGCAAATCAAGGCGATGGAACCCTTTTCTAGCGCTGCTGCGACAGCGCGCAGCAATATATCGCGCACGAAGTGTTATGCGACGTGTCTCTGTTTCCGAACAGTGTATGGCGAGCAGCGTAATCGTCAGGAGACTGCCTGTGCAAATCAAGACGATGCAACCCTTTTCTAGCGGTGCTGCGAGAGCACGCAGCAATATATGCGCACGAAGTGTTATGCGACGCGTCTCCGTTTGCGAACAGTGTATGGCGCACAGCGTAATCGTCAGGAGACAGCCTGAGCAAATCAAGACGATGCAACCCTTTTCTAGCGCTGCTGCGAGAGCGCGCAGCAATATATCGCGCACGAAGTGTTATGTGACGCGATTCCGTTTTCGAACAGTGTATGGCGAGCAGCGTAATCGTCAGGAGCCTGCCTGTGCAAACCTAGACGATGCAACCCTTTTCAAGCGCTGCAGCGAGAGCGCGGAGCGATATATCGCGCAAGAAGTGTTATGCGACGCGTCTCCGTTTCCGGACAGTGTATGGCAAGCAGCTTAATCGTCAGGAGACTGCCCGTGCAAATCAAGACGATGCAACGCTTTTCTAGCGCTGCAGCGAGAGCGCGCAGCGATATATCGCGCACGAAGTGTTATGCGACGCGTCTCCGTTTCCGAACAGTGTATGGCGAACAGCGTAATCGTAAGGAGACAGCCTGTGCAAATCAAGACGATGCAACCCTTTTCTAGCGCTGCTGCGAGAGCGCGCAGCAATATATCGCGCACGAAGTGTTATGCGACGCGTCTCCGTTTCCGAACAGTGTATGGCAAGCAGCTTAATCGTCAGGAGACTGCCCGTGCAAATCAAGACGATGCAACGCTTTTCTAGCGCTGCAGCGAGAGCGCGCAGCAATATATCGCGCACGAAGTGTTATGCGACGCGTCTCCGTTTCCGAACAGTGTATGGCGAACAGCGTAATCGTCAGGAGACAGCCTGTGCAAATCAAGACGATGCAACGCTTTTCTAGCGCTGCTGCGAGAGCGCGCAGCAATATATCGCGCACGAAGTGTTATGCGACGCGTCTCCGTTTCCGAACAGTGTATGGCAAGCAGCTTAATCGTCAGGAGCCTGCCTGTGCAAACCTAGACGATGCAACCCTTTTCAAGCGCTGCAGCGAGAGCGCGGAGCGATATATCGCGCAAAAAGTGTTATGCGACGCGTCTCCGTTTCCGAACAGTGTATGGCAAGCAGCTTAAGCGTCAGGAGACTGCCCGTGCAAATCAAGACGAAGCAACGCTTTTCTAGCGCTGCAGCGCGAGCGCGCAGCGATATATCGCGCACGAAGTGTTATGCGACGCGTCTCCGTTTCCGAACAGTGTAGGGCGAACAGCGTAATCGTCAGGAGACAGCCTGTGCAAATCAAGACGATGCAACCCTTTTCAAGCGCTGCTGCGAGAGCGCGCAGCAATATATCGCGCAAGAAGTGTTATGCGACGCGTCTCCATTTCCGAAAAGTGTATGTCGAGCAGCGTAATCGTCAGGAGACTGCCTGTGCAAATGAAGGAGATGCAACCCTTTCCTAGCGCTGCAGCGAGAGCGCGCAGCGATATATCGCGCACGATGTGTTATGCGACGTGTCTCCATTTCCGAACAGGTTATGGCGAGCAGCGTAATCGTCAGGAGACTGCCTGTGCAAATCAAGAAGATGCAACCCTTTCCTAGCGCTGCAGCGAGAGCGCGCTGCGATATATCGCGCACGAAGTGTTATGCGACGCGTCTTCGTTTCCGAACAGTGTATGTCGAGCAGCGTAATCGTCAGGAGACTGCCTGTGCAAATCAAGACGATGCAACCCTTTTCTAGCGCTGCTGCGAGAGCGCGCAGCAATATATCGCACCCGAAGTGTTATGCGACGCGTCTCCGTTTCCGAACAGTGTATGGCGAGCAGCGTAATCGTCAGGAGACTGCCTGTTCAAATCAAGAAGATGCAACCCTTTCCTAGCGCCACAGCGAGAGCGCGCAGAAATATATCGCACATGAAGTGTTATGCGACGCGTCTCAGTTTCCGAACAGTGTATGTCGAGCAGCCTAATCGTCAGGAGACTGCCTGTGCATATCAAGACGATGCAACCCTTTTCAAGCGCTGCAGCGAGAGCGCGCAGCAATATATCGCGCACGAAGTGTTATGCGACACGTCTCAGTTTTCGAACAGTGTATGGCGAGCAGCGTAATCGTCAGGAGACTGCCCGTGCAAATCAAGACGATGCAACCCTTTTCTAGCGCTGCAGCGAGAGCGCGCAGAAATATATCGCGCACGAAGTGTTATGCGACGCCTCTCCGTTTCCGAACAGTGTATGTCGAGCAGCTTAATCATCAGGAGACTGCCCGTGCAAATCAAGACGATGCAACCCTTTTCTAGCTCTGCTGCGAGGGCGCGCAGCGATATATCGGGCACGAAGTGTTATGCGACGCGTCTCCGTTTCCGAACAGTGTATGGCGCGCAGCGTAATCGTCAGGAGACTGCCTGTGCAAATCAAGACGATGCAACCCTTTTCTAGCGCTGCTGCGAGAGCGCGCAGCAATATATCGCACCCGAAGTGTTATGCGACGCGTCTCCGTTTCCGAACAGTGTATGGCGAGCAGCGTAATCGTCAGGAGACTGCCCGTGCAAATCAAGACGATGCAACCCTTTTCTAGCGCTGCAGCGAGAGCGCGCAGAAATATATCGCGCACGAAGTGTTATGCGACGCCTCTCCGTTTCCGAACAGTGTATGTCGAGCAGCTTAATCATCAGGAGACTGCCCGTGCAAATCAAGACGATGCAACCCTTTTCTAGCTCTGCTGCGAGGGCGCGCAGCGATATATCGGGCACGAAGTGTTATGCGACGCGTCTCCGTTTCCGAACAGTGTATGGCGCGCAGCGTAATCGTCAGGAGACTGCCTGTGCAAATCAAGACGATGCAACCCTTTCCTAGCGCTAGAGCGAGAGCGCGCAGCAATATATGCGCACGAAGTGTTATGCGACGCGTCTCCGTTTCCGAACAGTGTATGTCGAGCAGCGTAATCGTCAGGAGACTGCCCGTGCAAATCAATGATGATGTGTGGTGTTTAATGGCGCAAGGGCCAGGTTTGGCCAAAGAGCGCCATGACAGGTGGTAATGTTGACGATGTATTGTGGATGACATGCACAATGAACTCGTCATGGTAGATGAGATATGGCTGTAAAAGGGCCTAAAAACTTCCGCTGTAAGTGGAGTAGAATACATAGGTGCTAAAATAATGACGATGACTAGGGTGTGATATGGGCTATGGCAATGGATTTTCGTTAAAACATGATGCAATAAAACTTAACACTGACAAGAGAGTTTCAAGAGGGCCCTTGAATGCAGGGCTGTTAGTCGTGTGCTAAAAGTTGCCTGGCCAGATGATTTTCAGGGTGTCTGTGCCCGTGCAAATCAAGACGATGCAACCCTTTTCAAGCGCTGATGCGAGAGCGCGCAGCAATATATCGCGCACGAAGTGTTATGCGACGCGTCTCCACTTCCGAACAGTGTATGTCGAGCAGCGTAATCGTCAAGAGCCTGCCTGTGCAAATCAAGAAGATGCAACCCTTTCCCAGCGCTGCAGCGAGAGCGCGCAGCTGCGATATATCGCGCACGATGTGTTATGCGACGTGTCTCCGTTTCCGGACAGTGTATGGCGAACAGCGTAATCGTCAGGAGACAGCCTGTGCAAATCAAGACGATGCAACCCTTTTCT
Source organism: Dermacentor variabilis (assembly GCF_050947875.1). Lineage (NCBI taxonomy): Eukaryota > Metazoa > Arthropoda > Arachnida > Ixodida > Ixodidae > Dermacentor > Dermacentor variabilis. The sequence goes on from NC_134573.1 coordinate 32,302,173, forward strand.
AGCGCTGCAGCGAGAGCGCGCAGCGATATATCGCGCACGAAGTGTTATGCGACGCGTCTCCGTTTCCGAACAGTGTATGGCGAACGGCGTAATCGTCAGGAGACAGCCTGTGCAAATCAAGACGATGCAACCCTTTTCAAGCGCTGCTGCGAGAGCGCGCAGCAATATATCGCGCAAGAAGTGTTATGCGACGCGTCTCCATTTCCGAACAGTGTATGTCGAGCAGCGTAATCGTCAGGAGACTGCCTGTGCAAATGAAGAAGATGCAACCCTTTCCTAGAGCTGCAGCGAGAGCGCGCAGCGATATATCGCGCACGATGTGTTATGCGACGTGTCTCCATTTCCGAACAGGTTATGGCGAGCAGCGTAATCGTCAGGAGACTGCCTGTGCAAATCAAGAAGATGCAACCCTTTCCTAGCGCTGCAGCGAGAGCGCGCTGCGATATATCGCGCACGAAGTGTTATGCGACGCGTCTTCGTTTCCGAACAGTGTATGTCGAGCAGCGTAATCGTCAGGAGACTGCCTGTGCAAATCAAGACGATGCAACCCTTTTCTAGCGCTGCTGCGAGAGCGCGCAGCAATATATCGCACCCGAAGTGTTATGCGACGCGTCTCCGTTTCCGAACAGTGTATGGCGAGCAGCGTAATCGTCAGGAGACTGCCTGTTCAAATCAAGAAGATGCAACCCTTTCCTAGCGCCACAGCGAGAGCGCGCAGTAATATATCGCACATGAAGTGTTATGCGACGCGTCTCAGTTTCCGAACAGTGTATGTCGAGCAGCCTAATCGTCAGGAGACTGCCTGTGCATATCAAGACGATGCAACCCTTTTCAAGCGCTGCAGCGAGAGCGCGCAGCAATATATCGCGCACGAAGTGTTATGCGACACGTCTCAGTTTTCGAACAGTGTATGGCGAGCAGCGTAATCGTCAGGAGCCTGCCTGTGCAAATCTAGACGATGCAACCCTTTTCAAGCGCTGCAGCGAGAGCGCGGAGCGATATATCGCGCACGAAGTGTTATGCGACGCGTCTCCGTTTCCGAACAGTGTTTGGCGAGCCGCTTAATCGTCAGGAGACTGCCCGTGCAAATCAAGACGATGCAACCCTTTTCTAGCGCTGCAGCGAGAGCGCGCAGCGATATATCGCGCACGAACTGTTATGCGGCGCGTCTCCGTTTCCGAACAGTGTATGGCGAACTGCGTAATCGTCAGGAGACAGCCTGTGAAAATCAAGGCGATGCAACCCTTTTCTAGCGCTGCAGCGAGAGCGCGCAGAAATATATCGCGCACGAAGTGTTATGCGACGCCTCTCCGTTTCCGAACAGTGTATGTCGAGCAGCTTAATCATCAGGAGACTGCCCGTGCAAATCAAGACGATGCAACCCTTTTCTAGTTCTGCTGCGAGGGCGCGCAGCGATATATCGGGCACGAAGTGTTATGCGACGCGTCTCCGTTTGCGAACAGTGTATGGCGCACAGCGTAATCGTCAGGAGACAGCCTGAGCAAATCAAGACGATGCAACCCTTTTCTAGCGCTGCTGCGAGAGCGCGCAGCAATATATCGCGCACGAAGTGTTATGTGACGCGATTCCGTTTTCGAACAGTGTATGGCGAGCAGCGTAATCGTCAGGAGCCTGCCTGTGCAAACCTAGACGATGCAACCCTTTTCAAGCGCTGCAGCGAGAGCGCGGAGCGATATATCGCGCAAGAAGTGTTATGCGACGCGTCTCCGTTTCCGGACAGTGTATGGCAAGCAGCTTAATCGTCAGGAGACTGCCCGTGCAAATCAAGACGATGCAACGCTTTTCTAGCGCTGCAGCGAGAGCGCGCAGCGATATATCGCGCACGAAGTGTTATGCGACGCGTCTCCGTTTCCGAACAGTGTATGGCGAACAGCGTAATCGTCAGGAGACAGCCTGTGCAAATCAAGACGATGCAACCCTTTTCTAGCGCTGCTGCGAGAGCGCGCAGCAATATATCGCGCACGAAGTGTTATGCGACGCGTCTCCGTTTCCGAACAGTGTATGGTAAGCAGCTTATTCGTCAGGAGACTGCCCGTGCAAATCAAGACGATGCAACGCTTTTCTAGCGCTGCAGCGCGAGCGCGCAGCGATATATCGCGCACGAAGTGTTATGCGACGCGTCTCCGTTTCCGAACAGTGTAGGGCGAACAGCGTAATCGTCAGGAGACAGCCTGTGCAAATCAAGACGATGCAACCCTTTTCAAGCGCTGCTGCGAGAGCGCGCAGCAATATATCGCGCAAGAAGTGTTATGCGACGCGTCTCCATTTCCGAAAAGTGTATGTCGAGCAGCGTAATCGTCAGGAGACTGCCTGTGCAAATGAAGAAGATGCAACCCTTTCCTAGCGCTGCAGCGAGAGCGCGCAGCGATATATCGCGCACGATGTGTTATGCGACGTGTCTCCATTTCCGAACAGGTTATGGCGAGCAGCGTAATCGTCAGGAGACTGCCTGTGCAAATCAAGAAGATGCAACCCTTTCCTAGCGCTGCAGCGAGAGCGCGCTGCGATATATCGCGCACGAAGTGTTATGCGACGCGTCTTCGTTTCCGAACAGTGTATGTCGAGCAGCGTAATCGTCAGGAGACTGCCTGTGCAAATCAAGACGATGCAACCCTTTTCTAGCGCTGCTGCGAGAGCGCGCAGCAATATATCGCACCCGAAGTGTTATGCGACGCGTCTCCGTTTCCGAACAGTGTATGGCGAGCAGCGTAATCGTCAGGAGACTGCCTGTTCAAATCAAGAAGATGCAACCCTTTCCTAGCGCCACAGCGAGAGCGCGCAGAAATATATCGCACATGAAGTGTTATGCGACGCGTCTCAGTTTCCGAACAGTGTATGTCGAGCAGCCTAATCGTCAGGAGACTGCCTGTGCATATCAAGACGATGCAACCCTTTTCAAGCGCTGCAGCGAGAGCGCGCAGAAATATATCGCGCACGAAGTGTTATGCGACGCCTCTCCGTTTCCGAACAGTGTATGTCGAGCAGCTTAATCATCAGGAGACTGCCCGTGCAAATCAAGACGATGCAACCCTTTTCTAGCTCTGCTGCGAGGGCGCGCAGCGATATATCGGGCACGAAGTGTTATGCGACGCGTCTCCGTTTCCGAACAGTGTATGGCGCGCAGCGTAATCGTCAGGAGACTGCCTGTGCAAATCAAGACGATGCAACCCTTTCCTAGCGCTAGAGCGAGAGCGCGCAGCAATATATGCGCACGAAGTGTTATGCGACGCGTCTCCGTTTCCGAACAGTGTATGTCGAGCAGCGTAATCGTCAGGAGACTGCCCGTGCAAATCAAGACGATGCAACCCTTTTCAAGCGCTGATGCGAGAGCGCGCAGCAATATATCGCGCACGAAGTGTTATGCGACGCGTCTCCACTTCCGAACAGTGTATGTCGAGCAGCGTAATCGTCAAGAGCCTGCCTGTGCAAATCAAGAAGATGCAACCCTTTCCCAGCGCTGCAGCGAGAGCGCGCAGCTGCGATATATCGCGCACGATGTGTTATGCGACGTGTCTCCGTTTCCGGACAGTGTATGGCGAACAGCGTAATCGTCAGGAGACAGCCTGTGCAAATCAAGACGATGCAACCCTTTTCTAGCGCTGCAGCGAGAGCGCGCAGCGATATATCGCGCACGAAGTGTTATGCGACGCGTCTCCGTTTCCGAACAGTGTATGGCGAACGGCGTAATCGTCAGGAGACAGCCTGTGCAAATCAAGACGATGCAACCCTTTTCAAGCGCTGCTCCGAGAGCGCGCAGCAATATATCGCGCAAGAAGTGTTATGCGACGCGTCTCCATTTCCGAACAGTGTATGTCGAGCAGCGTAATCGTCAGGAGACTGCCTGTGCAAATGAAGAAGATGCAACCCTTTCCTAGCGCTGCAGCGAGAGCGCGCAGCGATATATCGCGCACGATGTGTTATGCGACGTGTCTCCATTTCCGAACAGGTTATGGCGAGCAGCGTAATCGTCAGGAGACTGCCTGTGCAAATCAAGAAGATGCAACCCTTTCCTAGCGCTGCAGCGAGAGCGCGCTGCGATATATCGCGCACGAAGTGTTATGCGACGCGTCTTCGTTTCCGAACAGTGTATGTCGAGCAGCGTAATCGTCAGGAGACTGCCTGTGCAAATCAAGACGATGCAACCCTTTTCTAGCGCTGCTGCGAGAGCGCGCAGCAATATATCGCACCCGAAGTGTTATGCGACGCGTCTCCGTTTCCGAACAGTGTATGGCGAGCAGCGTAATCGTCAGGAGACTGCCTGTTCAAATCAAGAAGATGCAACCCTTTCCTAGCGCCACAGCGAGAGCGCGCAGAAATATATCGCACATGAAGTGTTATGCGACGCGTCTCAGTTTCCGAACAGTGTATGTCGAGCAGCCTAATCGTCAGGAGACTGCCTGTGCATATCAAGACGATGCAACCCTTTTCAAGCGCTGCAGCGAGAGCGCGCAGCAATATATCGCGCACGAAGTGTTATGCGACACGTCTCAGTTTTCGAACAGTGTATGGCGAGCAGCGTAATCGTCAGGAGCCTGCCTGTGCAAATCTAGACGATGCAACCCTTTTCAAGCGCTGCAGCGAGAGCGCGGAGCGATATATCGCGCACGAAGTGTTATGCGACGCGTCTCCGTTTCCGAACAGTGTTTGGCGAGCCGCTTAATCGTCAGGAGACTGCCCGTGCAAATCAAGACGATGCAACCCTTTTCTAGCGCTGCAGCGAGAGCGCGCAGCGATATATCGCGCACGAACTGTTATGCGGCGCGTCTCCGTTTCCGAACAGTGTATGGCGAACTGCGTAATCGTCAGGAGACAGCCTGTGAAAATCAAGGCGATGCAACCCTTTTCTAGCGCTGCAGCGAGAGCGCGCAGAAATATATCGCGCACGAAGTGTTATGCGACGCCTCTCCGTTTCCGAACAGTGTATGTCGAGCAGCTTAATCATCAGGAGACTGCCCGTGCAAATCAAGACGATGCAACCCTTTTCTAGTTCTGCTGCGAGGGCGCGCAGCGATATATCGGGCACGAAGTGTTATGCGACGCGTCTCCGTTTGCGAACAGTGTATGGCGCACAGCGTAATCGTCAGGAGACAGCCTGAGCAAATCAAGACGATGCAACCCTTTTCTAGCGCTGCTGCGAGAGCGCGCAGCAATATATCGCGCACGAAGTGTTATGTGAAGCGATTCCGTTTTCGAACAGTGTATGGCGAGCAGCGTAATCGTCAGGAGCCTGCCTGTGCAAACCTAGACGATGCAACCCTTTTCAAGCGCTGCAGCGAGAGCGCGGAGCGATATATCGCGCAAGAAGTGTTATGCGACGCGTCTCCGTTTCCGGACAGTGTATGGCAAGCAGCTTAATCGTCAGGAGACTGCCCGTGCAAATCAAGACGATGCAACGCTTTTCTAGCGCTGCAGCGAGAGCGCGCAGCGATATATCGCGCACGAAGTGTTATGCGACGCGTCTCCGTTTCCGAACAGTGTATGGCGAACAGCGTAATCGTAAGGAGACAGCCTGTGCAAATCAAGACGATGCAACCCTTTTCTAGCGCTGCTGCGAGAGCGCGCAGCAATATATCGCGCACGAAGTGTTATGCGACGCGTCTCCGTTTCCGAACAGTGTATGGCAAGCAGCTTAATCGTCAGGAGACTGCCCGTGCAAATCAAGACGATGCAACGCTTTTCTAGCGCTGCAGCGAGAGCGCGCAGCGATATATCGCGCACGAAGTGTTATGCGACGCGTCTCCGTTTCCGAACAGTGTATGGCGAACAGCGTAATCGTCAGGAGACAGCCTGTGCAAATCAAGACGATGCAACGCTTTTCTAGCGCTGCTGCGAGAGCGCGCAGCAATATATCGCGCACGAAGTGTTATGCGACGCGTCTCCGTTTCCGAACAGTGTATGGCAAGCAGCTTAATCGTCAGGAGCCTGCCTGTGCAAACCTAGACGATGCAACCCTTTTCAAGCGCTGCAGCGAGAGCGCGGAGCGATATATCGCGCAAGAAGTGTTATGCGACGCGTCTCCGTTTCCGAACAGTGTATGGCAAGCAGCTTAAGCGTCAGGAGACTGCCCGTGCAAATCAAGACGAAGCAACGCTTTTCTAGCGCTGCAGCGAGAGCGCGCAGCGATATATCGCGCACGAAGTGTTATGCGACGAGTCTCCGTTTCCGAACAGTGTATGGCGAACAGCGTAATCGTCAGGAGACAGCCTGTGCAAATCAAGACGATGCAACCCTTTTCTAGCGCTGCTGCGAGAGCGCGCAGCAATATATCGCGCACGAAGTGTTATGCGACGCGTCTCCGTTTCCGAACAGTGTATGGTAAGCAGCTTATTCGTCAGGAGACTGCCCGTGCAAATCAAGACGATGCAACGCTTTTCTAGCGCTGCAGCGCGAGCGCGCAGCGATATATCGCGCACGAAGTGTTATGCGACGCGTCTCCGTTTCCGAACAGTGTAGGGCGAACAGCGTAATCGTCAGGAGACAGCCTGTGCAAATCAAGACGATGCAACCCTTTTCAAGCGCTGCTGCGAGAGCGCGCAGCAATATATCGCGCAAGAAGTGTTATGCGACGCGTCTCCATTTCCGAAAAGTGTATGTCGAGCAGCGTAATCGTCAGGAGACTGCCTGTGCAAATGAAGAAGATGCAACCCTTTCCTAGCGCTGCAGCGAGAGCGCGCAGCGATATATCGCGCACGATGTGTTATGCGACGTGTCTCCATTTCCGAACAGGTTATGGCGAGCAGCGTAATCGTCAGGAGACTGCCTGTGCAAATCAAGAAGATGCAACCCTTTCCTAGCGCTGCAGCGAGAGCGCGCTGCGATATATCGCGCACGAAGTGTTATGCGACGCGTCTTCGTTTCCGAACAGTGTATGTCGAGCAGCGTAATCGTCAGGAGACTGCCTGTGCAAATCAAGACGATGCAACCCTTTTCTAGCGCTGCTGCGAGAGCGCGCAGCAATATATCGCACCCGAAGTGTTATGCGACGCGTCTCCGTTTCCGAACAGTGTATGGCGAGCAGCGTAATCGTCAGGAGACTGCCTGCTCAAATCAAGAAGATGCAACCCTTTCCTAGCGCCACAGCGAGGGCGCGCAGAAATATATCGCACATGAAGTGTTATGCGACGCGTCTCAGTTTCCGAACAGTGTATGTCGAGCAGCCTAATCGTCAGGAGACTGCCTGTGCATATCAAGACGATGCAACCCTTTTCTAGCTCTGCTGCGAGGGCGCGCAGCGATATATCGGGCACGAAGTGTTATGCGACGCGTCTCCGTTTCCGAACAGTGTATGGCGCGCAGCGTAATCGTCAGGAGACTGCCTGTGCAAATCAAGACGATGCAACCCTTTCCTAGCGCTAGAGCGAGAGCGCGCAGCAATATATGCGCACGAAGTGTTATGCGACGCGTCTCCGTTTCCGAACAGTGTATGTCGAGCAGCTTAATCATCAGGAGACTGCCCGTGCAAATCAAGACGATGCAACCCTTTTCTAGCTCTGCTGCGAGGGCGCGCAGCGATATATCGGGCACGAAGTGTTATGCGACGCGTCTCCGTTTCCGAACAGTGTATGGCGCGCAGCGTAATCGTCAGGAGACTGCCTGTGCAAATCAAGACGATGCAACCCTTTCCTAGCGCTAGAGCGAGAGCGCGCAGCAATATATGCGCACGAAGTGTTATGCGACGCGTCTCCGTTTCCGAACAGTGTATGTCCAGCAGCGTAATCGTCAGGAGACTGCCCGTGCAAATCAAGACGATGCAACCCTTTTCAAGCGCTGATGCGAGAGCGCGCAGCAATATATCGCGCACGAAGTGTTATGCGACGCGTCTCCACTTCCGAACAGTGTATGTCGAGCAGCGTAATCGTCAAGAGCCTGCCTGTGCAAATCAAGAAGATGCAACCCTTTCCCAGCGCTGCAGCGAGAGCGCGCAGCTGCGATATATCGCGCACGATGTGTTATGCGACGTGTCTCCGTTTCCGGACAGTGTATGGCGAACAGCGTAATCGTCAGGAGACAGCCTGTGCAAATCAAGACGATGCAACCCTTTTCTAGCGCTGCAGCGAGAGCGCGCAGCGATATATCGCGCACGAAGTGTTATGCGACGCGTCTCCGTTTCCGAACAGTGTATGGCGAACAGCGTAATCGTCAGGAGACAGCCTGTGCAAATCAAGACGATGCAACCCTTTTCAAGCGCTGCTGCGAGAGCGCGCAGCAATATATCGCGCAAGAAGTGTTATGCGACGCGTCTCCATTTCCGAACAGTGTATGTCGAGCAGCGTAATCGTCAGGAGACTGCCTGTGCAAATGAAGAAGATGCAACCCTTTCCTAGCGCTGCAGCGAGAGCGCGCAGCGATATATCGCGCACGATGTGTTATGCGACGTGTCTCCATTTCCGAACAGGTTATGGCGAGCAGCGTAATCGTCAGGAGACTGCCTGTGCAAATCAAGAAGATGCAACCCTTTCCTAGCGCTGCAGCGAGAGCGCGCTGCGATATATCGCGCACGAAGTGTTATGCGACGCGTCTTCGTTTCCGAACAGTGTATGTCGAGCAGCGTAATCGTCAGGAGACTGCCTGTGCAAATCAAGACGATGCAACCCTTTTCTAGCGCTGCTGCGAGAGCGCGCAGCAATATATCGCACCCGAAGTGTTATGCGACGCGTCTCCGTTTCCGAACAGTGTATGGCGAGCAGCGTAATCGTCAGGAGACTGCCTGTTCAAATCAAGAAGATGCAACCCTTTCCTAGCGCCACAGCGAGAGCGCGCAGAAATATATCGCACATGAAGTGTTATGCGACGCGTCTCAGTTTCCGAACAGTGTATGTCGAGCAGCCTAATCGTCAGGAGACTGCCTGTGCATATCAAGACGATGCAACCCTTTTCAAGCGCTGCAGCGAGAGCGCGCAGCAATATATCGCGCACGAAGTGTTATGCGACACGTCTCAGTTTTCGAACAGTGTATGGCGAGCAGCGTAATCGTCAGGAGCCTGCCTGTGCAAATCTAGACGATGCAACCCTTTTCAAGCGCTGCAGCGAGAGCGCGGAGCGATATATCGCGCACGAAGTGTTATGCGACGCGTCTCCGTTTCCGAACAGTGTTTGGCGAGCCGCTTAATCGTCAGGAGACTGCCCGTGCAAATCAAGACGATGCAACCCTTTTCTAGCGCTGCAGCGAGAGCGCGCAGCGATATATCGCGCACGAACTGTTATGCGGCGCGTCTCCGTTTCCGAACAGTGTATGGCGAACTGCGTAATCGTCAGGAGACAGCCTGTGAAAATCAAGGCGATGCAACCCTTTTCTAGCGCTGCAGCGAGAGCGCGCAGAAATATATCGCGCACGAAGTGTTATGCGACGCCTCTCCGTTTCCGAACAGTGTATGTCGAGCAGCTTAATCATCAGGAGACTGCCCGTGCAAATCAAGACGATGCAACCCTTTTCTAGCTCTGCTGCGAGGGCGCGCAGCGATATATCGGGCACGAAGTGTTATGCGACGCGTCTCCGTTTCCGAACAGTGTATGGCGCGCAGCGTAATCGTCAGGAGACTGCCTGTGCAAATCAAGACGATGCAACCCTTTCCTAGCGCTAGAGCGAGAGCGCGCAGCAATATATGCGCACGAAGTGTTATGCGACGCGTCTCCGTTTCCGAACAGTGTATGTCGAGCAGCGTAATGGTCAGGAGACTGCCCGTGCAAATCAAGACGATGCAACCCTTTTCAAGCGCTGATGCGAGAGCGCGCAGCAATATATCGCGCACGAAGTGTTATGCGACGCGTCTCCACTTCCGAACAGTGTATGTCGAGCAGCGTAATCGTCAAGAGCCTGCCTGTGCAAATCAAGAAGACGCAACCCTTTCCCAGCGCTGCAGCGAGAGCGCGCAGCTGCGATATATCGCGCACGATGTGTTATGCGACGTGTCTCCGTTTCCGAACAGGTTATGGCGAGCAGCGTAATCGTCAGGAGACTACCTGTGCAAATCAAGAAGATGCAACCCTTTCCTAGCGCTGCAGCGAGAGCGCGCAGAAATATATCGCGCATGAAGTGTTATGCGACGCGTCTCAGTTTTCGAACAGTGTATGTCGAGCAGCTTAATCATCAGGAGACTGCCCGTGCAAATCAAGACGATGCAACCCTTTTCTAGCTCTGCAGCGAGGGCGCGCAGCGATATATCGGGCACGAAGTGTTATGCGACGCGTCTCCGTTTCCGAACAGTGTATGGCGCGCAGCGTAATCGTCAGGAGACTGCCTGTGCAAATCAAGACGATGCAACCCTTTCCTAGCGCTAGAGCGAGAGCGCGCAGCAATATATGCGCACGAAGTGTTATGCGACGCGTCTCCGTTTCCGAACAGTGTGTGGCGAGCAGCGTAATCGTCAGGAGACAGCCTGTGCAAATCAAGACGATGCAACCCTTTTCTAGCGCTGCTGCGAGAGCGCGCAGCAATATATCGCACCCGAAGTGTTATGCGACGCGTCTCCGTTTCCGAACAGTGTATGGCGAGCAGCGTAATCGTCAGGAGACTGCCTGTTGAAATCAAGAAGATGCAACCCTTTCCTAGCGCCACAGCGAGAGCGCGCAGAAATATATCGCACATGAAGTGTTATGCGACGCGTCTCAGTTTCCGAACAGTGTATGTCGAGCAGCCTAATCGTCAGGAGACTGCCTGTGCAAATCAAGAAGATGCAACCCTTTCCCAGCGCTGCAGCGAGAGCGCGCAGCTGCGATATATCGCGCACGATGTGTCATGCGACGTGTCTCCGTTTCCGAACAGTGTATGGCGAACAGCGTAATCGTCAGGAGACAGCCTGTGCAAATCAAGACGATGCAACCCTTTTCTAGCGCTGCTGCGAGAGCGCGCAGCAATATATCGCGCACGAAGTGTTATGCGACGCGTCTCCGTTTCCTAACAGTGTATGGCAAGCAGCTTAATCGTCAGGAGACTGCCCGTGCAAATCAAGACGATGCAACGCTTTTCTAGCGCTGCAGCGAGAGCGCGCAGCGATATATCGCGCACGAAGTGTTATGCGACGCGTCTCCGTTTCCGAACAGTGTATGGCGAACAGCGTAATCGTCAGGAGACAGCCTGTGCAAATCAAGACGATGCAACCCTTTTCAAACGCTGCTGCGAGAGCGCGCAGCAATATATCGCGCAAGAAGTGTTATGCGACGCGTCTCCATTTCCGAACAGTGTATGTCGAGCAGAGTAATCGTCAGGAGACTGCCTGTGCAAATGAAGAAGATGCAACCCTTTCCTAGCGCTGCAGCGAGAGCGCGCAGCGATATATCGCGCACGATGTGTTATGCGACGTGTCTCCATTTCCGAACAGGTTATGGCGAGCAGCGTAATCGTCAGGAGACTGCCTGTGCAAATCAAGAAGATGAAACCCTTTCCTAGCGCTGCAGCGAGAGCGCGCTGCGATATATCGCGCACGAAGTGTTATGCGACGCGTCTTCGTTTCCGAACAGTGTATGTCGAGCAGCGTAATCGTCAGGAGAGTGCGTGTGCAAATCAAGACGATGCAACCCTTTTCTAGCGCTGCTGCGAGAGCGCGCAGCAATATATCGCACCCGAAGTGTTATGCGACGCGTCTCCGTTTCCGAACAGTGTATGGCGAGCAGCGTAATCGTCAGGAGACTGCCTGTTCAAATCAAGAAGATGCAACCCTTTTCTAGCGCTGCTGCGAGAGCGCGCAGCAATATATCGCACCCGAAGTGTTATGCGACGCGTCTCCGTTTCCGAACAGGTTATGGCGAGCAGCGTAATCGTCAGGAGACTGCCTGTGCAAATCAAGAAGATGCAACCCTTTCCTAGCGCTGCAGCGAGAGCGCGCTGCGATATATCGCGCACGAAGTGTTATGCGACACGTCTCAGTTTTCGAACAGTGTATGGCGAGCAGCGTAATCGTCAGGAGCCTGCCTGTGCAAATCTAGACGATGCAACCCTTTTCAAGCGCTGCAGCGAGAGCGCGGAGCGATATATCGCGCACGAAGTGTTATGCGGCGCGTCTCCGTTTCCGAACAGTGTTTGGCGAGCCGCTTAATCGTCAGGAGACTGCCTGTGCAAATCAAGACGATGCAACCCTTTTCTAGCGCTGCTGCGAGAGCGCGCAGCAATATATCGCACCCGAAGTGTTATGCGACGCGTCTCCGTTTCCGAACAGTGTATGGCGAGCAGCGTAATCGTCAGGAGACTGCCTGTTCAAATCAAGACGATGCAACCCTTTTCAAGCGCTGCAGCGAGAGCGCGCATAAATATATCGCGCACGAAGTGTTATGTGACCCGTCTCCGTTTCCGAACAGTGTATGTCGAGCAGCGAAATCGTCAGGAGACTGCCTGTGCAAATCAAGAAGGTGCAACCTTTTCCTAGCGCTGCAGCGAGAGCTCGCAGAAATATATCGCGCACAAAGTGTTATGCGCCGCGTCTCCGTTTCCGAACAGTATTTGGCGAGCCGCTTAATCGTCAGGAGACTGCCCGTGCAAATCAAGACGATGCAACCCTTTTTTAGCGCTGCAGCGAGAGCGCGCAGCGATATATCGCGCACGAACTGTTATGCGGCGCGTCTCCGTTTCCGAACAGTGTATGGCGAACTGCGTAATCGTCAGGAGACAGCCTGTGAAAATCAAGGCGATGCAACCCTTTTCTAGCGCTGCAGCGAGAGCGCGCAGAAATATATCGCGCACGAAGTGTTATGCGACGCCTCTCCGTTTCCGAACAGTGTATGTCGAGCAGCTTAATCATCAGGAGACTGCCCGTGCAAATCAAGACGATGCAACCCTTTTCTAGCTCTGCTGCGAGGGCGCGCAGCGATATATCGGGCACGAAGTGTTATGCGACGCGTCTCCGTTTCCGAACAGTGTATGGCGCGCAGCGTAATCGTCAGGAGACTGCCTGTGCAAATCAAGACGATGCAACCCTTTCCTAGCGCTAGAGCGAGAGCGCGCAGCAATATATGCGCACGAAGTGTTATGCGACGCGTCTCCGTTTCCGAACAGTGTATGTCGAGCAGCGTAATGGTCAGGAGACTGCCCGTGCAAATCAAGACGATGCAACCCTTTTCAAGCGCTGATGCGAGAGCGCGCAGCAATATATCGCGCACGAAGTGTTATGCGACGCGTCTCCACTTCCGAACAGTGTATGTCGAGCAGCGTAATCGTCAAGAGCCTGCCTGTGCAAATCAAGAAGATGCAACCCTTTCCCAGCGCTGCAGCGAGAGCGCGCAGCTGCGATATATCGCGCACGATGTGTTATGCGACGTGTCTCCGTTTCCGAACAGGTTATGGCGAGCAGCGTAATCGTCAGGAGACTACCTGCGCAAATCAAGAAGATGCAACCCTTTCCTAGCGCTGCAGCAAGAGCGCGCAGAAATATATCGCGCATGAAGTGTTATGCGACGCGTCTCAGTTTCCGAACAGTGTATGTCGAGCAGCTTAATCATCAGGAGACTGCCCGTGCAAATCAAGACGATGCAACCCTTTTCTAGCTCTGCAGCGAGGGCGCGCAGCGATATATCGGGCACGAAGTGTTATGCGACGCGTGTCCGTTTCCGAACAGTGTATGGCGCGCAGCGTAATCGTCAGGAGACTGCCTGTGCAAATCAAGACGATGCAACCCTTTCCTAGCGCTAGAGCGAGAGCGCGCAGCAATATATGCGCACGAAGTGTTATGCGACGCGTCTCCGTTTCCGAACAGTGTGTGGCGAGCAGCGTAATCGTCAGGAGACAGCCTGTGCAAATCAAGACGATGCAACCCTTTTCTGGCGCTGCTGCGAGAGCGCGCAGCAATATATCGCGCACGAAGTGTTATGCGACGCGTCTCCGTTTCCGAACAGTGTATGGCGAGCAGCGTAATCGTCAGGAGACTTTTCTGAAACTGACACGCGTCGTATAACACTGCATGTGCAAATCAAGGTGATGCCACCCTTTTCAAACGTTGTAGCGAGAGCGCGCAGCGACATATGGCGCCCCAAGGGTTATGCGACGCGGGTCAGTTTCAGAAAAGTTTTTATTGCGAGCAGCGTAATCCCCAGGAGACTATAGTTGTGCAAAGGAAGGCGATGCAACCCTTTTCAATTGCTGCAGCGAGAGCGCGCAGTGATATATTGCGCCCCTGGGGTTATGCGACACGTCTCAGTTTCAGAAAAGTCTTTATTGCGAGCAGCGTAATCCCCAGGAGACTGCCTGTGCAAAGAAAGATGATGCAACGCTGTTCTTGCGCTGCAGCGAGACCGCGCAGCGATATATCGCGCCCCAAGTGTTATGCGACGCGTCTCCGTTTCCTAAATGTGTATTGCGAGCAGTGTAATCCCCAGGAGCCTATACTTGTGCAAATCAAGGCGATGGAACCCTTTTCTAGCGCTGCTGCGACAGCGCGCACCAATATATCGCGCACGAAGTGTTATGCGACGTGTCTCCGTTTCCGAACAGTGTATGGAGAGCAGCGTAATCGTCAGGAGACTGCCTGTGCAAATCAAGACGATGCAACCCTTTTCTAGCGGTGCTGCGAGAGCACGCAGCAATATATCGCGCACGAAGTGTTATGCGACGCGTCTCCGTTTCCGAACAGTGTATGGCGAGCAGCGTAATCGTCAGGAGACTGCCTGTTCAAATCAAGAAGATGCAACCCTTTCCTAGCGCCAAAGCGAGAGCGCGCAGAAATATATCGCACATGAAGTGTTATGCGACGCGTCTCAGTTTCCGAACAGTGTATGTCGAGCAGCCTAATCGTCAGGAGACTGCCTGTGCATATCAAGACGATGCAACCCTTTTCAAGCGCTGCAGCGAGAGCGCGCATAAATATATCGCGCACGAAGTGTTATGTGACCCGTCTCCGTTTCCGAACAGTGTATGTCGACCAGCGAAATCGTCAGGAGGCTGCCTGTGCAAATCAAGAAGATGCAACCCTTTCCTAGCGCTGCAGCGAGAGCTCGCAGAAATATATCGCGCACAAAGTGTTATGCGCCGCGTCTCCGTTTCCGAACAGTATTTGGCGAGCCGCTTAATCGTCAGGAGACTGCCCGTGCAAATCAAGACGATGCAACCCTTTTCTAGCGCTGCAGCGAGAGCGCGCAGCGATATATCGCGCACGAACTGTTATGCGGCGCGTCTCCGTTTCCGAACAGTGTATGGCGAACTGCGTAATCGTCAGGAGACAGCCTGTGAAAATCAAGGCGATGCAACCCTTTTCTAGCGCTGCAGCGAGAGCGCGCAGAAATATATCGCGCACGAAGTGTTATGCGACGCCTCTCCGTTTCCGAACAGTGTATGTCGAGCAGCTTAATCATCAGGAGACTGCCCGTGCAAATCAAGACGATGCAACCCTTTTCTAGCTCTGCTGCGAGGGCGCGCTGCGATATATCGGGCACGAAGTGTTATGCGACGCGTCTCCGTTTCCGAACAGTGTATGGCGCGCAGCGTAATCGTCAGGAGACTGCCTGTGCAAATCAAGACGATGCAACCCTTTCCTAGCGCTAGAGCGAGAGCGCGCAGCAATATATGCGCACGAAGTGTTATGCGACGCGTCTCCGTTTCCGAACAGTGTATGTCGAGCAGCGTAATGGTCAGGAGACTGCCCGTGCAAATCAAGACGATGCAACCCTTTTCAAGCGCTGATGCGAGAGCGCGCAGCAATATATCGCGCACCAAGTGTTATGCGACGCGTCTCCACTTCCGAACAGTGTATGTCGAGCAGCGTAATCGTCAAGAGCCTGCCTGTGCAAATCAAGAAGATGCAACCCTTTCCCAGCGCTGCAGCGAGAGCGCGCAGCTGCGATATATCGCGCACGATGTGTTATGCGACGTGTCTCCGTTTCCGAACAGGTTATGGCGAGCAGCGTAATCGTCAGGAGACTACCTGTGCAAATCAAGAAGATGCAACCCTTTCCTAGCGCTGCAGCGAGAGCGCGCAGAAATATATCGCGCATGAAGTGTTATGCGACGCGTCTCAGTTTCCGAACAGTGTATGTCGAGCAGCTTAATCATCAGGAGACTGCCCGTGCAAATCAAGACGATGCAACCCTTTTCTAGCTCTGCAGCGAGGGCGCGCAGCGATATATCGGGCACGAAGTGTTATGCGACGCGTGTCCGTTTCCGAACAGTGTATGGCGCGCAGCGTAATCGTCAGGAGACTGCCTGTGCAAATCAAGACGATGCAACCCTTTCCTAGCGCTAGAGCGAGAGCGCGCAGAAGTATATCGCGCATGAAGTGTTATGCGACGCGTCTCAGTTTCCGAACAGTGTATGTCGAGCAGCTTAATCATCAGGAGACTGCCCGTGCAAATCAAGACGATGCAACCCTTTTCTAGCTCTGCTGCGAGAGCGCGCAGCAATATATCGCGCAAGAAGTGTTATGCGACGCGTCTCCGTTTCCGAACAGTGTATGTCGAGCAGCGTAATCGTCAGGAGACTGCCTGTGCAAATGAAGAAGATGCAACCCTTTCCTAGCGCTGCAGCGAGAGCGCGCTGCGATATATCGCGCACGAAGTGTTATACGACGCGTCTCCGTTTCCGAACAGTGTATGTCGAGCAGCGTAATCGTCAGGAGACTGCCTGTGCAAATCAAGACGATGCAACCCTTTTCTAGCGGTGCTGCGAGAGCACGCAGCAATATATCGCGCACGAAGTGTTATGCGACGCGTCTCCGTTTCCGAACAGTGTATGGCAAGCAGCGTAATCGTCAGGAGACTGCCTGTGCAAATGAAGAAGATGCAACCCTTTCCTAGCGCTGCAGCGAGAGCGCGCTGCGATATATCGCGCACGAAGTGTTATACGACGCGTCTCCGTTTCCGAACAGTGTATGTCGAGCAGCGTAATCGTCAGGAGAGTGCCTGTGCAAATCAAGACGATGCAACCCTTTTCTAGCGCTGCTGCGAGAGCGCGCAGCAATATATCGCACCCGAAGTGTTATGCGACGCGTCTCCGTTTCCGAACAGTCTATGGCGAGCAGCGTAATCGTCAGGAGACTGCCTGTTCAAATCAAGAAGATGCAACCCTTTCCTAGCGCCACAGCGAGAGCGCGCAGAAATATATCGCACATGAAGTGTTATGCGACGCGTCTCAGTTTCCGAACAGTGTATGTCGAGCAGCCTAATCGTCAGGAGACTGCCTGTGCATATCAAGACGATGCAACCCTTTTCAAGCGCTGCAGCGAGAGCGCGCAGCAATATATCGCGCACGAAGTGTTATGCGACGCGTCTCCGTTTCCGAACAGTGTATGTCGAGCAGCGTAATCGTCAGGAGAGTGCCTGTGCAAATCAAGACGATGCAACCCTTTTCTAGCGCTGCTGCGAGAGCGCGCAGCAATATATCGCACCCGAAGTGTTATGCGACGCGTCTCCATTTCCGAACAGTGTATGGCGAGCAGCGTAATCGTCAGGAGACTGCCTGTTCAAATCAAGAAGATGCAACCCTTTCCTAGCGCAACAGCGAGAGCGCGCAGAAATATATCGCACATGAAGTGTTATGCGACGCGTCTCAGTTTCCGAACAGTGTATGTCGAGCAGCCTAATCGTCAGGAGACTGCCTGTGCAAATCTAGACGATGCAACCCTTTTCAAGCGCTGCAGCGAGAGCGCGGAGCGATATATCGCGCACGAAGTGTTATGCGACGCGTCTCCGTTTCCGAACAGTCTATGGCGAGCAGCGTAATCGTCAGGAGACTGCCTGTTCAAATCAAGAAGATGCAACCCTTTCCTAGCGCCACAGCGAGAGCGCGCAGAAATATATCGCGCACGAAGTGTTATGCGACGCGTCTCAGTTTCCGAACAGTGTATGTCGAGCAGCCTAATCGTCAGGAGACTGCCTGTGCATATCAAGACGATGCAACCCTTTTCAAGCGCTGCAGCGAGAGCGCGCAGCAATATATCGCACCCGAAGTGTTATGCGACGCGTCTCCGTTTCCGAACAGTGTATGGCGAGCAGCGTAATCGTCAGGAGACTGCCTGTTCAAATCAAGAAGATGCAACCCTTTCCTAGCGCCACAGCGAGAGCGCGCAGAAATATATCGCACATGAAGTGTTATGCGACGCGTCTCAGTTTCCGAACAGTGTATGTCGAGCAGCCTAATCGTCAGGAGACTGCCTGTGCAAATCTAGACGATGCAACCCTTTTCAAGCGCTGCAGCGAGAGCGCGGAGCGATATATCGCGCACGAAGTGTTATGCGACGCGTCTCCGTTTCCGAACAGTGTTTGGCGAGCCGCTTAATCGTCAGGAGACTGCCCGTGCAAATCAAGACGATGCAACCCTTTTCTAGCGCTGCAGCGAGAGCGCGCAGAAATATATCGCGCACGAAGTGTTATGCGACGCCTCTCCGTTTCCGAACAGTGTATGTCGAGCAGCTTAATCATCAGGAGACTGCCCGTGCAAATCAAGACGATGCAACCCTTTTCTAGCTCTGCAGCGAGGGCGCGCAGCGATATATCGGGCACGAAGTGTTATGCGACGCGTCTCCGTTTGCGAACAGTGTATGGCGCGCAGCGTAATCGTCAGGAGACTGCCTGTGCAAATCAAGACGATGCAACCCTTTCCTAGCGCTAGAGCGAGAGCGCGCAGCAATATATGCGCACGAAGTGTTATGCGACGCGTCTCCGTTTCCGAACAGTGTATGTCGAGCAGCGTAATCGTCAGGAGACTGCCTGTGCAAATCAAGACGATGCAACCCTTTTCTAGCGCTACTGCGAGAGCGCGCAGCGATATATCGCGCACGATGTGTTATGCGACGTGTCTCCGTTTCCGAACAGGTTATGGCGAGCAGCGTAATCGTCAGGAGACTACGTGTGCAAATCAAGAAGATGCAACCCTTTCCTAGCGCTGCAGCGAGAGCGCGCAGCGATATATCGGGCACGAAGTGTTATGCGACGCGTCTCAGTTTCCGAACCGTGTATGTCGAGCAGCTTAATCATCAGGAGACTGCCCGTGCAAATCAAGACGATGCAACCCTTTCCTAGCGCTAGAGCGAGAGCGCGCAGCAATATATGCGCACGAAGTGTTATGCGACGCGTCTCCGTTTCCGAAAAGTGTGTGGCGAGCAGCGTAATCGTCAGGAGACAGCCTGTGCAAATCAAGACGATGCAACCCTTTTCTAGCGCTGCTGCGAGAGCGCGCAGCAATATATCGCGCACGAAGTGTTATGCGACGCGTCTCCGTTTCCGAACAGTGTATGGCGAGCAGCGTAATCGTCAGGAGACTTTTCTGAAACTGACACGCGTCGTATAACACTGCATGTGCAAATCAAGGTGATGCCACCCTTTTCAAACGTTGTAGCGAAAGCGCGCAGCGACATATGGCGCCCCAAGGGTTATGCGACGCGGGTCAGTTTCAGAAAAGTTTTTATTGCGAGCAGCGTAATCCCCAGGAGACTATAGTTGTGCAAAGGAAGGCGATGCAACCCTTTTCGATTGCTGCAGCGAGAGCGCGCAGTGATATATTGCGCCCCTGGGGTTATGCGACACGTCTCAGTTTCAGAAAAGTCTTTATTGCGAGCAGCGTAATCCACAGGAGACTGCCTGTGCAAAGAAAGATGATGCAACGCTGTTCTTGCGCTGCAGCGAGACCGCGCAGCGATATATCGCGCCCCAAGTGTTATGCGACGCGTCTCCGTTTCCTAAAAGTGTATTGCGAGCAGTGTAATCCCCAGGAGCCTATACTTGTGCAAATCAAGGCGATGGAACCCTTTTCTAGCGCTGCTGCGACAGCGCGCAGCAATATATCGCGCACGAAGTGTTATGCGACGTGTCTCCGTTTCCGAACAGTGTATGGAGAGCAGCGTAATCGTCAGGAGACTGCCTGTGCAAATCAAGACGATGCAACCCTTTTCTAGCGGTGCTGCGAGAGCACGCAGCAATATATGCGCACGAAGTGTTATGCGACGCGTCTCCGCTTCCGAACAGTGTATGGCGAACAGCGTAATCGTCAGGAGACTGCCTGTGCATATCAAGACGATGCAACCCTTTTCAAGCGCTGCAGCGAGAGCGCGCAGCAATATATCGCGCACGAAGTGTTATGCGACGCGTCTCCGTTTCCGAACAGTGTATGTCGAGCAGCGTAATCGTCAGGAGAGTGCCTGTGCAAATCAAGACGATGCAACCCTTTTCTAGCGCTGCTGCGAGAGAGCGCAGCAATATATCGCACCCGAAGTGTTATGCGACGCGTCTCCGTTTCCGAACAGTGTATGGCGAGCAGCGTAATCGTCAGGAAACTGCCTGTTCAAATCAAGAAGATGCAACCCTTTCCTAGCGCCACAGCGAGAGCGCGCAGAAATATATCGCACATGAAGTGTTATGCGACGCGTCTCAGTTTCCGAACAGTGTATGTCGAGCAGCCTAATCGTCAGGAGACTGCCTGTGCAAATCTAGACGATGCAACCCTTTTCAAGCGCTCCAGCGAGAGCGCGGAGCGATATATCGCGCACGAAGTGTTATGCGACGCGTCTCCGTTTCCGAACAGTGTTTGGCGAGCCGCTTAATCGTCAGGAGACTGCCCGTGCAAATCAAGACGATGCAACCCTTTTCTAGCGCTGCAGCGAGAGCGCGCAGAAATATATCGCGCATGAAGTGTTATGCGACGCCTCTCTGTTTCCGAACAGTGTATGTCGAGCAGCTTAATCATCAGGAGACCGCCCGTGCAAATCAAGACGATGTAACCCTTTTCTAGCTCTGCAGCGAGGGCGCGCAGCGATATATCGGGCACGAAGTGTTATGCGACGCGTCTCCGTTTCCGAACAGTGTATGGCGCGCAGCTTAATCGTCAGGAGACTGCCTGTGCAAATGAAGAAGATGCAACCCTTTCCTAGCGCTGCAGCGAGAGCGCGCTGCGATATATCGCGCACGATGTGTTATGCGACGTGTCTCCATTTCCTAACAGGTTATGGCGAGCAGCGTAATCGTCAGGAGACTGCCTGTGCAAATCAAGAAGATGCAACCCTTTCCTAGCGCTGCAGCGAGAGCGCGCAGCGATATATCCCGCACGAAGTGTTATGCGACGCGTCTCCGTTTCCGAACAGTGTATGTCGAGCAGCGTAATCGTCAGGAGACTGCCTGTGCAAATCAAGACGATGCAACCCTTTTCTAGCGCTGCTGCGAGAGCGCGCAGCAATATATCGCGCCCGAAGTGTTATGCGACGCGTCTCCGTTTCCGAACAGTGTATGGCAAGCAGCGTAATCGTCAGGAGACTGCCTGTTCAAATCAAGAAGATGCAACCCTTTCCTAGCGCCACAGCGAGAGCGCGCAGAAATATATCGCACATGAAGTGTTATGCGACGCGTCTCAGTTTCCGAACAGTGTATGTCGAGCAGCGTAATCGTCAGGAGACTGCCCGTGCAAATCATGACGATGCAACCCTTTTCAAGCGCTGCTGCGAGAGCGCGCAGCAATATATCGCGCACGAAGTGTTATGCGACGCGTCTCCGCTTCCGAACAGTGTATGTCGAGCAGCGTAATCGTCAGGAGACTGCCTGTGCAAATCAAGAAGATGCAACCCTTTCCCAGCGCTGAAGCGAGAGCGCGCAGCGATATATCGCGCACGATGTGTTATGCGACGTGTCTCCGTTTCCGAACAGGTTATGGCGAGCAGCGTAATCGTCAGGAGACTACCTGTGCTAATCAAGAAGATGCAACCCTTTCCTAGTGCTGCAGCGAGAGCGCGCAGAAATATATCGCGCATGAAGTGTTATGCGACGCGTCTCAGTTTCCGAACAGTGTATGTCGAGCAGCTTAATCATCAGGAGACTGCCCGTGCAAATCAAGACGATGCAACCCTTTTCTAGCTCTGCAGCGAGGGCGCGCAGCGATATATCGGGCACGAAGTGTTATGCGACGCGTCTCCGTTTCCGAACAGTGTATGGCGCGCAGCGTAATGGTCAGGAGACTGCCTGTGCAAATCAAGACGATGCAACCCTTTCCTAGCGCTAGAGCGAGAGCGCGCAGCAATATATGCGCACGAAGTGTTATGCGACGCGTCTCCGTTTCCGAACAGTGTGTGGCGAGCAGCGTAATCTTCAGGAGACAGCCTGTGCAAATCAAGACGATGCAACCCTTTTCTAGCGCTGCTGCGAGAGCGCGCAGCAATATATCGCGCACGAAGTGTTATGCGACGCGTCTCCGTTTCCGAACAGTGTATGGCGAGCAGCGTAATCGTCAGGAGACTTTTCTGAAACTGACACGCGTCGTATAACACTGCATGTGCAAATCAAGGTGATGCCACCCTTTTCAAACGTTCTAGCGAGAGCGCGCAGCGACATATGGCGCCCCAAGGGTTATGCGACGCGGGTCAGTTTCAGAAAAGTTTTTATTGCGAGCAGCGTAATCCTCAGGAGACTATAGTTGTGCAAAGGAAGGCGATGCAACCCTTTTCGATTGCTGCAGCGAGAGCGCGCAGTGATATATTGCGCCCCTGGGGTTATGCGACACGCCTCAGTTTCAGAAAAGTCTTTATTGCGAGCAGCGTAATCCCCAGGAGACTGCCTGTGCAAAGAAAGATGATGCAACGCTGTTCTTGCGCTGCAGCGAGACCGCGCAGCGATATATCGCGCCCCAAGTGTTATGCGACGCGTCTCCGTTTCCTAAAAGAGTATTGCGAGCAGCGTAATCGCCAGGAGCCTATACTTGTGCAAACCAAGGCGATGGAACCCTTTTCTAGCGCTGCTGCGACAGCGCGCAGCAATATATCGCGCACGAAGTGTTATGCGACGTGTCTCCGTTTCCGAACAGTGTATGGCGAGCAGCGTAATTGTCAGGAGACTGCCTGTGCAAATCAAGGCGATGCAACCCTTTTCTAGCGGTGCTGCGAGAGCACGCATCAATATATGCGCACGAAGTGTTATGCGACGCGTCTCCGTTTCCGAACAGTGTATGGCGAACAGCGTAATCGTCAGGAGACAGCCTGAGCAAATTAAGACGATGCAACCCTTTTCTAGTGCTGCTGCGAGAGCGCGCAGCAATATATCGCGCACGAATTGTTATGCGACGCGTCTCCGTTTCCGAACAGTGTATGGCAAGCAGCTTAATCGTCAGGAGACTGCCCGTGCAAATCAAGACGATGCAACGCTTTTCTAGCGCTGCAGCGAGAGCGCGCAGCGATATATCGCGCACGAAGTGTTATGCGACGCGTCTCCGTTTCCGAACAGTGTATGGCGAACAGCGTAATCGTCAGGAGACAGCCTGTGCAAATCAAGACGATGCAACCCTTTTCAAGCGCTGCTGCGAGAGCGCGCAGCAATATATCGCGCAAGAAGTGTTATGCGACGCGTGTCCGTTTCCGAACAGTGTATGTCGAGCAGCGTAATCGTCAGGAGACTGCCTGTGCAAATGAAGAAGATGCAACCCTTTCCTAGCGCTGCAGCGAGAGCGCGCAGCGATATATCGCGCACGATGTGTTATGCGACGTGTCTCCATTTCCGAACAGGTTATGGCGAGCAGCGTAATCGTCAGGAGACTGCCTGTGCAAATCAAGAAGATGCAACCCTTTCCTAGCGCTGCAGCGAGAGCGCGCAGCGATATATCGCGCACGAAGTGTTATGCGACGCGTCTCCGTTTCCGAACAGTGTATGTCGAGCAGCGTAATCGTCAGGAGACTGCCTGTGCAAATCAAGACGATGCAACCCTTTTCTAGCGCTGCTGCGAGAGCGCGCAGCAATATATCGCACCCGAAGTGTTATGCGACGCGTCTCCGTTTCCGAACAGTGTATGGCGAGCAGCGTAATCGTCAGGAGACTGCCTGTTCAAATCAAGAAGATGCAACCCTTTCCTAGCGCCACAGCGAGAGCGCGCAGAAATATATCGCAGATGAAGTGTTATGCGACGCGTCTCAGTTTCCGAACAGTGTATGTCGAGCAGCCTAATCGTCAGGAGACTGCCTGTGCATATCAAGACGATGCAACCCTTTTCAAGCGCTGCAGCGAGAGCGCGCAGCAATATATCGCGCACGAAGTGTTATGCGACACGTCTCCGTTTTCGAACAGTGTATGGCGAGCAGCGTAATCGTCAGGAGCCTGCCTGTGCAAATCTAGATGATGCAACCCTTTTCAAGCGCTGCAGCGAGAGCGCGGAGCGATATATCGCGCACGAAGTGTTATGCGACGCGTCTCCGTTTCCGAACAGTCTTTGGCGAGCAGCTTAATCGTCAGGAGACTGCCCGTGCAAATCAAGACGATGCAACCCTTTTCTAGCGCTGCAGCGAGAGCCCGCAGCGATATATCGCGCACGAAGTGTTATGCGACGCCTCTCCGTTTCCGAACAGTGTATGGCGAACTGCGTAATCGTCAGGAGACAGCCTGTGAAAATCAAGGCGATGCAACCCTTTTCTAGCGCTGCAGCGAGAGCGCGCAGAAATATATCGCGCACGAAGTGTTATGCGACGCCTCTCCATTTCCGAACAGTGTATGTCGAGCAGCGTAGTCGTCAGGACACTGCCTGTGCAAATCAAGACGATGCAACCCTTTTCAAGCGCTGCAGCGAGAGCGCGCAGAAATATATCGCGCACGAAGTGTAATGCGACGCGTCTCCGTTTCCGAACAGTGTATGGCGAGCAGCGTAATCGTCAGGAGACAGCCTGTGCAAATCAAGAAGATGCAACCCTTTCCTAGCGCTGCTGCGAGAGCGCGCAGCAATATATCGCGCATGAAGTGTTATGCGACGCGTCTCCGTTTACCGAACAGTGTATGTCGAGCAGCGTAATCGTCAGGAGACTGCCTGTGCAAATCAAGACGAGGCAACCCTTTTGAAGCGCTGCAGCGAGAGCGCGCAGCGATATATGCGCAGAAGTGTTATGCGACGCGTCTCCGTTTCCGAACAGTGTATGGCGAGCAGCGTAATCGTCAAGAGACTGGCTGTGCAAATCGAGAAGATGCAACCCTTTCCTAGCGCTACAGCGAGAGCGCGCAGAAATATATCGCGCATGAAGTGTTATGCGACGCGTCTCCGTTTACCGAACAGTGTATGTCGAGCAGCGTAATCGTCAGGAGACTGCCTGTGCAAATCAAGACGAGGCAACCCTTTTGAAGCGCTGCAGCGAGAGCGCGCAGCTATATATGCGCACTAAGTGTTATGCGACGCGTCTCGGTTTTCGAACAGTGTATGGCGAGCAGCGTAATCGTCAGGAGACAGCCTGTGCAAATCAACACGATGCAACCCTTTTCTAGCGCTGCTGCGAGAGCGCGCAGCAATATATCGCGCATGAAGTTTTATGCGACGCGTCTCCGTTTACCGAACAGTGTACGTCGAGCAGCGTAATCGTCAGGAGACTGCCTGTGCAAATCAAGACGAGGCAACCCTTTTGAAGCGCTGCAGCGAGAGCGCGCAGCGATATATGCGCACAAGTGTTATGCGACGCGTCTCCGTTTCCGAACAGTGTATGGCGAGCAGCGTAATCGTCAAGAGACTGGCTGTGCAAATCGAGAAGATGCAACCCTTTCCTAGCGCTACAGCGAGAGCGCGCAGAAATATATCGCGCATGAAGTGTTATGCGACGCGTCTCCCTTTACCGAACAGTGTATGTCGAGCAGCGTAATCGTCAGGAGACTGCCTGTGCAAATCAAGACGAGGCAACCCTTTTGAAGCGCTGCAGCGAGAGCGCGCAGCGATATATGCGCCCGAAGTGTTATGCGACGCGTCTCCGTTTCCGAACAGTGTGTGGCGAGCAGCGTAATCGTCAGGAGACAGCCTGTGCAAATCAAGACGATGCAACAGTTTTCTAGCGCTGCTGCGAGAGCGCGCAGCAATATATCGCGCACGAAGTGTTATGCGACGCGTCTCCGTTTCCGAACAGTGTATGGCGAGCAGCGTAATCGTCAGGAGACTTTTCTGAAACTGACACGCGTCGTATAACACTGCATGTGCAAATCAAGGTGATGCCACCCTTTTCAAACGTTGTAGCGAGAGCGCGCAGCGACATATGGCGCCCCAAGGGTTATGCGACGCGTCTCCGTTTCCTAAAAGTGTATTGCGAGCAGCGTAATTCCCAGGAGCCTATACTTGTGCAAATCAAGGCGATGGAACCCTTTTCTAGCGGTGCTGTGAGAGCACGCAGCAATATATGCGCACGAAGTGTTATGCGACGCGTCTCCGTTTCCGAACAGTGTATGGCGAACAGCGTAATCGTCGGGAGACAGCCTGAGCAAATCAAGACGATGCAACCCTTTTCTAGCGCTGCTGCGAGATCGCGCAGCAATATATCGCGCACGAAGTGTTATGTGACGCGATTCCGTTTTCGAACAGTGTATGGCGAGCAGTGTAATCGTCAGGAGCCTGCCTGTGCAAACCTAGACGATGCAACCCTTTTCAAGCGCTGCAGCGAGAGCGCGGAGCGATATATCGCGCAAGAAGTGTTATGCGACGCGTCTCCGTTTCCGAACAGTGTATGGCAAGCAGCTTAATCGTCAGGAGACTGCCCGTGCAAATCAAGACGATGCAACGCTTTTCTAGCGCTGCAGCGAGAGCGCGCAGCGATATATCGCCCACGAAGTGTTATGCGACGCGTCTCCGTTTCCGAACAGTGTATGGCGAACAGCGTAATCGTCAGGGGACAGCCTGTGCAAATCAAGACGATGCAACCCTTTTCTAGCGCTGCTGCGAGAGCGCGCAGCAATATATCGCGCACGAAGTGTTATGCGGCGCGTCTCCGTTTCCGAACAGTGTATGGCGAGCAGCGTAATCGTCAGGAGACTACCCGTGGAAATCAAGACGATGCAACCCTTTTCTAGCGCTGCAGCGAGAGCGCGCAGCAATATATCGCGCAAGAAGTGTTATGCGACGCGTCTCCGTTTCCGAACAGTGTATGTCGAGCAGCGTAATCGTCAGGAGACTGCCTGTGCAAATGAAGAAGATGCAACCCTTTCCTAGCGCTGCAGCGAGAGCGCGCAGCGATATATCGCGCACGATGTGTTATGCGACGTGTCTCCATTTCCGAACAGGTTATGGCGAGCAGCGTAATCGTCAGGAGACTGCCTGTGCAAATCAAGAAGATGCAACCCTTTCCTAGCGCTGCAGCGAGAGCGCGCAGCGATATATCGAGCACGAAGTGTTATGCGACGCGTCTCCGTTTCCGTACAGTGTATGTCGAGCAGGGTAATCGTCAGGAGACAGCCTGAGCAAATCAAGACGATGCAACCCTTTTCTAGCGCTGCTGCGAGAGCGCGCAGCAATATGTCGCGCACGAAGTGTTATGCGACGCGATTCCGTTTCCGAACAGTGTATGGCGAGCAGCGTAATCGTCAGGAGACTGCCTGTGCAAATCAAGAAGATGCAACCCTTTCCTAGCGCTACAGCGAGAGCGCGCAGAAATATATCGCGCATGAAGTGTTATGCGACGCGTCTCAGTTTCCGAACAGTGTATGTCGAGCAGCCTAATCGTCAAGAGACTGCCTGTGCAAATCAAGACGAGGCAAGCCTTTTGAAGCGCTGCAGCGAGAGCGCGCAGCGATATATGCGCACGAAGTGTTATGCGACGCGTCTCGGTTTTCGAACAGTGTATGGCGAGCAGCGTAATCGTCAGGAGACAGCCTGTGCAAATCAAGACGATGCAACCCTTTTCTAGCGCTGCTGCGAGAGCGCGCAGCAATATATCGCGCATGAAGTGTTATGCGACGCGTCTCCGTTTACCGAACAGTGTATGTCGAGCAGCGTAATCGTCAGGAGACTGCCAGTGCAAATCAAGACGAGGCAACCCTTTTGAAGCGCTGCAGCGAGAGCGCGCAGCAATATATCGCGCATGAAGTGTTATGCGACGCGTCTCCGTTTACCGAACAGTGTATGTCGAGCAGCGTAATCGTCAGGAGACTGCCTGTGCAAATCAAGACGAGGCAACCCTTTTGAAGCTCTGCAGCGAGAGCGCGCAGCGATATATGCGCACGAAGTGTTATGCGACGCGTCTCGGTTTTCGAACAGTGTATTGCGAGCAGCGTAATCGTCAGGAGACAGCCTGTGCAAATCAAGACGATGCAACCCTTTTCTAGCGCTGCTGCGAGAGCGCGCAGCAATATATTGCGCACGAAGTGTTATGCCACGCGTCTCCGTTTCCGAACAGTGTATGGCGAGAAGCGTAATCGTCAGGAGACTTTTCTGAAACTGACACGCGTCGTATAACACTGCATGTGCAAATGAACGCGATGCCACCCTTTTCTAACGTTGTAGCGAGAGCGCGCAGCGACATATGGCGCCCCAAGTGTTTTGTGACGCGTGTCAGTTTCAGAAAAGTCTTTATTGCGAGCAGCGTAATCCCCAGGAGACTGCCTGTGCAAAGAAAGATGATGCAACGCTGTTCTTGCGCTGCAGCGAGAGCGGGCAGCGATATATCGCGCCCCAAGTGTTATGCGACGCGTCTCCGTTTCCTAAATGTGTATTGCGAGCAGCGTAATCCCCAGGAGCCTATACTTGTGCAAATCAAGGCGATGGAACCCTTTTCTAGCACTGCTGCGACAGCGCGCCGCAATATATCGCGCACGAAGTGTTATGCGACGTGGGTCCGTTTCCGAACAGTGTATGGCGAGCAGCGTAATCATCAGGAGACTGCCTGTGCAAATCAAGACGATACAACCCTTCTCTAGCGCTGTAGCGAGAGCGCGCAGCAATATATCGCGCACGAAGTGTTATGCGACGCATCTCTGTTTCCGAAAAGTGTATGGCGAGCAGCGCAATCGTCAGGAGACAGCCTGTGCAAATCAAGACGATGCAACCCTTTTCTAGCGGTGCTGCGAGAGCGCGCAGCAATATATGCGCACGAAGTGTTATGCGACGCGTCTCCGTTTTCGAACAGTGTACGGCGAGCAGCATAATTGTCAGGAGCCTGCCTGTGCAAATCTAGACGATGCAACCCTTCCCAAGCGCTGCAGCGAGAGCGCGGAGCGATATATCGCGCACGAAGTGTTATGCGACGCGTCTCCGTTTCCGAACAGTGTATGGCGAGCAGCTTAATCGTCAGGAGACTGCCCGTGGAAATCAAGACGATGCAACCCTTTTCTAGCGCTGCAGCGGGAGCGCGCAGCGATATATCGCACGCGAAGCGTTATGCGACGCGTCTCCGTTTCCGAACAGAGTATGGCGAACAGCGTAATCGTCAGGAGACAGCCTGAGCAAATCAAGACGATGCAACCCTTTTCTAGCGCTGCTGCGAGAGCGCGCAGCAATATATCGCGCACGAAGTGTTATGCGACGCGTCTCCATTTCCGAACAGTGTATGTCGAGCAGCGTAATCGTCAGGAGACTGCCCGTGCAAATCAAGACGATGCAACCCTTTTCAAGCGCTGCTGCGAGAGCGCGCAGCAATATATCGCGCACGAAGTGTTATGCGACGCGTCTCCGTTTCCGAACAGTGTATGTCGAGCAGCGTAATCGTCAGGAGACTGCCTGTGCAAATCAAGAAGATGCAACCCTTTCCCAGCGCTGCAGCGAGTGCGCGCAGCGATATATCGCGCACGATGTGTTATGCGACGTGTCTCCGTTTCCGAACAGATTATGCCGAGCAGCGTAATCGTCAGGAGACTACCTGTGCAAATCAAGAAGATGCAACCCTTTCCTAGCGCTGCAGCGAGAGCGCGCAGAAAGATATCGCGCATGAAGTGTTATGCGACGCGTCTCAGTTTCCGAACAGTGTATGTCGAGCAGCTTAATCATCAGGAGACTGCCCGTGCAAATCAAGACGATGCAACCCTTTTCTAGCTCTGCAGCGAGGGCGCGCAGCGATATATCGGGCACGAAGTGTTATGCGACGCGTCTCCGTTTCCGAACAGTGTATATGGCGCGCAGCGTAATCGTCAGGAGACTGCCTGTGCAAATCAAGACGATGCAACCCTTTCCTAGCGCTAGAACGAGAGCGCGTAGAAATATATCGCGCACGAAGTGTTATGCGACGCGTCTCCGTTTCCTAACAGTTTATGTCGAGCAGCGTAATCGTCAGTAGACAGCCCGTGCAAATCAAGACGATGCAACCCTTTTCAAGCGCTGCTGCGAGAGCGCGCAGCGATATATCGCGCACGAAGTGTTATGCGACGTGTCTCCGTTTCCGAACAGTGTATGGCGAGCAGCGTAATCGTCAGGAGACTGCCTGTGCAAATCAATAAGATGCAACCCTTTCCTAGCGCTGCAACGAGAGCGCGCAGAAATATATCGCGCATGAAGTGTTATGCGACGCGTCTCAGTTTCCGAACAGTGTATGTCGAGCAGCTTAATCGTCAGGAGACTGCCCGTGCAAATCAAGACGATGCAACCCTTTTCTAGCGCTGCAGCGAGAGCGCGCAGCGATATATCGCGCACGAAGTGTTATGCGACGCGTCTCCGTTTCCGAACAGTGTATAGCGAGCAGCGTAATCGTCAGGAGACAGCCTGTGCAAATCAAGACGATGCAACCCTTTTCTAGCGCTGCTGCGAGAGCGCGCAGAAATATACCGCGCACAAAGTGTTATGCGACGCGTCTCCGTTTCCGAACAGTGTATGGCGAGCAGCGTGATCGTCAGGAGACTGCCCGTGCAAATCAAGAAGATGCAACCTTTTCCTAGCGCTGCAGCGAGAGCGCGCAGAAATATATCGCGCATGAAGTGTTATGCGACGCGTCTCCGTTTCCGAAAAGTGTATGGCGAGCAGCTTAATCGTCAGGAGATAGCCTGTGCAAATCAAGACGATGCAACCCTTTCCTAGCGCTGCTGCGAGAGCGCGCAGAAATATACCGCGCACGAAGTGTTATGCGACGCGTCTCCGTTTCCGAACAGTGTATGGCGAGCAGCGTGATCGTCAGGAGACTGCCCGTGCAAATCAAGAAGATGCAACCCTTTCCTAGCGCTGCAGCGAGAGCGCGCAGAAATATATCGCTCACGAAGTGTTATGCGACGCGTCTCCGTTTCCGAACAGTGTATAGCGAGCAGCGTAATCGTCAGGAGACTTTTTCTGAATCTGACACGCGTCGTATAACACTGCATGTTCAAATGAACGCGATGCCACCCTTTTCTAACGTTGTAGCGAGAGCGCGCAGCGACATATGGCGCCCCAAGGGTTATGCGACGCGGGTCAGTTTCAGAAAAGTTTTTATTGCGAGCAGCGTAATCCCCAGGAGACTATGGTTGTGCAAAGGAAGGCGATGCAACCTTTTTCGATTGCTGCAGCGAGAGCGCGCAGTGATATATTGCGCCCCTGGGGTTATGCGACACGTCTCAGTTTCAGAAAAGTCTTTATTGCGAGCAGCGTAATCCCCAGGAGACTGCCTGTGCAAAGAAAGATGATGCAACGCTGTTCTTGCGCTGCAGCGAGACCGCGCAGCGATATATCGCGCCCCAAGTGTTATGCGACGCATCTCCCTTTCCTAAAAGTGTATTGCGAGCAGCGTAATCCCCAGGAGCCTATACTTGTGCAAATCAAGGCGATGGAACCCTTTTCTAGCGCTGCTGCGACAGTGCGCAGCAATATATCGCGCACGAATTGTTATGCGACGTGTCTCCGTTTCCGAACAGTGTATGGCGAGCAGCGTAATCGTCAGGAGACTGCCTGTGCAAATCAAGAAGATGCAACCCTTTCCTAGCGCTACAGCGAGAGCGCGCAGAAATATATGCGCACGAAGTGTTATGCGAAACGTCTCCGTTTTCGAACAGTGTATGGCGAGCAGCGTAATCGTCAGGAGACAGCCTGTGCAAATCAAGACGATGCAACCCTTTTCTAGCGCTGCTGCGAGAGCGCGCAGCAATATATCGCGCACGAAGTGTTATGCGACGCGTCTCCGTTTCCGAACAGTGTATGGCGAGCAGCGTAATCGTCAGGAGACTGCCCGTGCAAATGAAGACGATGCAACCCATTTCTAGCGCTGCAGCGAGAGCGCGTAGAAATATATCGCGCACGAAGTGTTATGCGACGCGTCTCCGTTTCCTAACAGTTTATGTCGAGCAGCGTAATCGTCAGTAGACTGCCCGTGCAAATCAAGACGACGCAACCCTTTTCAAGCGCTGCTGCGAGAGCGCGCAGCGATATATCGCGCACGAAGTGTTATGCGACGTGTCTCCGTTTCCGAACAGTGTATGGCGAGCAGCGTAATCGTCAGGAGACTGCCTGTGCAAATCAATAAGATGCAACCCTTTCCTAGCGCTGCAACGAGAGCGCGCAGAAATATATCGCGCATGAAGTGTTATGCGACGCGTCTCAGTTTCCGAACAGTGTATGTCGAGCAGCTTAATCGTCAGGAGACTGCCCGTGCAAATCAAGACGATGCAACCCTTTTCTAGCGCTGCAGCGAGAGCGCGCATCAATATATCGCGCACGAAATGTTATGCGACGCGTCTCCGTTTCCGAACAGTGTATAGCGAGCAGCGTAATCGTCAGGAGACAGCCTGTGGAAATCAAGACGATGCAACCCTTTTCTAGCGCTGCTGCGAGAGCGCGCAGAAATATACCGCGCACGAAGTGTTATGCGACGCGTCTCCGTTTCCGAACAGTGTATGGCGAGCAGCTTAATCGTCAGGAGACTGCCCGTGCAAATCAAGACGATGCAACCCTTTTCTAGCGCTGCAGCGACAGCGCGCAGCGATATAGCGCGCACGAAGTGTTATGTGACGTGTCTCCGTTTCCGAACAGTGTATGGCGAACAGCGTAATCGTCAGGAGACAGCCTGTGCAAATCAAGACGATGCAACCCTTTTCTAGCGCTGCTGCGAGGGCGCGCAGCAATATATCGCGCACGATGTGGTATGCGACGCGTCTCAGTTTCCGAACAGTGTATGTCGAGCAGCTTAATCGTCAGGAGACTGCCCGTGCAAATCAAGACGATGCAACCCTTTTCTTGCGCTGCAGCGAGAGCGCGCAGCGATATATCGCGCACGAAGTGTTATGCGACGCGTCTCCGTTTCCGAACAGTGTATGGCGAGCAGCGTGATCGTCAGGAGACTGCCCGTGCAAATCAAGAAGATGCAACCCTTTCCTAGCGCTGCAGCGAGAGCGCGCAGAAATATATCGCGCAAGAAGTGTTATGCGACGCGTCTCCGTTTCCGAACAGTTTATGTCGAGCAGCGTAATCGTCAGTAGACTGCCCGTGCAAATCAAGACGATGCAACCCTTTTCAAGCGCTGCTGCGAGAGCGCGCAGCAATATATCGCGCACGAAGTGTTATGCGACGCGACTCCGTTTCCGAACAGTGTATGTCGAGCAGCGGAATCGTCAGGAGACTGCCTGTGCAAATCAAGAAGATGCAACCCTTTCCTAGCGCTGCAGCGAGAGCGCGCAGCGATATATCGCGCACGAAGTGTTATGCGACGTGTCTCCGTTTCCGAACAGTGTATGTCGAGCAGCGAAATCGTCAGGAGACTTCCTGTGCAAATCAAGAAGATGCAACCCTTTCCTAGCGCTGCAGCGAGAGCGCGCAGCGATATATCGCGCACGAAGTGTTATGCGACGTGTCTCCGTTTCCGAACAGTGTATGGCGAGCAGCGAAATCGTCAGGAGACTGCCTGTGCAAATCAAGAAGATGCAACCCTTTCCTAGCGCTGGAGCGAGAGTGCGCATAAATATATCGCGCATGAAGTGTTATGCGACGCGTCTCCGTTTCCGAACAGTTTATGTCGAGCAGCGTAATCGTCAGTAGACTGCCCGTGCCAATCAAGACGATGCAACCCTTTTCAAGCGCTGCTGCGAGAGCGCGCAGCAATATATCGCGCACGAAGTGTAATGCGACGCGACTCCGTTTCCGAACAGTGTATGTCGAGCAGCGGAATCGTCAGGAGACTGCCTGTGCAAATCAAGAAGATGCAACCCTTTCCTAGCGCTGCAGCGAGAGCGCGCAGCGATATATCGCGCACGAAGTGTTATGCGACGTGTCTCCGTTTCCGTACAGTGTATGGCGAGCAGCGTAATCGTCAGGAGACTGCCTGCGCAAATCAATAAGATACAACCCTTTCCTAGCGCTGCAACGAGAGCGCGCAGAAATATATCGCGCATGAAGTGTTATGCGACGCGTCTCAGTTTCCGAACAGTGTATGTCGAGCTGCTTAATCGTCAGGAGTCTGCCCGTGCAAATCAAGACGATGCAACCCTTTCCTAGCGCTGCAGCGAGAGCGCGCAGCGATATATCGCGCTCGAAGTGTTATGCGACGCGTCTCCGTTTCCGAACAGTGTATAGCGAGCAGCGTAATCGTCAGGAGACTGCCCGTGCAAATCAAGACGATGCAACCCTTTTCTAGCGCTGCAGCGACAGCGCGCAGCGATATAGCGCGCACCAAGTGCTATGCGACGCGTCACCGTTTCCGAACAGTGTGTGTCGAGCAGCGCAATCGTCAGGAGACTGCCTGCGCAAATCAAGACGATGCAACCCTTTTCTAGTGCTGCAGCGAGAGCGCGCAGCAATATATCGCGCACGAAGTGTTATGCGACGCATCTCTGTTTCCGAAAAGTGTATGGCGAGCAGCTCAATCGTCAGGAGTCTGCCCGTGCAAATCAAGACGACGCAACCCTTTTCTAGCGCTGCAGCGAGAGCGCGCAGCGATATATCGCGCACGAAGTGTTATGCGACGCGTCTCCGTTTCCGAACAGTGTATGGCGAGCAGCTCAATCGTCAGGAGTCTGCCCGTGCAAATCAAGACGACGCAACCCTTTTCAAGCGCTGCTGCGAGAGCGCGCAGCAATATACCGCGCACGAAGTGTTGTGCAACGCGTCTCCGTTTCCGAACAGTGTATAGCGAGCAGCGTAATCGTCAGGAGACAGCCTGTGCAAATCAAGACGATGCAACCCTTTTCTAGCGCTGCAGCGAGAGCGCG
Source organism: Dermacentor variabilis (assembly GCF_050947875.1). Classification (NCBI taxonomy): domain Eukaryota; kingdom Metazoa; phylum Arthropoda; class Arachnida; order Ixodida; family Ixodidae; genus Dermacentor; species Dermacentor variabilis. The sequence continues at coordinate 32,336,892 of NC_134573.1, forward strand.
CAGCAATATATCGCGCACGAAGTGTTATGCGACGCATCTCTGTTTCCGAAAAGTGTATGGCGAGCAGCTCAATCGTCAGGAGTCTGCCCGTGCAAATCAAGACGATGCAACCCTTTTCTAGCGCTGCTGCGAGAGCGCGCAGAAATATACCGCGCACAAAGTGTTATGCGACGCGTCTCCGTTTCCGAACAGTTTATGTCGAGCAGCGTAATCGTCAGTAGACTGCCCGTGCAAATCAAGACGATGCAACCCTTTTCAAGCGCTGCTGCGAGAGCGCGCAGAAATATATCGCGCACGAAGTGTTGTGCAACGCGTCTCCGTTTCCGAACAGTGTATAGCGAGCAGCGTAATCGTCAGGAGACAGCCCGTGCAAATCAAGACGATGCAACCCTTTTCAAGCGCTGCTGCGAGAGCGCGCAGCAATATATCGCGCACGAAGTGTTATGTAACGCGTCTCCGTTTCCGAACAGTGTATGTCGAGCAGCGAAATCGTCAGGAGACTGCCTGTGCAAATCAAGAAGATGCAACCCTTTCCTAGTGCTGCAGCGAGAGCGCGCAGCGATATATCGCGCACGAAGTGTTATGCGACGTGTCTCCGTTTCCGAACAGTGTATGGCGAGCAGCGAAATCGTCAGGAGACTGCCTGTGCAAATCAAGACGATGCAACCCTTTCCTAGCGCTGGAGCGAGAGCGCGCATAAATATATCGCGCACGAAGTGTTATGCGACGCGTCTCCGTTTCCGAACAGTTTATGTCGAGCAGCGTAATCGTCAGTAGACTGCCCGTGCAAATCAAGACGATGCAACCCTTTTCAAGCGCTGCTGCGAGAGCGCGCAGCAATATATCGCGCACGAAGTGTTATGCGACGCGACTCCGTTTCCGAACAGTGTATGTCGAGCAGCGGAATCGTCAGGAGACTGCCTGTGCAAATCAAGAAGATGCAACCCTTTCCTAGCGCTGCAGCGAGAGCGCGCAGCGATATATCGCGCACGAAGTGTTATGTAACGCGTCTCCGTTTCCGAACAGTGTATGTCGAGCAGCGAAATCGTCAGGAGACTTCCTGTGCAAATCAAGAAGATGCAACCCTTTCCTAGCGCTGCAGCGAGAGCGCGCAGCGATATATCGCGCACGAAGTGTTATGCGACGTGTCTCCGTTTCCGAACAGTGTATGGCGAGCAGCGAAATCGTCAGGAGACTGCCTGTGCAAATCAAGAAGATGCAACCCTTTCCTAGCGCTGGAGCGAGAGTGCGCATAAATATATCGCGCATGAAGTGTTATGCGACGCGTCTCCGTTTCCGAACAGTTTATGTCGAGCAGCGTAATCGTCAGTAGACTGCCCGTGCCAATCAAGACGATGCAACCCTTTTCAAGCGCTGCTGCGAGAGCGCGCAGCAATATATCGCGCACGAAGTGTTATGCGACGCGACTCCGTTTCCGAACAGTGTATGTCGAGCAGCGGAATCGTCAGGAGACTGCCTGTGCAAATCAAGAAGATGCAACCCTTTCCTAGCGCTGCAGCGAGAGCGCGCAGCGATATATCGCGCACGAAGTGTTATGCGACGTGTCTCCGTTTCCGTACAGTGTATGGCGAGCAGCGTAATCGTCAGGAGACTGCCTGCGCAAATCAAGAAGATGCAACCCTTTCCTAGCGCTGCAACGAGAGCGCGCAGAAATATATCGCGCATGAAGTGTTATGCGACGCGTCTCAGTTTCCGAACTGAGTATGTCGAGCAGCTTAATCGTCAGGAGACTGCCCGTGCAAATCAAGACGATGCAACCCTTTTCTAGCGCTGCAGCGTGAGCGCGGAGCGATATATCGCGCACGAAGTGTTATGCGACGCGTCTCCGTTTCCGAACAGTGTATAGCGAGCAGCGTAATCGTCAGGAGACAGCCTGTGCAAATCAAGACGATGCAACCCTTTTCTAGCGCTGCTGCGAGAGCGCGCAGAAATATACCGCGCACGAAGAGTTATGCGACGCGTCTCCGTTTCCGAACAGTGTATGGCGAGCAGCTTAATCGTCAGGATACTGCCCGTGCAAATCAAGACGATGCAACCCTTTTCTAGCGCTGCAGCGACAGCGCGCAGCGATATAGCGCGCACGAAGTGTTATGCGACGCGTCTCCGTTTCCGAACAGTGTATGGCGAGCAGCGTGATCGTCAGGAGACTGCCCGTGCAAATCAAGAAGATGCAACCCTTTCCTAGCGGTGCAGCGAGAGCGCGCAGAAATATATCGCGCATGAAGTGTTATGCGACGCGTCTCCGTTTCCGAACAGTATGGCGAGCAGCTTAATCGTCAGGAGACTGCCCGTGCAAATCAATACGATGCAACCCTTTTCAAGCGCTGCTGCGAGAGCGCGCAGCAATATATCGCGCATGAAGTGTTATGCGACGCGTCTCAGTTTCCGAACAGAGTATGTCGAGCAGCTTAATCGTCAGGAGACTGCCCGTGCAAATCAAGACGATGCAACCCTTTTCTAGCGCTGCAGCGAGAGCGCGCAGCGATATATCGCGCACGAAGTGTTGTGCAACGCGTCTCCGTTTCCGCACAGCGTATGGCGAGCAGCTTAATCGTCAGGAGACTGCCCGTGCAAATCAATACGATGCAACCCTTTTCTAGCGCTGCAGCGACAGCGCGCAGAAATATATCGCGCACAAAGTGCCATGCGACGCGTCACCGTTTCCGAACATTGTGTGTCGAGCAGAGTAATCGTCAGGAGACTGCCTGTGCAAATCAAGAAGATGCAACCCTTTCCTAGCGCTGCAGCGAGAGCGCGCAGCGATATATCGCGCACGAAGTGTTATGCGACGTGTCTCCGTTTCCGAACAGTGTATGGCGAGCAGCGAAATCGCCAGGAGACTGCCTGTGCAAATCAAGAAGATGCAACCCTTTCCTTGCACTGCAGCTAGAGCGCGCAGAAATATATCGTGCATGAAGTGTTATGCGACGCGTCTCCGTTTCCGAACAGTGTATGGCGAGCAGCTTAATCGTCAGGAGACTGCGCGTGCAAATCAAGACGATGCAACCCTTTTCTAGCGCTGCAGCGAGAGCGCGCAGAAATATATCGCGCACAAAGTGTTATGCGACGCGTCTCCGTTTCCGAACAGTGTATGGCGAGCAGCGTAGTCGTCAGGAGACTGCCTGTGCAAATCAAGACGATGCAACCCTTTTCAAGCGCTGCAGCGAGAGCGCGCCGCGATATATCGCGCATGAAGTGTTATGCGACGCGTCTCCGTTTCCGAACAGTTTATGTCGAGCAGCGTAATCTTCAGTAGACTGCCCGTGCAAATCAAGACGATGCAACCCTTTTCAAGCGCTGCTGCGAGAGCGCGCAGCAATATATCGCGCACGAAGTGTTATGCGACGCGACTCCGTTATCGAACAGTGTATGTCGAGCAGCGGAATCGTCGGGAGACTGCCTGTGCAAATCAAGAAGATGCAACCCTTTCCTAGCGCTGCAGCGAGAGCGCGCAGAAATATATCGCGCATGAAGTGTTATGCGACGCGTCTCAGTTTCCGAACAGAGTATGTCGAGCAGCTTAATCGTCAGGAGACTGCCCGTGCAAATCAAGACGATGCAACCCTTTTCTAGCGCTGCAGCGAGAGCGCGCAGCGATATATCGCCCACGAAGTGTTATGCGACGTGCCTCCGTTTCCGAACAGTGTATGGCGAGCAGCGTAATCGTCAGGAGACTGCCTGTGCAAATCAATAAGATGCAACCCTTTCCTAGCGCTGCAACGAGAGCGCGCAGAAATATATCGCGCATGAAGTGTTATGCGACGCGTCTCAGTTTCCGAACAGAGTATGTCGAGCAGCTTAATCGTCAGGAGACTGCCCGTGCAAATCAAGACGATGCAACCCTTTTCTAGCGCTGCAGCGAGAGCGCGCAGCGATATATCGCCCACGAAGTGTTATGCGACGCGTCTCCGTTTCCGAACAGTGTATAGCGAGCAGCGTAATCGTCAGGAGACAGCCTGAGCAAATCAAGACGATGCAACCCTTTTCTAGCGCTGCTGCGAGAGCGCGCAGAAATATACCGCGCACGAAGTGTTATGCGACGCGTCTCCGTTTCCGAACAGTGTATGGCGAGCAGCTTAATCGTCAGGAGACTGCCCGTGCAAATCAAGACGATGCAACCCTTTTCTAGCGCTGCAGCGACAGCGCGCAGCGATATAGCGCGCACGAAGTGTTATGCGACGTGTCTCCGTTTCCGAACAGTGTATGGCGAACAGCGTAATCGTCAGGAGACAGCCTGTGCTAATCAAGACGATGCAACCCTTTTCTAGCGCTGCTGCGAGAGCGCGCAGCAATATATCGCGCACGAAGTGTTATGCGACGTGTCTCCGTTTCCGAACAGTGTATGGCGAGCAGCGTGATCGTCAGGAGACTGCCCGTGCAAATCAAGAAGATGCAACCCTTTCCTAGCGCTGCAGCGAGAGCGCGCAGAAATATATCGCGCATGAAGTGTTATGCGACGCGTCTCCGTTTCCGAACAGTGTATGGCGAGCAGCTTAATCGTCAGGAGACTGCCCGTGCAAATCAATACGATGCAACCCTTTTCCAGCGCTGCAGTGAGAGCGCGCAGAAATATATCGCGCACAAAGTGCTATGCGACGCGTCACCGTTTCCGAACAGTGTGTGTCGAGCAGCGTAATCGTCAGGAGTCTGCCCGTGCAAATCAAGACGATGCAACCCTTTTCTTGCGCTGCAGCGAGAGCGCGGAGCGATATATCGCGCACGAAGTGTTATGCGACGCGTCTCCGTTTCCGAACAGTGTATGGCGAGCAGCGTGATCGTCAGGAGACTGCCCGTGCAAATCAAGACGATGCAACCCTTTTCTAGCGCTGCTGCGAGAGCGCGCATAAATATATCGCGCACGAAGTGTTATGTGACCCGTCTCCGTTTCCGAACAGTGTATGTCGAGCAGCGAAATCGTCAGGAGACTGCCTGTGCAAATCAAGAAGATGCAACCCTTTCCTAGCGCTGCAGCGAGAGCGCGCAGAAATATATCGCGCATGAAGTGTTATGCGACGCGTCTCAGTTTCCGAACAGAGTATGTCGAGCAGCTTAATCGTCAGGAGACTGCCCGTGCAAATCAAGACGATGCAACCCTTTTCTAGCGCTGCAGCGAGAGCGCGCAGCGATATATCGCCCACGAAGTGTTATGCGCCGCGTCTCCGTTTCCGAACAGTGTGTGGCGAGCAGCGTAGTCGTCAGGAGACTGCCTGTGCAAATCAAGACGATGCAACATTTTCAAGCGCTGCAGCGAGAGCGCGCAGCGATATATCGCGCACGAAGTGTTATGCGACGTGTCTCCGTTTCCGAACAGTGTATGGCGAACAGCGTAATCGTCAGGAGACAGCCTGTGCAAATCAAGACGATGCAACCCTTTTCTAGCGCTGCTGCGAGAGCGCGCAGCAATATATCGCGCACGAAGTGTTATGTGACCCGTCTCCGTTTCCGAACAGTGTATGTCGAGCAGCGAAATCGTCAGGAGACTGCCTGTGCAAATCAAGAAGATGCAACCCTTTCCTTGCACTGCAGCTAGAGCGCGCAGAAATATATCGTGCATGAAGTGTTATGCGACGCGTCTCCGTTTCCGAACAGTGTATGGCGAGCAGCTTAATCGTCAGGAGACTGCCCGTGCAAATCAAGACGATGCAACTCTTTCCTAGCGCTGCAGCGAGAGCGCGCAGAAATATATCGTGCATGAAGTTTTATGCGACGCGTCTCCGTTTCCGAACAGTGTATGTCGAGCAGCGTAATCGTCAGGAGACTGCCCGTGCAAATCAAGACGATGCAACCCTTTTCAAGCGCTGCAGCGAGAGCGCGCAGCGATATATTGCGCACGAAGTGTTATGCGACGCGTCTCCGATTCCGAACAGTGTATGTCGAGCAGCGTAATCGTCAGGAGACTGCCTGTGCAAATCAAGACGATGCAACCCTTTTGAAGCGCTGCAGCGAGAGCGTGCAGAAATATATCGCGCACGAAGTGGTATGCGATGTGTCTCGTTTCCGAACAGTGCATTGCGAGCAGCGTAATCGTCAGGAGACAGCCTGTGCAAATCAAGACGATGCAACCCTTTTCTAGCGCTGCTGCGAGAGCACGCAGCAATATATCGCGCACGAAGTGGTATGCGACGCGTCTCAGTTTCCGAACAGTGTATGTCGAGCAGCTTAATCGCCAGGAGACTGCCCGTGCAAATCAAGACGATGCAACCCTTTTCTTGCGCTGCAGCGAGAGCGCGCAGCGATATATCGTGCACGAAGTGTTATGCGACGTGTCTCCGTTTCCGAACAGTGTATGGCGAGCAGCGTGATCGTCAGGAGGCTGCCTGTGCAAATCAAGGCGATGCAACCCTTTTCTAGCGCTGCTGCGAGAGCGCGCAGCAATATATCGCGCACGAAGTGTTATGCGACGCGTTTCCGTTTTCGAACAATGTATGGCGAGCAGCGTAATCCTCAGGAGACTCCCTGTGAAAATCTAGACGATGCAATTCTTTTCAAGCGCTGCAGCAAGAGCGCGCAGCGATATATCGCGCACGAAGTGTTATGCGACGCGTCGCCGTTTCCGAACAGTGTATGGCGAGCAGCGTAATCGTCATGAGAGTGCCTGTGCAAATCAAGTCGATGCAACCCTTTCCTAGCGCTGCTGCGAAAGCGCGCAGCAATATATCGCGCACGAAGTGTTATGCGACGCGTCGCCGTTTCCGAACAGTGTATGGCGAGCAGCGTAATCGTCATGAGAGTGCCTGTGCAAATCAAGTCAATGCAACCCTTTCCTAGCGCTGCTGCGAAAGCGCGCAGCAATATATCGCGCACGAAGTGTTATGCGACGCGTCTCCGTTTCCGAACAGTGTATGTCGAGCAGCGTAATCGTCAGGAGACTGCCTGTGCAAATCAAGACGATATAACCCTTTTCAAGCGCTGCAGCGAGAGCGCGCAGCGAGAGCGCGCAGCGATATATCGCGCACGAAGTGTTATGCGACGCGTCTCCGTTTCCGAACAGTGTATGGCGAGCAGCGTAATCGTCATGAGAGTGCCTGTGCAAATCAAGTCGATGCAACCCTTTCCTAGCGCTGCAGCGACAGCGCGCAGCGATATAGCGCGCACCAAGTGCTATGCGACGCGTCACCGTTTCCGAACAGTGTGTGTCGAGCAGCGCAATCGTCAGGAGACTGCCTGCGCAAATCAAGACGATGCAACCCTTTTTTGGTGCTGCAGCGAGAGCGCGCAGCAATATATCGCGCACGAAGTGTTATGCGACGCATCTCTGTTTCCGAAAAGTGTATGGCGAGCAGCTCAATCGTCAGGAGTCTGCCCGTGCAAATCAAGACGACGCAACCCTTTTCTAGCGCTGCAGCGAGAGCGCGCAGCGATATATCGCGCTCGAAGTGTTATGCGACGCGTCTCCGTTTCCGAACAGTGTATAGCGAGCAGCGTAATCGTCAGGAGACTGCCCGTGCAAATCAAGACGATGCAACCCTTTTCTAGCGCTGCAGCGACAGCGCGCAGCGATATAGCGCGCACCAAGTGCTATGCGACGCGTCACCGTTTCCGAACAGTGTGTGTCGAGCAGCGCAATCGTCAGGAGACTGCCTGCGCAAATCAAGACGATGCAACCCTTTTCTAGTGCTGCAGCGAGAGCGCGCAGCAATATATCGCGCACGAAGTGTTATGCGACGCATCTCTGTTTCCGAAAAGTGTATGGCGAGCAGCTCAATCGTCAGGAGTCTGCCCGTGCAAATCAAGACGACGCAACCCTTTTCTAGCGCTGCAGCGAGAGCGCGCAGCTATATATCGCGCACGAAGTGTTATGCGACGCGTCTCCGTTTCCGAACAGTGTATGGCGAGCAGCTCAATCGTCAGGAGTCTGCCCGTGCAAATCAAGACGACGCAACCCTTTTCAAGCGCTGCTGCGAGAGCGCGCAGCAATATACCGCGCACGAAGTGTTGTGCAACGCGTCTCCGTTTCCGAACAGTGTATAGCGAGCAGCGTAATCGTCAGGAGACAGCCTGTGCAAATCAAGACGATGCAACCCTTTTCTAGCGCTGCAGCGAGAGCGCGCAGCAATATATCGCGCACGAAGTGTTATGCGACGCATCTCTGTTTCCGAAAAGTGTATGGCGAGCAGCTCAATCGTCAGGAGTCTGCCCGTGCAAATCAAGACGATGCAACCCTTTTCTAGCGCTGCTGCGAGAGCGCGCAGAAATATACCGCGCACAAAGTGTTATGCGACGCGTCTCCGTTTCCGAACAGTTTATGTCGAGCAGCGTAATCGTCAGTAGACTGCCCGTGCAAATCAAGACGATGCAACCCTTTTCAAGCGCTGCTGCGAGAGCGCGCAGCAATATATCGCGCACGAAGTGTTGTGCAACGCGTCTCCGTTTCCGAACAGTGTATAGCGAGCAGCGTAATCGTCAGGAGACAGCCCGTGCAAATCAAGACGATGCAACCCTTTTCAAGCGCTGCTGCGAGAGCGCGCAGCAATATATCGCGCACGAAGTGTTATGTAACGCGTCTCCGTTTCCGAACAGTGTATGTCGAGCAGCGAAATCGTCAGGAGACTGCCTGTGCAAATCAAGAAGATGCAACCCTTTCCTAGTGCTGCAGCGAGAGCGCGCAGCGATATATCGCGCACGAAGTGTTATGCGACGTGTCTCCGTTTCCGAACAGTGTATGGCGAGCAGCGAAATCGTCAGGAGACTGCCTGTGCAAATCAAGACGATGCAACCCTTTCCTAGCGCTGGAGCGAGAGCGCGCATAAATATATCGCGCACGAAGTGTTATGCGACGCGTCTCCGTTTCCGAACAGTTTATGTCGAGCAGCGTAATCGTCAGTAGACTGCCCGTGCAAATCAAGACGATGCAACCCTTTTCAAGCGCTGCTGCGAGAGCGCGCAGCAATATATCGCGCACGAAGTGTTATGCGACGCGACTCCGTTTCCGAACAGTGTATGTCGAGCAGCGGAATCGTCAGGAGACTGCCTGTGCAAATCAAGAAGATGCAACCCTTTCCTAGCGCTGCAGCGAGAGCGCGCAGCGATATATCGCGCACGAAGTGTTATGTAACGCGTCTCCGTTTCCGAACAGTGTATGTCGAGCAGCGAAATCGTCAGGAGACTTCCTGTGCAAATCAAGAAGATGCAACCCTGTCCTAGCGCTGCAGCGAGAGCGCGCAGCGATATATCGCGCACGAAGTGTTATGCGACGTGTCTCCGTTTCCGAACAGTGTATGGCGAGCAGCGAAATCGTCAGGAGACTGCCTGTGCAAATCAAGAAGATGCAACCCTTTCCTAGCGCTGGAGCGAGAGTGCGCATAAATATATCGCGCATGAAGTGTTATGCGACGCGTCTCCGTTTCCGAACAGTTTATGTCGAGCAGCGTAATCGTCAGTAGACTGCCCGTGCCAATCAAGACGATGCAACCCTTTTCTAGCGCTGCAGCGTGAGCGCGGAGCGATATATCGCGCACGAAGTGTTATGCGACGCGTCTCCGTTTCCGAACAGTGTATAGCGAGCAGCGTAATCGTCAGGAGACAGCCTGTGCAAATCAAGACGATGCAACCCTTTTCTAGCGCTGCTGCGAGAGCGCGCAGAAATATACCGCGCACGAAGAGTTATGCGACGCGTCTCCGTTTCCGAACAGTGTATGGCGAGCAGCTTAATCGTCAGGATACTGCCCGTGCAAATCAAGACGATGCAACCCTTTTCTAGCGCTGCAGCGACAGCGCGCAGCGATATAGCGCGCACGAAGTGTTATGCGACGCGTCTCCGTTTCCGAACAGTGTATGGCGAGCAGCGTGATCGTCAGGAGACTGCCCGTGCAAATCAAGAAGATGCAACCCTTTCCTAGCGGTGCAGCGAGAGCGCGCAGAAATATATCGCGCATGAAGTGTTATGCGACGCGTCTCCGTTTCCGAACAGTGTATGGCGAGCAGCTTAATCGTCAGGAGACTGCCCGTGCAAATCAATACGATGCAACCCTTTTCAAGCGCTGCAGTGAGAGCGCGCAGAAATATATCGCGCACAAAGTGCTATGCGACGCGTCACCGTTTCCGAACAGTGTGTGTCGAGCAGCGTAATCGTCAGGAGACTGCCTGTGCAAATCAAGACGATGCAACCCATTTCTAGCGCTGCAGCGAGAGCGCGCAGAAATATATCGCGCATGAAGTGTTATGCGACGCGTCTCCGTTTCCGAACAGTGTATGGCGAGCAGCTTAATCGTCAGGAGACTGCCCGTGCAAATCAAGACGATGCAACCCTTTTCTAGCGCTGCAGCGACAGCGCGCAGCGATATAGCGCGCACGAAGTGTTATGCGACGTGTCTCCGTTTCCGAACAGTGTATGGCGAACAGCGTAATCGTCAGGAGACAGCCTGTGCTAATCAAGACGATGCAACCCTTTTCTAGCGCTGCTGCGAGAGCGCGCAGCAATATATCGCGCACGAAGTGTTATGCGACGTGTCTCCGTTTCCGAACAGTGTATGGCGAGCAGCGTGATCGTCAGGAGACTGCCCGTGCAAATCAAGAAGATGCAACCCTTTCCTAGCGCTGCAGCGAGAGCGCGCAGAAATATATCGCGCATGAAGTGTTATGCGACGCGTCACCGTTTCCGAACAGTGTGTGTCGAGCAGCGTAATCGTCAGGAGTCTGCCCGTGCAAATCAAGACGATGCAACCCTTTTCTTGCGCTGCAGCGAGAGCGCGGAGCGATATATCGCGCACGAAGTGTTATGCGACGCGTCTCCGTTTCCGAACAGTGTATGGCGAGCAGCGTGATCGTCAGGAGACTGCCCGTGCAAATCAAGACGATGCAACCCTTTTCTAGCGCTGCTGCGAGAGCGCGCATAAATATATCGCGCACGAAGTGTTATGTGACCCGTCTCCGTTTCCGAACAGTGTATGTCGAGCAGCGAAATCGTCAGGAGACTGCCTGTGCAAATCAAGAAGATGCAACCCTTTCCTAGCGCTGCAGCGAGAGCGCGCAGAAATATATCGCGCATGAAGTGTTATGCGACGCGTCTCAGTTTCCGAACAGAGTATGTCGAGCAGCTTAATCGTCAGGAGACTGCCCGTGCAAATCAAGACGATGCAACCCTTTTCTAGCGCTGCAGCGAGAGCGAGCAGCGATATATCGCCCACGAAGTGTTATGCGCCGCGTCTCCGTTTCCGAACAGTGTGTGGCGAGCAGCGTAGTCGTCAGGAGACTGCCTGTGCAAATCAAGACGATGCAACATTTTCAAGCGCTGCAGCGAGAGCGCGCAGCGATATATCGCGCACGAAGTGTTATGCGACGTGTCTCCGTTTCCGAACAGTGTATGGCGAACAGCGTAATCGTCAGGAGACAGCCTGTGCAAATCAAGACGATGCAACCCTTTTCTAGCGCTGCTGCGAGAGCGCGCAGCAATATATCGCGCACGAAGTGTTATGTGACCCGTCTCCGTTTCCGAACAGTGTATGTCGAGCAGCGAAATCGTCAGGAGACTGCCTGTGCAAATCAAGAAGATGCAACCCTTTCCTTGCACTGCAGCTAGAGCGCGCAGAAATATATCGTGCATGAAGTGTTATGCGACGCGTCTCCGTTTCCGAACAGTGTATGGCGAGCAGCTTAATCGTCAGGAGACTGCCCGTGCAAATCAAGACGATGCAACTCTTTCCTAGCGCTGCAGCGAGAGCGCGCAGAAATATATCGTGCATGAAGTGTTATGCGACGCGTCTCCGTTTCCGAACAGTGTATGTCGAGCAGCGTAATCGTCAGGAGACTGCCCGTGCAAATCAAGACGATGCAACCCTTTTCAAGCGCTGCAGCGAGAGCGCGCAGCGATATATTGCGCACGAAGTGTTATGCGACGCGTCTCCGATTCCGAACAGTGTATGTCGAGCAGCGTAATCGTCAGGAGACTGCCTGTGCAAATCAAGACGATGCAACCCTTTTGAAGCGCTGCAGCGAGAGCGTGCAGAAATATATCGCGCACGAAGTGGTATGCGATGTGTCTCGTTTCCGAACAGTGCATTGCGAGCAGCGTAATCGTCAGGAGACAGCCTGTGCAAATCAAGACGATGCAACCCTTTTCTAGCGCTGCTGCGAGAGCACGCAGCAATATATCGCGCACGAAGTGGTATGCGACGCGTCTCAGTTTCCGAACAGTGTATGTCGAGCAGCTTAATCGTCAGGAGACTGCCCGTGCAAATCAAGACGATGCAACCCTTTTCTTGCGCTGCAGCGAGAGCGCGCAGCGATATATCGTGCACGAAGTGTTATGCGACGTGTCTCCGTTTCCGAACAGTGTATGGCGAGCAGCGTGATCGTCAGGAGGCTGCCTGTGCAAATCAAGGCGATGCAACCCTTTTCTAGCGCTGCTGCGAGAGCGCGCAGCAATATATCGCGCACGAAGTGTTATGCGACGCGTTTCCGTTTTCGAACAATGTATGGCGAGCAGCGTAATCCTCAGGAGACTCCCTGTGAAAATCTAGACGATGCAATTCTTTTCAAGCGCTGCAGCAAGAGCGCGCAGCGATATATCGCGCACGAAGTGTTATGCGACGCGTCGCCGTTTCCGAACAGTGTATGGCGAGCAGCGTAATCGTCAGGAGACTGCCCGTGCAAATCAAGACGATGCAACCCTTTTCTAGCGCTGCTGCGAGAGCGCGCATAAATATATCGCGCACGAAGTGTTATGTGACCCGTCTCCTTTTCCGAACAGTGTATGTCGAGCAGCGAAATCGTCAGGAGACTGCCTGTGCAAATCAAGAAGATGCAACCCTTTCCTAGCGCTGCAGCGAGAGCGCGCAGAAATATATCGCGCATGAAGTGTTATGCGACGCGTCTCAGTTTCCGAACAGAGTATGTCGAGCAGCTTAATCGTCAGGAGACTGCCCGTGCAAATCAAGACGATGCAACCCTTTTCTAGCGCTGCAGCGAGAGCGAGCAGCGATATATCGCCCACGAAGTGTTATGCGCCGCGTCTCCGTTTCCGAACAGTGTGTGGCGAGCAGCGTAGTCGTCAGGAGACTGCCTGTGCAAATCAAGACGATGTAACATTTTCAAGCGCTGCAGCGAGAGCGCGCAGCGATATATCGCGCACGAAGTGTTATGCGACGTGTCTCCGTTTCCGAACAGTGTATGGCGAACAGCGTAATCGTCAGGAGACAGCCTGTGCAAATCAAGACGATGCAACCCTTTTCTAGCGCTGCTGCGAGAGCGCGCAGCAATATATCGCGCACGAAGTGTTATGTGACCCGTCTCCGTTTCCGAACAGTGTATGTCGAGCAGCGAAATCGTCAGGAGACTGCCTGTGCAAATCAAGAAGATGCAACCCTTTCCTTGCACTGCAGCTAGAGCGCGCAGAAATATATCGTGCATGAAGTGTTATGCGACGCGTCTCCGTTTCCGAACAGTGTATGGCGAGCAGCTTAATCGTCAGGAGACTGCCCGTGCAAATCAAGACGATGCAACTCTTTCCTAGCGCTGCAGCGAGAGCGCGCAGAAATATATCGTGCATGAAGTGTTATGCGACGCGTCTCCGTTTCCGAACAGTGTATGTCGAGCAGCGTAATCGTCAGGAGACTGCCCGTGCAAATCAAGACGATGCAACCCTTTTCAAGCGCTGCAGCGAGAGCGCGCAGCGATATATTGCGCACGAAGTGTTATGCGACGCGTCTCCGATTCCGAACAGTGTATGTCGAGCAGCGTAATCGTCAGGAGACTGCCTGTGCAAATCAAGACGATGCAACCCTTTTGAAGCGCTGCAGCGAGAGCGTGCAGAAATATATCGCGCACGAAGTGGTATGCGATGTGTCTCGTTTCCGAACAGTGCATTGCGAGCAGCGTAATCGTCAGGAGACAGCCTGTGCAAATCAAGACGATGCAACCCTTTTCTAGCGCTGCTGCGAGAGCACGCAGCAATATATCGCGCACGAAGTGGTATGCGACGCGTCTCAGTTTCCGAACAGTGTATGTCGAGCAGCTTAATCGTCAGGAGACTGCCCGTGCAAATCAAGACGATGCAACCCTTTTCTTGCGCTGCAGCGAGAGCGCGCAGCGATATATCGTGCACGAAGTGTTATGCGACGTGTCTCCGTTTCCGAACAGTGTATGGCGAGCAGCGTGATCGTCAGGAGGCTGCCTGTGCAAATCAAGGCGATGCAACCCTTTTCTAGCGCTGCTGCGAGAGCGCGCAGCAATATATCGCGCACGAAGTGTTATGCGACGCGTTTCCGTTTTCGAACAATGTATGGCGAGCAGCGTAATCCTCAGGAGACTCCCTGTGAAAATCTAGACGATGCAATTCTTTTCAAGCGCTGCAGCAAGAGCGCGCAGCGATATATCGCGCACGAAGTGTTATGCGACGCGTCGCCGTTTCCGAACAGTGTATGGCGAGCAGCGTAATCGTCATGAGAGTGCCTGTGCAAATCAAGTCGATGCAACCCTTTCCTAGCGCTGCTGCGAAAGCGCGCAGCAATATATCGCGCACGAAGTGTTATGCGACGCGTCTCCGTTTCCGAACAGTGTATGTCGAGCAGCGTAATCGTCAGGAGACTGCCTGTGCAAATCAAGACGATATAACCCTTTTCAAGCGCTGCAGCGAGAGCGCGCAGCGATATATCGCGCACGAAGTGTTATGCGACGCGTCTCCGTTTCCGAAAGTGTATGGCGAGCAGCGTAATCGTCATGAGAGTGCCTGTGCAAATCAAGTCGATGCAACCCTTTCCTAGCGCTGCTGCGAAAGCGCGCAGCAATATATCGCGCACGAAGTGTTATGCGACGCGTCGCCGTTTCCGAACAGTGCATTGCGAGCAGCGTAATCGTCAGGAGACAGCCTGTGCAAATCAAGACGATGCAACCCTTTTCTAGCGCTGCTGCGAGAGCGCGCAGCAATATATCGCGCACGAAGTGGTATGCGACGCGTCTCAGTTTCCGAACAGTGTATGTCGAGCAGCTTAATCGTCAGGAGACTGCCCGTGCAAATCAAGACGATGCAACCCTTTTCTTGCGCTGCAGCGAGAGCGCGCAGCGATATATCGCGCACGAAGTGTTTTGCGACGTGTCTCCGTTTCCGAACAGTGTATGTCGAGCAGCCTAATCGTCAGGAGACTGTCTGTGCAAATCAAGACGATGCGACCCTTTTCAAGCGCTGCAGCGAGAGCGTGCAGCGATATATCGCGCACGAAGTGTTATGCGACGCGTCTCCGTTTCCGAACAGTGTATGTCGAGCAGCGTAATCGTCAGGAGACTGCCTGTGCAAATCAAGACGATGCAACCCTTTTCAAGCGCTGCAGCGAGAGCGCGAAGCGATATATCGCGCACGAAGTGTTATGCGACGCGTCTCCGTTTCCGAACAGTGTATGGCGAGCAGCCTAATCGTCATGAGAGTGCCTGTGCAAATCAAGGCGATGCAACCCTTTACCAGCGCTGCAGCGAGAGCGTGCAGAAATATATCGCGCACGAAGTGTTATGCGACGTGTCTCTGTTTCCGAACAGTGTATGGCGAGCAGCGTAATCACCAGGAGACTGCCTGTGCAAATCAAGACGATGCAACCCTTTTCAAGCGCTGCAGCGAGAGCGCGCAGCGATATATCGCGCACGAAGTGTTATGCGACGCGTCTCCGTTTCCGAACAGTGTATGGCGAGCAGCGTAATCACCAGGAGACTGCCTGTGCAGATCAGGACGATTCAACCCTTTTCTAGCGCTGCAGCGAGAGCGTGCAGAAATATATCGCGCACGAAGTGGTATGCGATGTGTCTCGTTTCCGAACAGTGCATTGCGAGCAGCGTAATCGTCAGGAGACTGCCTGTGCAAATCAGGACGATGCAACCCTTTTCTAGCGCTGCAGCGAGAGCGTGCAGAAATATATCACGCACGAAGTGTTATGCGACGCGTCTCCGTTTCCGAACAGTTTATGTCGAGCAGCGTAATCGTCAGTAGACTGCCCGTGCAAATCAAGACGATGCAACCCTTTTCAAGCGCTGCTGCGAGAGCGCGCAGCAATATATCGCCCACGAAGTGTTATGCGACGCGTCTCCGTTTCCGAACAGTGTATAGCGAGCAGCGTAATCGTCAGGAGACAGCCTGTGCAAATCAAGACGATGCAACCCTTTTCTAGCGCTGCTGCGAGAGCGCGCAGAAATATACCGCGCACGAAGTGTTATGCGACGCGTCTCCGTTTCCGAACAGTGTATGGCGAGCAGCTTAATCGTCAGGAGACTGCCCGTGCAAATCAAGACGATGCAACCCTTTTCTAGCGCTGCAGCGACAGCGCGCAGCGATATAGCGCGCACGAAGTGTTATGCGACGTGTCTCCGTTTCCGAACAGTGTATGGCGAACAGCGTAATCGTCAGGAGACAGCCTGTGCAAATCAAGACGATGCAACCCTTTTCTAGCGCTGCTGCGAGAGCGCGCAGCAATATATCGCGCACGAAGTGGTATGCGACGCGTCTCAGTTTCCGAACAGTGTATGTCGAGCAGCTTAAACGTCAGGAGACTGCCCGTGCAAATCAAGACGATGCAACCCTTTTCTTGCGCTGCAGCGAGAGCGCGCAGCGATATATCGCGCACGAAGTGTTATGCGACGTGTCTCCGTTTCCGAACAGTGTATGGCGAGCAGCGTGATCGTCAGGAGGCTGCCCGTGCAAATCAAGGCGATGCAACCCTTTTCCAGCGCTGCAGCGAGAGCGTGCAGAAATATATCGCGCACGAAGTGTTATGCGACGTGTCTCTGTTTCCGAACAGTGTATGGCGAGCAGCGTAATCACCAGGAGACTGCCTGTGCAAATCAAGACGATGCAACCCTTTTGAAGCGCTGCAGCGAGAGCGCGCAGCGATGTATCGCGCACGAAGTGTTATGCGACGCGTCTCCGTTTCCGAACAGTGTATGGCGAGCAGCGTAATCACCAGGAGACTGCCTGTGCAGATCAGGACGATTCAACCCTTTTCTAGCGCTGCAGCGAGAGCGTGCAGAAATATATCGCGCACGAAGTGGTATGCGATGTGTCTCGTTTCCGAACAGTGCATTGCGAGCAGCGTAATCGTCAGGAGACTGCCTGTGCAAATCAGGACGATGCAACCCTTTTCTAGCGCTGCAGCGAGAGCGTGCAGAAATATATCACGCACGAAGTGTTATGCGACGCGTCTCCGTTTCCGAACAGTTTATGTCGAGCAGCGTAATCGTCAGTAGACTGCCCGTGCAAATCAAGACGATGCAACCCTTTTCAAGCGCTGCTGCGAGAGCGCGCAGCAATATATCGCCCACGAAGTGTTATGCGACGCGTCTCCGTTTCCGAACAGTGTATAGCGAGCAGCGTAATCGTCAGGAGACAGCCTGTGCAAATCAAGACGATGCAACCCTTTTCTAGCGCTGCTGCGAGAGCGCGCAGAAATATACCGCGCACGAAGTGTTATGCGACGCGTCTCCGTTTCCGAATAGTGTATGGCGAGCAGCTTAATCGTCAGGAGACTGCCCGTGCAAATCAAGACGATGCAACCCTTTTCTAGCGCTGCAGCGACAGCGCGCAGCGATATAGCGCGCACGAAGTGTTATGCGACGTGTCTCCGTTTCCGAACAGTGTATGGCGAACAGCGTAATCGTCAGGAGACAGCCTGTGCAAATCAAGACGATGCAACCCTTTTCTAGCGCTGCTGCGAGAGCGCGCAGCAATATATCGCGCACGAAGTGGTATGCGACGCGTCTCAGTTTCCGAACAGTGTATGTCGAGCAGCTTAATCGTCAGGAGACTGCCCGTGCAAATCAAGACGATGCAACCCTTTTCTTACGCTGCAGCGAGAGCGCGCAGCGATATATCGCGCACGAAGTGTTATGCGACGTGTCTCCGTTTCCGAACAGTGTATGGCGAGCAGCGTGATCGTCAGGAGACTGCCCGTGCAAATCAAGAAGATGCAACCCTTTCCTAGCGCTGCAGCGAGAGCGCGCAGAAATATATCGCGCATGAAGTGTTATGCAACGCGTCTCCGTTTCCGAACAGTGTATGGCGAGCAGCTTAATCGTCAGGAGACTGCCCGTGCAAATCAATACGATGCAACCCTTTTCTAGCGCTGCAGTGAGAGCGCGCAGAAATATATCGCGCACAAAGTGCTATGCGACGCGTCACCGTTTCCGAACAGTGTGTGTCGAGCAGCGTAATCGTCAGGAGTCTGCCCGTGCAAATCAAGACGATGCAACCCTTTTCTTGCGCTGCAGCGAGAGCGCGGAGCGATATATCGCGCACGAAGTGTTATGCGACGCGTCTCCGTTTCCGAACAGTGTATGGCGAGCAGCGTGATCGTCAGGAGACTGCCCGTGCAAATCAAGACGATGCAACCCTTTTCTAGCGCTGCTGCGAGAGCGCGCATAAATATATCGCGCACGAAGTGTTTTGTGACCCGTCTCCGTTTCCGAACAGTGTATGTCGAGCAGCGAAATCGTCAGGAGACTGCCTGTGCAAATCAAGAAGATGCAACCCGTTCCTAGCGCTGCAGCGAGAGCTCGCAGAAATATATCGCGCACAAAGTGTTATGCGCCGCGTCTCAGTTTCCGAACAGTGTGTGGCGAGCAGCGTAGTCGTCAGGAGACTGCCTGTGCAAATCAAGAAGATGCAACCCTTTCCTAGCGCTGGAGCGAGAGCGCGCATAAATATATCGCGCATGAAGTGTTATGCGACGCGTCTCAGTTTCCGAACAGTGTATGTCGAGCAGCTTAATAGTCAGGAGACTGCCCGTGCAAATCAAGACAATGCAACCCTTTTCTAGCGCTGCAGCGAGAACGCGCAGCGATATATCGCGCACGAAGTGTTATGCGACGCGTCTCCGTTTCCTAACAGTGTATGGCGAGCAGCGTAATCGTCAGGAGACAGCCTGTGCAAATCAAGACGATGCAACCCTTTTCTAGCGCTGCTGCGAGAGCGCGCTGCGATATATCGCACACGAAGTGTTGTGCGACGCGTCTCCGTTTCCGAACAGTGTATGTCGAGCAGCGTGATCGTCAGGAGACTGCCCGTGCAAATCAAGAAGATGCAACCCTTTCCTTGCACTGCAGCTAGAGCGCGCAGAAATATATCGTGCATGAAGTGTTATGCGACGCGTCTCCGTTTCCGAACAGTGTATGGCGAGCAGCGTAGTCGTCAGGAGACTGCCTGTGCAAATCAAGACGATGCAACCCTTTTCAAGCGCTGCAGCGAGAGCGCGCAGCAATATATCGCGCACGAAGTGTTATGCGACGCATCTCTGTTTCCGAAAAGTGTATGGCGAGCAGCGTAATCGTCAGGAGACTGCCTGTGCAAATCAAGACGATGCAACCCTTTTCTAGCGCTGCTGCGACAGCGCGCAGAAATATATCGCGCATGAAGTGTTATGCGACGCGTCTCCGTTTCCGAACAGTGTATGTCGAGCAGCGTAATCGTCAGGAAATTGCCTGTGCAAATCAAGACGATGCAACCCTTTTCAAGCGCTGCAGCGAGAGCGCGCAGCGATATATCGCGCACGAAGTGTTATGCGACGCGTCTCCGTTTCCGAACAGTGTATGGCGAGCAGCGTAATCGTCAGGAGACCGCCTGTGCAAATCAAGAAGTTGCAACCCTTTCCTAGCGCTGCAGCGAGAGCGCGCAGAAATATATCGTGCATGAAGTGTTATGCGACGCGTCTCCGTTTCCGAACAGTGTATGTCGAGCAGCGTAATCGTCAGGAGACTGCCCGTGCAAATCAAGACGATGCAACCCTTTTCAAGCGCTGCAGCGAGAACGCGCAGCGATATATTGCGCACGAAGAGTTATGCGACGCGTCTCCGTTTCCGAACAGTGTATGTCGAGCAGCGTAATCGTCAGGAGACTGCCTGTGCAAATCAAGACGATGCAACCCTTTTCAAGCGCTGCAGCGAGAGCGGACAGCGATATATCGCGCACGAAGTGTTATGCGACGCGTCTCCGTTTCCGAACAGTGTATGGCGAGCAGCGTAGTCGTCAGGAGACTGCCTGTGCAAATCAAGACGATGCAACGCTTTTCAAGCGCTGCAGCGAGAGCGCGCAGCGATATATCGCGCACGAATGTTATGCGACGCATCTCTGTTTCCGAAAAGTATATGGCGAGCAGCGTAATCGTCAGGAGACAGCCTGTGCAAATCAAGACGATGCAATCCTTTTCTAGTGCTGCAGCGAGAGCGCGCAGCAATATATCGCGCACGAAGTGTTATGCGACGCGTCTCCGTTTCCGAACAGTGTATGGCGAGCAGCTTAATCGGCAGGACACTGCCTGTGCAAATCAAGACGATGCAACCCTTTTCTAGCGCTGCAGCGAGAGCGCGCAGAAATATATCGCGCACGAAGTGTTATGCGACGCCTCTCCGTTTCCGAACAGTGTATGGCGAGCAGCTTAATCGGCAGGACACTGCCTGTGCAAATCAAGACGATGCAACCCTTTTCTAGCGCTGCAGCGAGAGCGCGCAGAAATATATCGCGCACGAAGTGTTATGCGACGCGTCTCCGTTTCCGAACAGTATATGGCGAGCAGCGTAATCGTCAGGACACTGCCTGCGCAAATAAAGACGATGCAACCCTTTTCTAGCGCTGCAAGCGAGAGCGCACAGCAATATGTCGCGCACGAAGTGTTATGCGACGCATCTCTGTTTCCGAAAAGTGTAAGTCGAACAGCGTAATCGTCAGGAGAGTGCCTGTGCAAATCAAGGCGATGCAACCCTTTTCCAGCGCTGCAGCGAGAGCGCGCAGCAATATATCGCGCACGAAGTGTTATGCGACGCATCTCTGTTTCCCAAAAGTGTATGTCGAGCAGCGTAATCGTCAGGAGAGTGCCTGTGCAAATCAAGGCGATGCAACCCTTTTCTAGCGCTGCAGCGAGAGCGCGCAGAAATATATCGCGCACGAAGTGTTATGCGACGCGTCTCCGTTTCCGAACAGTATATGGCGAGCAGCGTAATCGTCAGGACACTGCCTGCGCAAATAAAGACGATGCAACCCTTTTCTAGCGCTGCTGCGACAGCGCGCAGAAATATATCGCGCATGAAGTGTTATGCGACGCGTCTCCGTTTCCGAACAGTGTATGTCGAGCAGCGTAATCGTCAGGAAATTGCCTGTGCAAATCAAGACGATGCAACCCTTTTCAAGCGCTGCAGCGAGAGCGCGCAGCGATATATCGCGCACGAAGTGTTATGCGACGCGTCTCCGTTTCCGAACAGTGTATGGCGAGCAGCGTAATCGTCAGGAGACCGCCTGTGCAAATCAAGAAGTTGCAACCCTTTCCTAGCGCTGCAGCGAGAGCGCGCAGAAATATATCGTGCATGAAGTGTTATGCGACGCGTCTCCGTTTCCGAAAAGTGTATGTCGAGCAGCGTAATCGTCAGGAGAGTGCCTGTGCAAATCAAGGCGATGCAACCCTTTTCTAGCGCTGCTGCGAGAGCGCGCAGCAATATATCGCGCACGAAGTGTTATGCGACGCGTTTCCGTTTTCGAACAATGTATGGCGAGCAGCGTAATCCTCAGGAGACTCCCTGTGAAAATCTAGATGATGCAATTCTTTTCAAGCGCTGCAGCAAGAGCGCGCAGCGATATATCGCGCACGAAGTGTTATGCGACGCGTCGCCGTTTCCGAACAGTGTATGGCGAGCAGCGTAATCGTCATGAGAGTGCCTGTGCAAATCAAGTCGATGCAACCCTTTTCCAGCGCTGCAGCGAGAGCGCGCAGCAATATATCGCGCACGAAGTGTTATGCGACGCATCTCTGTTTCCCAAAAGTGTATGTCGAGCAGCGTAATCGTCAGGAGAGTGCCTGTGCAAATCAAGGCGATGCAACCCTTTTCTAGCGCTGCTGCGAGAGCGCGCAGCAATATATCGCGCACGAAGTGTTATGCGACGCGTTTCCGTTTTCGAACAATGTATGGCGAGCAGCGTAATCCTCAGGAGACTCCCTGTGAAAATCTAGATGATGCAATTCTTTTCAAGCGCTGCAGCAAGAGCGCGCAGCGATATATCGCGCACGAAGTGTTATGCGACGCGTCGCCGTTTCCGAACAGTGTATGGCGAGCAGCGTAATCGTCATGAGAGTGCCTGTGCAAATCAAGTCGATGCAACCCTTTTCCAGCGCTGCAGCGAGAGCGCGCAGCAATATATCGCGCACGAAGTGTTATGCGACGCATCTCTGTTTCCGAAAAGTGTATGTCGAGCAGCGTAATAGTCAGGAGAGTGCCTGTGCAAATCAAGGCGATGCAACCCTTTCCTAGCGCTGCTGCGAAAGCGCGCAGCAATATATCGCGCACGAAGTGTTATGCGACGCGTCTCCGTTTCCGAACAGTGTATGTCGAGCAGCGTAATCGTCAGGAGACTGCCTGTGCAAATCAAGACGATATAACCCTTTTCAAGCGCTGCAGCGAGAGCGCGCAGCGATATATCGCGCACGAAGTGTTATGCGAGGCGTCTCCGTTTCCGAACAGTGTATGTCGAGCAGCCTAATCGTCAGGAGACTGTCTGTGCAAATCAAGACGATGCGACCCTTTTCCAGCGCTGCAGCGAGAGCGCGCAGCAATATATCGCGCACGAAGTGTTATGCGACGCGTCTCCGTTTCCGAACAGTGTATGGCGAGCAGCTTAATCGGCAGGACACTGCCTGTGCAAATCAAGACGATGCAACCCTTTTCTAGCGCTGCAGCGAGAGCGCGCAGAAATATATCGCGCACGAAGTGTTATGCGACGCCTCTCCGTTTCCGAACAGTGTATGGCGAGCAGCTTAATCGGCAGGACACTGCCTGTGCAAATCAAGACGATGCAACCCTTTTCTAGCGCTGCAGCGAGAGCGCGCAGAAATATATCGCGCACGAAGTGTTATGCGACGCGTCTCCGTTTCCGAACAGTATATGGCGAGCAGCGTAATCGTCAGGACACTGCCTGCGCAAATAAAGACGATGCAACCCTTTTCTAGCGCTGCAAGCGAGAGCGCACAGCAATATGTCGCGCACGAAGTGTTATGCGACGCATCTCTGTTTCCGAAAAGTGTAAGTCGAACAGCGTAATCGTCAGGAGAGTGCCTGTGCAAATCAAGGCGATGCAACCCTTTTCCAGCGCTGCAGCGAGAGCGCGCAGCAATATATCGCGCACGAAGTGTTATGCGACGCATCTCTGTTTCCCAAAAGTGTATGTCGAGCAGCGTAATCGTCAGGAGAGTGCCTGTGCAAATCAAGGCGATGCAACCCTTTTCTAGCGCTGCAGCGAGAGCGCGCAGAAATATATCGCGCACGAAGTGTTATGCGACGCGTCTCCGTTTCCGAACAGTATATGGCGAGCAGCGTAATCGTCAGGACACTGCCTGCGCAAATAAAGACGATGCAACCCTTTTCTAGCGCTGCTGCGACAGCGCGCAGAAATATATCGCGCATGAAGTGTTATGCGACGCGTCTCCGTTTCCGAACAGTGTATGTCGAGCAGCGTAATCGTCAGGAAATTGCCTGTGCAAATCAAGACGATGCAACCCTTTTCAAGCGCTGCAGCGAGAGCGCGCAGCGATATATCGCGCACGAAGTGTTATGCGACGCGTCTCCGTTTCCGAACAGTGTATGGCGAGCAGCGTAATCGTCAGGAGACCGCCTGTGCAAATCAAGAAGTTGCAACCCTTTCCTAGCGCTGCAGCGAGAGCGCGCAGAAATATATCGTGCATGAAGTGTTATGCGACGCGTCTCCGTTTCCGAAAAGTGTATGTCGAGCAGCGTAATCGTCAGGAGAGTGCCTGTGCAAATCAAGGCGATGCAACCCTTTTCTAGCGCTGCTGCGAGAGCGCGCAGCAATATATCGCGCACGAAGTGTTATGCGACGCGTTTCCGTTTTCGAACAATGTATGGCGAGCAGCGTAATCCTCAGGAGACTCCCTGTGAAAATCTAGATGATGCAATTCTTTTCAAGCGCTGCAGCAAGAGCGCGCAGCGATATATCGCGCACGAAGTGTTATGCGACGCGTCGCCGTTTCCGAACAGTGTATGGCGAGCAGCGTAATCGTCATGAGAGTGCCTGTGCAAATCAAGTCGATGCAACCCTTTTCCAGCGCTGCAGCGAGAGCGCGCAGCAATATATCGCGCACGAAGTGTTATGCGACGCATCTCTGTTTCCCAAAAGTGTATGTCGAGCAGCGTAATCGTCAGGAGAGTGCCTGTGCAAATCAAGGCGATGCAACCCTTTTCTAGCGCTGCTGCGAGAGCGCGCAGCAATATATCGCGCACGAAGTGTTATGCGACGCGTTTCCGTTTTCGAACAATGTATGGCGAGCAGCGTAATCCTCAGGAGACTCCCTGTGAAAATCTAGATGATGCAATTCTTTTCAAGCGCTGCAGCAAGAGCGCGCAGCGATATATCGCGCACGAAGTGTTATGCGACGCGTCGCCGTTTCCGAACAGTGTATGGCGAGCAGCGTAATCGTCATGAGAGTGCCTGTGCAAATCAAGTCGATGCAACCCTTTTCCAGCGCTGCAGCGAGAGCGCGCAGCAATATATCGCGCACGAAGTGTTATGCGACGCATCTCTGTTTCCGAAAAGTGTATGTCGAGCAGCGTAATAGTCAGGAGAGTGCCTGTGCAAATCAAGGCGATGCAACCCTTTCCTAGCGCTGCTGCGAAAGCGCGCAGCAATATATCGCGCACGAAGTGTTATGCGACGCGTCTCCGTTTCCGAACAGTGTATGTCGAGCAGCGTAATCGTCAGGAGACTGCCTGTGCAAATCAAGACGATATAACCCTTTTCAAGCGCTGCAGCGAGAGCGCGCAGCGATATATCGCGCACGAAGTGTTATGCGAGGCGTCTCCGTTTCCGAACAGTGTATGTCGAGCAGCCTAATCGTCAGGAGACTGTCTGTGCAAATCAAGACGATGCGACCCTTTTCCAGCGCTGCAGCGAGAGCGCGCAGCAATATATCGCGCACGAAGTGTTATGCGACGCGTCTCCGTTTCCGAACAGTGTATGGCGAGCAGCTTAATCGGCAGGACACTGCCTGTGCAAATCAAGACGATGCAACCCTTTTCTAGCGCTGCAGCGAGAGCGCGCAGAAATATATCGCGCACGAAGTGTTATGCGACGCCTCTCCGTTTCCGAACAGTGTATGGCGAGCAGCTTAATCGGCAGGACACTGCCTGTGCAAATCAAGACGATGCAACCCTTTTCTAGCGCTGCAGCGAGAGCGCGCAGAAATATATCGCGCACGAAGTGTTATGCGACGCGTCTCCGTTTCCGAACAGTATATGGCGAGCAGCGTAATCGTCAGGACACTGCCTGCGCAAATAAAGACGATGCAACCCTTTTCTAGCGCTGCAAGCGAGAGCGCACAGCAATATGTCGCGCACGAAGTGTTATGCGACGCATCTCTGTTTCCGAAAAGTGTAAGTCGAACAGCGTAATCGTCAGGAGAGTGCCTGTGCAAATCAAGGCGATGCAACCCTTTTCCAGCGCTGCAGCGAGAGCGCGCAGCAATATATCGCGCACGAAGTGTTATGCGACGCATCTCTGTTTCCCAAAAGTGTATGTCGAGCAGCGTAATCGTCAGGAGAGTGCCTGTGCAAATCAAGGCGATGCAACCCTTTTCTAGCGCTGCAGCGAGAGCGCGCAGAAATATATCGCGCACGAAGTGTTATGCGACGCGTCTCCGTTTCCGAACAGTATATGGCGAGCAGCGTAATCGTCAGGACACTGCCTGCGCAAATAAAGACGATGCAACCCTTTTCTAGCGCTGCTGCGACAGCGCGCAGAAATATATCGCGCATGAAGTGTTATGCGACGCGTCTCCGTTTCCGAACAGTGTATGTCGAGCAGCGTAATCGTCAGGAAATTGCCTGTGCAAATCAAGACGATGCAACCCTTTTCAAGCGCTGCAGCGAGAGCGCGCAGCGATATATCGCGCACGAAGTGTTATGCGACGCGTCTCCGTTTCCGAACAGTGTATGGCGAGCAGCGTAATCGTCAGGAGACCGCCTGTGCAAATCAAGAAGTTGCAACCCTTTCCTAGCGCTGCAGCGAGAGCGCGCAGAAATATATCGTGCATGAAGTGTTATGCGACGCGTCTCCGTTTCCGAAAAGTGTATGTCGAGCAGCGTAATCGTCAGGAGAGTGCCTGTGCAAATCAAGGCGATGCAACCCTTTTCTAGCGCTGCTGCGAGAGCGCGCAGCAATATATCGCGCACGAAGTGTTATGCGACGCGTTTCCGTTTTCGAACAATGTATGGCGAGCAGCGTAATCCTCAGGAGACTCCCTGTGAAAATCTAGATGATGCAATTCTTTTCAAGCGCTGCAGCAAGAGCGCGCAGCGATATATCGCGCACGAAGTGTTATGCGACGCGTCGCCGTTTCCGAACAGTGTATGGCGAGCAGCGTAATCGTCATGAGAGTGCCTGTGCAAATCAAGTCGATGCAACCCTTTTCCAGCGCTGCAGCGAGAGCGCGCAGCAATATATCGCGCACGAAGTGTTATGCGACGCATCTCTGTTTCCCAAAAGTGTATGTCGAGCAGCGTAATCGTCAGGAGAGTGCCTGTGCAAATCAAGGCGATGCAACCCTTTTCTAGCGCTGCTGCGAGAGCGCGCAGCAATATATCGCGCACGAAGTGTTATGCGACGCGTTTCCGTTTTCGAACAATGTATGGCGAGCAGCGTAATCCTCAGGAGACTCCCTGTGAAAATCTAGATGATGCAATTCTTTTCAAGCGCTGCAGCAAGAGCGCGCAGCGATATATCGCGCACGAAGTGTTATGCGACGCGTCGCCGTTTCCGAACAGTGTATGGCGAGCAGCGTAATCGTCATGAGAGTGCCTGTGCAAATCAAGTCGATGCAACCCTTTTCCAGCGCTGCAGCGAGAGCGCGCAGCAATATATCGCGCACGAAGTGTTATGCGACGCATCTCTGTTTCCGAAAAGTGTATGTCGAGCAGCGTAATAGTCAGGAGAGTGCCTGTGCAAATCAAGGCGATGCAACCCTTTCCTAGCGCTGCTGCGAAAGCGCGCAGCAATATATCGCGCACGAAGTGTTATGCGACGCGTCTCCGTTTCCGAACAGTGTATGTCGAGCAGCGTAATCGTCAGGAGACTGCCTGTGCAAATCAAGACGATATAACCCTTTTCAAGCGCTACAGCGAGAGCGCGCAGCGATATATCGCGCACGAAGTGTTATGCGAGGCGTCTCCGTTTCCGAACAGTGTATGTCGAGCAGCCTAATCGTCAGGAGACTGTCTGTGCAAATCAAGACGATGCGACCCTTTTCAAGCGCTGCAGCGAGAGCGTGCAGCGATATATCGCGCACGAAGTGTTATGCGACGCGTCTCCGTTTCCGAACAGTGTATGTCGAGCAGCGTAATCGTCAGGAGACTGCCTGTGCAAATCAAGACGATGCAACCCTTTTCAAGCGCTGCAGCGAGAGCGCGCAGTGATATATCGCGCACGAAGTGTTATGCGACGGGTCTCCGTTTCCGAACAGTGTATGGCGAGCACCCTAATCGTCATGAGAGTGCCTGTTCAAATCAAGGCGATGCAACCCTTTTCCAGCGCTGCAGCGAGAGCGTGCAGAAATATATCGCGCACGAAGTGTTATGCGACGTGTCTCTGTTTCCGAACAGTGTATGGCGAGCAGCGTAATCACCAGGAGCCTGCCTGTGCAAATCAAGACGATGCAACCCTTTGCAAGCGCTGCCGCGAGAGCGCGCAGCGATATATCGCGCACGAAGTGTTATGCGACGCGTCTCCGTTTCCGAACAGTGTATGGCGAGCAGCGTAATCACCAGGAGACTGCCTGTGCAGATCAGGACGATTCAACCCTTTTCTAGCGCTGCAGCGAGAGCGTGCAGAAATATATCGCGCACGAAGTGGTATGCGATGTGTCTCGTTTCCGAACAGTGCATTGCGAGCAGCATAATCGTCAGGAGACTGCCTGTGCAAATCAGGACGATGCAACCCTTTTCTAGCGCTGCAGCGAGAGCGTGCAGAAATATATCACGCACGAAGTGTTATGCGACGTGTCTCCGTTTCCGAACAGTGTATGGCAAGCAGCGTAATCGTCAGGAGACTGCCTGTGCAAATCAGGACGATGCAACCCTTTTCAAGCGCTGCAGCGAGAGCGTGCAGAAATATATCGCGCACGAAGTGTTATGCGACGCGTCTCCGTTTCCGAACAGTGTATGGCGAGCAGCGTAATCCTCAGGAGACTGCCTGTGCAAATTAGGATGATGCAACCCTTTTCATGCACTGGAGCAAGAGCGCGCAGCGATATATCGCGCACGAAGTGTTCTGCGACGCGTCTCTGTTTCCGAACAGTGTATGTCGAGCAGCGTAACCGTCAGGAGACTGCCTGTGCAAATGAAGACGATGCAACCCTTTTCTAGCGCAGCAGCGAGAGCGCGCAGCATCATGTCGCGCACGAAGTGTTATGCGACGCATCTCTGTTTCCGAAAAGTGTAAGTCGAGCAGCGTAATCGTCATGAGAGTGCCTGTGCAAATCAGGACGATGCAACCCTTTTCTAGCGCTGCAGCGAGAGCGTGCAGAAATATATCGCGCACGAAGTGGTATGCGATGTGTCTCGTTTCCGAACAGTGTATGTCGAGCAGCGTAATCGTCAGGAGACTGCCTGTGCAAATCAAGACGAGGCAACCCTTTTGAAGCGCTGCAGCGAGAGCGCGCAGCGATATATCGCGCACGAAGTGTTATGCGACGCGTCTCCGTTTCCGAACAGTGTATGGCGAGACGCGTAATCGTCAGGAGACTGCCTGTGCAAATCAGGACGATGCAACCCTTTTCTAGCGCTGCAGCGAGAGCGTGCAGAAATATATCGCGCACGAAGTGTTATGCGACGCGTCTCCGTTTCCGAACAGTGTATGGCGAGCAGTGTAATCGTCATGAGAGTGCCTGTGCAAATCAAGGCGATGCAACCCTTTTCCAGCGCTGCAGCGAGAGCGTGCAGAAATATATCGCGCACGAAGTGTTATGCGACGTGTCTCTGTTTCCGAACAGTGTATGGCGAGCAGCGTAATCACCAGGAGACTGCCTGTGCAAATCAAGACGATGCAACCCTTTTCAAGCGCTGCAGCGAGAGCGCGCAGCGATATATCGCGCACGAAGTGTTACGCGACGCGTCTCCGTTTCCGAACAGTGTATGGCGAGCAGCGTAATCACCAGGAGACTGCCTGTGAAAATCAAGACGATGCAACCCTTTTCAAGCGCTGCAGCGAGAGCGCGCAGCGATATATCGCGCTCGAAGTGTTATGCGACGCGTCTCCGTTTCCGAACAGTGTATGGCGAGAAGCGTAATCGTCAGGAGACTGCCTGTGCAGATCAGGACGATTCAACCCTTTTCTAGCGCTGCAGCGAGAGCGTGCAGAAATATATCGCGCACGAAGTGGTATGCGATGTGTCTCGTTTCCGAACAGTGCATTGCGAGCAGCGTAATCGTCAGGAGACTGCCTGTGCAAATCAGGACGATGCAACCCTTTTCTAGCGCTGCAGCGAGAGCGTGCAGAAATATATCACGCACGAAGTGTTATGCGACGTGTCTCCGTTTCCGAACAGTGTATGGCAAGCAGCGTAATCGTCAGGAGACTGCATGTGCAAATCAGGACGATGCAACCCTTTTCAAGCGCTGCAGCGAGAGCGCGCAGAAATATATCGCGCACGAAGTGTTATGCGACGCGTCTCCGTTTCCGAACAGTATATGGCGAGCAGCGTAATCGTCAGGACACTGCCTGCGCAAATAAAGACGATGCAACCCTTTTCTAGCGCTGCAAGCGAGAGCGCACAGCAATATGTCGCGCACGAAGTGTTATGCGACGCATCTCTGTTTGCCAAAAGTGTATGTCGAGCAGCGTAATCGTCAGGAGATTGCCTGTGCAAATCAAGGCGATGCAACCCTTTTCTAGCGCTGCAGCGAGAGCGCGCAGAAATATATCGCGCACGAAGTGTTATGCGACGCGTCTCCGTTTCCGAACAGTATATGGCGAGCAGCGTAATCGTCAGGACACTGCCTGCGCAAATAAAGACGATGCAACCCTTTTCTAGCGCTGCTGCGACAGCGCGCAGAAATATATCGCGCATGAAGTGTTATGCGACGCGTCTCCGTTTCCGAACAGTGTATGTCGAGCAGCGTAATCGTCAGGAAATTGCCTGTGCAAATCAAGACGATGCAACCCTTTTCAAGCGCTGCAGCGAGAGCGCGCAGCGATATATCGCGCACGAAGTGTTATGCGACGCGTCTCCGTTTCCGAACAGTGTATGGCGAGCAGCGTAATCGTCAGGAGACCGCCTGTGCAAATCAAGAAGTTGCAACCCTTTCCTAGCGCTGCAGCGAGAGCGCGCAGAAATATATCGTGCATGAAGTGTTATGCGACGCGTCTCCGCTTCCGAAAAGTGTAAGTCGAACAGCGTAATCGTCAGGAGAGTGCCTGTGCAAATCAAGGCGATGCAACCCTTTTCCAGCGCTGCAGCGAGAGCGCGCAGCAATATATCGCGCACGAAGTGTTATGCGACGCATCTCTGTTTCCCAAAAGTGTATGTCGAGCAGCGTAATCGTCAGGAGAGTGCCTGTGCAAATCAAGGCGATGCAACCCTTTTCTAGCGCTGCTGCGAGAGCGCGCAGCAATATATCGCGCACGAAGTGTTATGCGACGCGTTTCCGTTTTCGAACAATGTATGGCGAGCAGCGTAATCCTCAGGAGACTCCCTGTGAAAATCTAGATGATGCAATTCTTTTCAAGCGCTGCAGCAAGAGCGCGCAGCGATATATCGCGCACGAAGTGTTATGCGACGCGTCGCCGTTTCCGAACAGTGTATGGCGAGCAGCGTAATCGTCATGAGAGTGCCTGTGCAAATCAAGTCGATGCAACCCTTTTCCAGCGCTGCAGCGAGAGCGCGCAGCAATATATCGCGCACGAAGTGTTATGCGACGCATCTCTGTTTCCGAAAAGTGTATGTCGAGCAGCGTAATAGTCAGGAGAGTGCCTGTGCAAATCAAGGCGATGCAACCCTTTCCTAGCGCTGCTGCGAAAGCGCGCAGCAATATATCGCGCACGAAGTGTTATGCGAGGCGTCTCCGTTTCCGAACAGTGTATGTCGAGCAGCCTAATCGTCAGGAGACTGTCTGTGCAAATCAAGACGATGCGACCCTTTTCAAGCGCTGCAGCGAGAGCGTGCAGCGATATATCGCGCACGAAGTGTTATGCGACGCGTCTCCGTTTCCGAACAGTGTATGTCGAGCAGCGTAATCGTCAGGAGACTGCCTGTACAAATCAAGACGATGCAACCCTTTTCAAGCGCTGCAGCGAGAGCGCGCAGTGATATATCGCGCACGAAGTGTTATGCGACGGGTCTCCGTTTCCGAACAGTGTATGGCGAGCACCCTAATCGTCATGAGAGTGCCTGTGCAAATCAAGGCGATGCAACCCTTTTCCAGCGCTGCAGCGAGAGCGTGCAGAAATATATCGCGCACGAAGTGTTATGCGACGTGTCTCTGTTTCCGAACAGTGTATGGCGAGCAGCGTAATCACCAGGAGCCTGCCTGTGCAAATCAAGACGATGCAACCCTTTTCAAGCGCTGCAGCGAGAGCGCGCAGCGATATATCGCGCACGAAGTGTTATGCGACGCGTCTCCGTTTCCGAACAGTGTATGGCGAGCAGCGTAATCACCACGAGACTGCCTGTGCAGATCAGGACGATTCAACCCTTTTCTAGCGCTGCAGCGAGAGCGTGCAGAAATATATCGCGCACGAAGTGGTATGCGATGTGTCTCGTTTCCGAACAGTGCATTGCGAGCAGCGTAATCGTCAGGAGACTGCCTGTGCAAATCAGGACGATGCAACCCTTTTCTAGCGCTGCAGCGAGAGCGTGCAGAAATATATCACGCACGAAGTGTTATGCGACGTGTCTCCGTTTCCGAACAGTGTATGGCAAGCAGCGTAATCGTCAGGAGACTGCCTGTGCAAATCAGGACGATGCAACCCTTTTCAAGCGCTGCAGCGAGAGCGTGCAGAAATATATCGCGCACGAAGTGTTATGCGACGCGTCTCAGTTTCCGAACAGTGTATGGCGAGCAGCGTAATCCTCAGGAGACTGCCTGTGCAAATTAGGATGATGCAACCCTTTTCATGCACTGGAGCAAGAGCACGCAGCGATATATCGCGCACGAAGTGTTCTGCGACGCGTCTCTGTTTCCGAACAGTGTATGTCGAGCAGCGTAACCGTCAGGAGACTGCCTGTGCAAATGAAGACGATGCAACCCTTTTCTAGCGCAGCAGCGAGAGCGCGCCGCATCATGTCGCGCACGAAGTGTTATGCGACGCATCTCTGTTTCCGAAAATAAGTCGAGCAGCGTAATCGTCATGAGAGTGCCTGTGCAAATCAGGACGATGCAACCCTTTTCTAGCGCTGCAGCGAGAGCGTGCAGAAATATATCGCGCACGAAGTGTTATGCGACGTGTCTCTGTTTCCGAACAGTGTATGGCGAGCAGCGTAATCACCAGGAGACTGCCTGTGCAAATCAAGACGATGCAACCCTTTTCAAGCGCTGCAGCGAGAGCGCGCAGCGATATATCGCGCACGAAGTGTTACGCGACGCGTCTCCGTTTCCGAACAGTGTATGGCGAGCAGCGTAATCACCAGGAGACTGCCTGTGAAAATCAAGACGATGCAACCCTTTTCAAGCGCTGCAGCGAGAGCGCGCAGCGATATATCGCGCTCGAAGTGTTATGCGACGCGTCTCCGTTTCCGAACAGTGTATGGCGAGAAGCGTAATCGTCAGGAGACTGCCTGTGCAGATCAGGACGATTCAACCCTTTTCTAGCGCTGCAGCGAGAGCGTGCAGAAATATATCGCGCACGAAGTGGTATGCGATGTGTCTCGTTTCCGAACAGTGCATTGCGAGCAGCGTAATCGTCAGGAGACTGCCTGTGCAAATCAGGACGATGCAACCCTTTTCTAGCGCTGCAGCGAGAGCGTGCAGAAATATATCACGCACGAAGTGTTATGCGACGTGTCTCCGTTTCCGAACAGTGTATGGCAAGCAGCGTAATCGTCAGGAGACTGCATGTGCAAATCAGGACGATGCAACCCTTTTCAAGCACTGCAGCGAGAGCGTGCAGAAATATATCGCGCACGAAGTGTTATGCGACGCGTCTCCCTTTCCGAACAGTGTATGGCGAGCAGCGTAATCGTCAGGAGAGTGCCTGTGCAAATTAGGACGATGCAACCCTTTTCATGCGCTGGAGCAAGAGCGCGCAGCGATATATCGCGTACGAAGTGTTCTGCGACGCGTCTCCGTTTCCGAACAGTGTATGTCGAGCAGCGTAACCGTCAAGAGACTGCCTGTGCAAATGAAGACGATGCAACCCTTTTCTAGCGCAGCAGCGAGAGCGCGCAGCAACATGTCCCGCACGAAGTGTTATGCGACGCATCTCTGTTTCCGAAAAGTGTAAG
Organism: Dermacentor variabilis; assembly: GCF_050947875.1. Classification (NCBI taxonomy): domain Eukaryota; kingdom Metazoa; phylum Arthropoda; class Arachnida; order Ixodida; family Ixodidae; genus Dermacentor; species Dermacentor variabilis. Next base: position 32,370,308 of record NC_134573.1, read on the forward strand.
TCGAGCAGCGTAATCGTCATGAGAGTGCCTGTGCAAATCAAGGCGATGCAACCTTTTTCCAGCGCTTCAGCGAGAGCGTGCAGAAATATATCGCGCGAAGTGTTATGCGACGTGTCTCTGTTTCCGAACAGTGTATGGCGAGCAGCGTAATCACCAGGAGACTGCCTGTGCAAATCAGGACGATGCAACCCTTTTCTAGCGCTGCAGCGAGAGCGTGCAGAAATATATCGCGCACGAAGTGTTATGCGACGCGTCTCCGTTTCCGAACAGTGTATGGCGAGCAGCGTAATCGTCATGAGAGTGCCTGTGCAAATCAAGGCGATGCAACCCTTTTCCAGCGCTGCAGCGAGAGCGTGCAGAAATATATCGCGCACGAAGTGTTATGCGACGTGTCTCTGTTTCCGAACAGTGTATGGCGAGCAGCGTAATCACCAGGAGACTGCCTGTGCAAATCAAGACGATGCAACCCTTTTCAAGCGCTGCAGCGAGAGCGCGCAGCGATATATCGCGCACGAAGTGTTATGCGACGCGTCTCCGTTTCCGAACAGTGTATGGCGAGCAGTGTAATCACCAGGAGACTGCCTGTGCAAATCAAGACGATGCAACCCTTTTCTAGCGCTGCAGCGAGAGCGTGCAGAAATATATCGCGCACGAAGTGGTATGCGATGTGTCTCGTTTCCGAACAGTGCATTGCGAGCAGCGTAATCGTCAGGAGACTGCCTGTGCAAATCAGGACGACGCAACCCCTTTTCAAGCGCTGCAGCGAGAGCGTGCAGAAATATATCGCGCACGAAGTGTTATGCGACGCGTCTCCGTTTCCGAACAGTGTATGGCGAGCAGCGTAATCGTCAGGAGACTGCCTGTGCAAATTAGGAAGATGCAACCCTTTTCATGCGCTGGAGCAAGAGCGCGCAGCAACATGTCGCGCACGAAGTGTTATGCGACGCATCTCTGTTTCCGAAAAGTGTAAGTCGAGCAGCGTAATCGTCATGAGAGTGCCTGTGCAAATCAAGGCGATGCAACCCTTTTCCAGCGCTGCAGCGAGAGCGTGCAGAAATATATCGCGCGAAGTGTTATGCGACGTGTCTCTGTTTCCGAACAGTGTATGGCGAGCAGCGTAATCACCAGGAGACTGCCTGTGCAAACAGGACGATGCAACCCTTTTCTAGCGCTGCAGCGAGAGCGTGCAGAAATATATCGCGCACGAAGTGGTATGCGATGTGTCTCGTTTCCGAACAGTGTATGTCGAGCAGCGTAATCGTCAGGAGACTGCCTGTGCAAATCAAGACGAGGCAACCCTTTTGAAGCGCTGCAGCGAGAGCGCGCAGCAACATGTCGCGCACGAAGTGTTATGCGACGCATCTCTGTTTCCGAAAAGTGTAAGTCGAGCAGCGTAATCGTCATGAGAGTGCCTGTGCAAATCAAGGCGATGCAACCCGTTTCCAGCGCTGCAGCGAGAGCGTGCTGAAATATATCGCGCGAAGTGTTATGCGACGTGTGTCTGTTTCCGAACAGTGTATGGCGAGCAGCGTAATCACCAGGAGACTGCCTGTGCAAATCAAGACGATGCAACCCTTTTCAAGCGCTGCAGCGAGAGCGCGCAGCGATATATCGCGCACGAAGTGTTATGCGACGCGTCTCCGTTTCCGAACAGTGTATGGCGAGAAGCGTAATCGTGTGGAGACTGCCTGTGCAAATCAAGACGAGGCAACCCTTTTGAAGCGCTGCAGTGAGAGCGCGCAGCGTTATATCGCGCACGAAGTGTTATGCGACGCGTCTCCGTTTCCGAACAGTGTATGGCGAGCAGCGTAATCACCAGGAGACTGCCTGTGCAGATCAAGACGATGCAACCCTTTTCAAGCGCTGCAGCGAGAGCGCGCAGCGAGAGCGCGCAGCTATATATCGCGCACGAAGTGTTATGCGACGCGTCTCCGTTTCCGAACAGTGTATGGCGAGAAGCGTAATCGTCAGGAGACTGCCTGTGCAAATCAGGACGATGCAACCCTTTTCAAGCGCTGGAGCAAGAGCGCGCAGCGATATATCGCGTACGAAGTGTTCTGCGACGCGTCTCCGTTTCCGAACAGTGTATGTCGAGCAGCGTAACCGTCAAGAGACTGCCTGTGCAAATGAAGACGATGCAACCCTTTTCTAGCGCAGCAGCGAGAGCGCGCAGCAACATGTCCCGCACGAAGTGTTATGCGACGCATCTCTGTTTCCGAAAAGTGTAAGTCGAGCAGCGTAATCGTCATGAGAGTGCCTGTGCAAATCAAGGCGATGCAACCTTTTTCCAGCGCTTCAGCGAGAGCGTGCAGAAATATATCGCGCGAAGTGTTATGCGACGTGTCTCTGTTTCCGAACAGTGTATGGCGAGCAGCGTAATCACCAGGAGACTGCCTGTGCAAATCAGGACGATGCAACCCTTTTCTAGCGCTGCAGCGAGAGCGTGCAGAAATATATCGCGCACGAAGTGTTATGCGACGCGTCTCCGTTTCCGAACAGTGTATGGCGAGCAGCGTAATCGTCATGAGAGTGCCTGTGCAAATCAAGGCGATGCAACCCTTTTCCAGCGCTGCAGCGAGAGCGTGCAGAAATATATCGCGCACGAAGTGTTATGCGACGTGTCTCTGTTTCCGAACAGTGTATGGCGAGCAGCGTAATCACCAGGAGACTGCCTGTGCAAATCAAGACGATGCAACCCTTTTCAAGCGCTGCAGCGAGAGCGCGCAGCGATATATCGCGCACGAAGTGTTATGCGACGCGTCTCCGTTTCCGAACAGTGTATGGCGAGCAGTGTAATCACCAGGAGACTGCCTGTGCAAATCAAGACGATGCAACCCTTTTCTAGCGCTGCAGCGAGAGCGTGCAGAAATATATCGCGCACGAAGTGGTATGCGATGTGTCTCGTTTCCGAACAGTGCATTGCGAGCAGCGTAATCGTCAGGAGACTGCCTGTGCAAATCAGGACGACGCAACCCTTTTCAAGCGCTGCAGCGAGAGCGTGCAGAAATATATCGCGCACGAAGTGTTATGCGACGCGTCTCCGTTTCCGAACAGTGTATGGCGAGCAGCGTAATCGTCAGGAGACTGCCTGTGCAAATTAGGAAGATGCAACCCTTTTCATGCGCTGGAGCAAGAGCGCGCAGCAACATGTCGCGCACGAAGTGTTATGCGACGCATCTCTGTTTCCGAAAAGTGTAAGTCGAGCAGCGTAATCGTCATGAGAGTGCCTGTGCAAATCAAGGCGATGCAACCCTTTTCCAGCGCTGCAGCGAGAGCGTGCAGAAATATATCGCGCGAAGTGTTATGCGACGTGTCTCTGTTTCCGAACAGTGTATGGCGAGCAGCGTAATCACCAGGAGACTGCCTGTGCAAACAGGACGATGCAACCCTTTTCTAGCGCTGCAGCGAGAGCGTGCAGAAATATATCGCGCACGAAGTGGTATGCGATGTGTGTCGTTTCCGAACAGTGTATGTCGAGCAGCGTAATCGTCAGGAGACTGCCTGTGCAAATCAAGACGAGGCAACCCTTTTGAAGCGCTGCAGCGAGAGCGCGCAGCAACATGTCGCGCACGAAGTGTTATGCGACGCATCTCTGTTTCCGAAAAGTGTAAGTCGAGCAGCGTAATCGTCATGAGAGTGCCTGTGCAAATCAAGGCGATGCAACCCGTTTCCAGCGCTGCAGCGAGAGCGTGCTGAAATATATCGCGCGAAGTGTTATGCGACGTGTCTCTGTTTCCGAACAGTGTATGGCGAGCAGCGTAATCACCAGGAGACTGCCTGTGCAAATCAAGACGATGCAACCCTTTTCAAGCGCTGCAGCGAGAGCGCGCAGCGATATATCGCGCACGAAGTGTTATGCGACGCGTCTCCGTTTCCGAACAGTGTATGGCGAGAAGCGTAATCGTGTGGAGACTGCCTGTGCAAATCAAGACGAGGCAACCCTTTTGAAGCGCTGCAGCGAGAGCGCGCAGCGTTATATCGCGCACGAAGTGTTATGCGACGCGTCTCCGTTTCCGAACAGTGCATTGCGAGCAGCGTAATCGTCAGGAGACTGCCTGTGCAAATCAGGACGATGCAACCCTTTTCAAGCGCTGCAGCGAGAGCGTGCTGAAATATATCGCGCGAAGTGTTATGCGACGTGTCTCTGTTTCCGAACAGTGTATGGCGAGCAGCGTAATCACCAGGAGACTGCCTGTGCAAATCAAGACGATGCAACCCTTTTCAAGCGCTGCAGCGAGAGCGCGCAGCGATATATCGCGCACGAAGTGTTATGCGACGCGTCTCCGTTTCCGAACAGTGTATGGCGAGAAGCGTAATCGTCAGGAGACTGCCTGTGCAGATCAGGACGATTCAACCCTTTTCTAGCGCTGCAGCGAGAGCGTGCAGAAATATATCGCGCACGAAGTGGTATGCGATGTGTCTCGTTTCCGAACAGTGCATTGCGAGCAGCGTAATCGTCAGGAGACTGCCTGTGCAAATCAGGACGATGCAACCCTTTTCAAGCGCTGCAGCGAGAGCGTGCAGAAATATATCGCGCACGAAGTGTTATGCGACGCGTCTCCGTTTCCGAACAGTGTATGGCGAGCAGCGTAATCGTCAGGAGACTGCCTGTGCAAATTAGGAAGATGCAACCCTTTTCATGCGCTGGAGCAAGAGCGCGCAGCGATATATCGCGCACGAAGTGTTCTGCGACGCGTCTCCGTTTCCGAACAGTGTATGTCGAGCAGCGCAACCGTCAGGAGACTGCCTGTGCAAATGAAGCCGATGCAACCCTTTTCTAGCGCAGCAGCGAGAGCGCGCAGCAACATGTCGCGCACGAAGTGTAATGCGACGCATCTGTGTTTCCGAAAAGTGTAAGTCGAGCAGCGTAATCGTCATGAGAGTGCCTGTGCAAATCAAGGCGATGCAACCCTTTTCCAGCGCTGCAGCGAGGGCGTGCAGAAATATATCGCGCGAAGTGTTATGCGACGTGTCTCTGTTTCCGAACAGTGTATGGCGAGCAGCGTAATCGTCAGGAGACTGCCTGTGCAAATCAGGACGATGCAACCCTTTTCTAGCGCTGCAGCGAGAGCGTGCAGAAATATATCACGCACGAAGTGTTATGCGACGTGTCTCCGTTTCCGAACAGTGTATGGCAAGCAGCGTAATCGTCAGGAGACTGCCTGTGCAAATCAGGACGATGCAACCCTTTTCAAGCGCTGCAGCGAGAGCGTGCAGAAATATATCGCGCACGAAGTGTTATGCGACGCGTCTCCGTTTCCGAACAGTATGGCGAGCAGCGTAATCGTCAGGAGACTGCCCGTGCAAATCAAGACGATGCAACCCTTTTCAAGCGCTGCAGCGAGAGCGCGCAGCGATATATTGCGCACGAAGTGTTATGCGACGCGTCTCCTTTTCCGAACAGTGTATGTCGAGCAGCGTAATCGTCAGGAGACTGCCTGTGCAAATCAAGACGATGCAACCCTTTTCAAGCGCTGCAGCGAGAGCGGACAGCGATATATCGCGCACGAAGTGTTATGCGACGCGTCTCCGTTTCCGAACAGTGTATGGCGAGCAGCGTAGTCGTCAGGAGACTGCCTGTGCAAATCAAGACGATGCAACGCTTTTCAAGCGCTGCAGCGAGAGCGCGCAGCGATATATCGCGCACGAAGTGTTATGCGACGCATCTCTGTTTCCGAAAAGTATATGGCGAGCAGCGTAATCGTCAGGAGACAGCCTGTGCAAATCAAGACGATGCAATCCTTTTCTAGTGCTGCAGCGAGAGCGCGCAGCAATATATCGCGCACGAAGTGTTATGCGACGCGTCTCCGTTTCCGAACAGTGTATGGCGAGCAGCTTAATCGGCAGGACACTGCCTGTGCAAATCAAGACGATGCAACCCTTTTCTAGCGCTGCAGCGAGAGCGCGCAGAAATATATCGCGCACGAAGTGTTATGCGACGCCTCTCCGTTTCCGAACAGTGTATGGCGAGCAGCTTAATCGGCAGGACACTGCCTGTGCAAATCAAGACGATGCAACCCTTTTCTAGCGCTGCAGCGAGAGCGCGCAGAAATATATCGCGCACGAAGTGTTATGCGACGCGTCTCCGTTTCCGAACAGTATATGGCGAGCAGCGTAATCGTCAGGACACTGCCTGCGCAAATAAAGACGATGCAACCCTTTTCTAGCGCTGCAAGCGAGAGCGCACAGCAATATGTCGCGCACGAAGTGTTATGCGACGCATCTCTGTTTCCGAAAAGTGTAAGTCGAACAGCGTAATCGTCAGGAGAGTGCCTGTGCAAATCAAGGCGATGCAACCCTTTTCCAGCGCTGCAGCGAGAGCGTGCTGAAATATATCGCGCGAAGTGTTATGCGACGTGTCTCTGTTTCCGAACAGTGTATGGCGAGCAGCGTAATCACCAGGAGACTGCCTGTGCAAATCAAGACGATGCAACCCTTTTCAAGCGCTGCAGCGAGAGCGTGCAGAAATATATCGCGCACGAAGTGTTATGCGACGCGTCTCCGTTTCCGAACAGTGTATGGCGAGCAGTGTAATCGTCATGAGAGTGCCTGTGCAAATCAAGGCGATGCAACCCTTTTCCAGCGCTGCAGCGAGAGCGTGCAGAAATATATCGCGCACGAAGTGTTATGCGACGTGTCTCTGTTTCCGAACAGTGTATGGCGAGCAGCGTAATCACCAGGAGACTGCCTGTGCAAATCAAGACGATGCAACCCTTTTCAAGCGCTGCAGCGAGAGCGCGCAGCGATATATCGCGCACGAAGTGTTACGCGACGCGTCTCCGTTTCCGAACAGTGTATGGCGAGCAGCGTAATCACCAGGAGACTGCCTGTGAAAATCAAGACGATGCAACCCTTTTCAAGCGCTGCAGCGAGAGCGCGCAGCGATATATCGCGCTCGAAGTGTTATGCGACGCGTCTCCGTTTCCGAACAGTGTATGGCGAGAAGCGTAATCGTCAGGAGACTGCCTGTGCAGATCAGGACGATTCAACCCTTTTCTAGCGCTGCAGCGAGAGCGTGCAGAAATATATCGCGCACGAAGTGGTATGCGATGTGTCTCGTTTCCGAACAGTGCATTGCGAGCAGCGTAATCGTCAGGAGACTGCCTGTGCAAATCAGGACGATGCAACCCTTTTCTAGCGCTGCAGCGAGAGCGTGCAGAAATATATCACGCACGAAGTGTTATGCGACGTGTCTCCGTTTCCGAACAGTGTATGGCAAGCAGCGTAATCGTCAGGAGACTGCATGTGCAAATCAGGACGATGCAACCCTTTTCAAGCACTGCAGCGAGAGCGTGCAGAAATATATCGCGCACGAAGTGTTATGCGACGCGTCTCCCTTTCCGAACAGTGTATGGCGAGCAGCGTAATCGTCAGGAGAGTGCCTGTGCAAATTAGGACGATGCAACCCTTTTCATGCGCTGGAGCAAGAGCGCGCAGCGATATATCGCGTACGAAGTGTTCTGCGACGCGTCTCCGTTTCCGAACAGTGTATGTCGAGCAGCGTAACCGTCAAGAGACTGCCTGTGCAAATGAAGACGATGCAACCCTTTTCTAGCGCAGCAGCGAGAGCGCGCAGCAACATGTCCCGCACGAAGTGTTATGCGACGCATCTCTGTTTCCGAAAAGTGTAAGTCGAGCAGCGTAATCGTCATGAGAGTGCCTGTGCAAATCAAGGCGATGCAACCTTTTTCCAGCGCTTCAGCGAGAGCGTGCAGAAATATATCGCGCGAAGTGTTATGCGACGTGTCTCTGTTTCCGAACAGTGTATGGCGAGCAGCGTAATCACCAGGAGACTGCCTGTGCAAATCAGGACGATGCAACCCTTTTCTAGCGCTGCAGCGAGAGCGTGCAGAAATATATCGCGCACGAAGTGTTATGCGACGCGTCTCCGTTTCCGAACAGTGTATGGCGAGCAGCGTAATCGTCATGAGAGTGCCTGTGCAAATCAAGGCGATGCAACCCTTTTCCAGCGCTGCAGCGAGAGCGTGCAGAAATATATCGCGCACGAAGTGTTATGCGACGTGTCTCTGTTTCCGAACAGTGTATGGCGAGCAGCGTAATCACCAGGAGACTGCCTGTGCAAATCAAGACGATGCAACCCTTTTCAAGCGTTGCAGCGAGAGCGCGCAGCGATATATCGCGCACGAAGTGTTATGCGACGCGTCTCCGTTTCCGAACAGTGTATGGCGAGCAGTGTAATCACCAGGAGACTGCCTGTGCAAATCAAGACGATGCAACCCTTTTCTAGCGCTGCAGCGAGAGCGTGCAGAAATATATCGCGCACGAAGTGGTATGCGATGTGTCTCGTTTCCGAACAGTGCATTGCGAGCAGCGTAATCGTCAGGAGACTGCCTGTGCAAATCAGGACGACGCAACCCTTTTCAAGCGCTGCAGCGAGAGCGTGCAGAAATATATCGCGCACGAAGTGTTATGCGACGCGTCTCCGTTTCCGAACAGTGTATGGCGAGCAGCGTAATCGTCAGGAGACTGCCTGTGCAAATTAGGAAGATGCAACCCTTTTTATGCGCTGGAGCAAGAGCGCGCAGCAACATGTCGCGCACGAAGTGTTATGCGACGCATCTCTGTTTCCGAAAAGTGTAAGTCGAGCAGCGTAATCGTCATGAGAGTGCCTGTGCAAATCAAGGCGATGCAACCCGTTTCCAGCGCTGCAGCGAGAGCGTGCTGAAATATATCGCGCGAAGTGTTATGCGACGTGTGTCTGTTTCCGAACAGTGTATGGCGAGCAGCGTAATCACCAGGAGACTGCCTGTGCAAATCAAGACGATGCAACCCTTTTCAAGCGCTGCAGCGAGAGCGCGCAGCGATATATCGCGCACGAAGTGTTATGCGACGCGTCTCCGTTTCCGAACAGTGTATGGCGAGAAGCGTAATCGTGTGGAGACTGCCTGTGCAAATCAAGACGAGGCAACCCTTTTGAAGCGCTGCAGTGAGAGCGCGCAGCGTTATATCGCGCACGAAGTGTTATGCGACGCGTCTCCGTTTCCGAACAGTGTATGGCGAGCAGCGTAATCACCAGGAGACTGCCTGTGCAAATCAAGACGATGCAACCCTTTTCAAGCGCTGCAGCGAGAGCGCGCAGCGATATATCGCGCACGAAGTGTTATGCGACGCGTCTCCGTTTCCGAACAGTGTATGGCGAGAAGCGTAATCGTCAGGAGACTGCCTGTGCAAATCAGGACGATGCAACCCTTTTCAAGCGCTGGAGCAAGAGCGCGCAGCGATAAATCGCGTACGAAGTGTTCTGCGACGCGTCTCCGTTTCCGAACAGTGTATGTCGAGCAGCGTAACCGTCAAGAGACTGCCTGTGCAAATGAAGACGATGCAACCCTTTTCTAGCGCAGCAGCGAGCGCGCGCAGCAACATGTCCCGCACGAAGTGTTATGCGACGCATCTCTGTTTCCGAAAAGTGTAAGTCGAGCAGCGTAATCGTCATGAGAGTGCCTGTGCAAATCAAGGCGATGCAACCTTTTTCCAGCGCTTCAGCGAGAGCGTGCAGAAATATATCGCGCGAAGTGTTATGCGACGTGTCTCTGTTTCCGAACAGTGTATGGCGAGCAGCGTAATCACCAGGAGACTGCCTGTGCAAATCAGGACGATGCAACCCTTTTCTAGCGCTGCAGCGAGAGCGTGCAGAAATATATCGCGCACGAAGTGTTATGCGACGCGTCTCTCGTTTTCGAACAGTGTATGGCGAGCAGCGTAATCGTCATGAGAGTGCCTGTGCAAATCAAGGCGATGCAACCCTTTTCCAGCGCTGCAGCGAGAGCGTGCAGAAATATATCGCGCACGAAGTGTTATGCGACGTGTCTCTGTTTCCGAACAGTGTATGGCGAGCAGCGTAATCACCAGGAGACTGCCTGTGCAAATCAAGACGATGCAACCCTTTTCAAGCGCTGCAGCGAGAGCGCGCAGCGATATATCGCGCACGAAGTGTTATGCGACGCGTCTCCGTTTCCGAACAGTGTATGGCGAGCAGTGTAATCACCAGGAGACTGCCTGTGCAAATCAAGACGATGCAACCCTTTTCTAGCGCTGCAGCGAGAGCGTGCAGAAATATATCGCGCACGAAGTGGTATGCGATGTGTCTCGTTTCCGAACAGTGCATTGCGAGCAGCGTAATCGTCAGGAGACTGCCTGTGCAAATCAGGACGACGCAACCCTTTTCAAGCGCTGCAGCGAGAGCGTGCAGAAATATATCGCGCACGAAGTGTTATGCGACGCGTCTCCGTTTCCGAACAGTGTATGGCGAGCAGCGTAATCGTCAGGAGACTGCCTGTGCAAATTAGGAAGATGCAACCCTTTTCATGCGCTGGAGCAAGAGCGCGCAGCAACATGTCGCGCACGAAGTGTTATGCGACGCATCTCTGTTTCCGAAAAGTGTAAGTCCAGCAGCGTAATCGTCATGAGAGTGCCTGTGCAAATCAAGGCGATGCAACCCTTTTCCAGCGCTGCAGCGAGAGCGTGCAGAAATATATCGCGCGAAGTGTTATGCGACGTGTCTCTGTTTCCGAACAGTGTATGGCGAGCAGCGTAATCACCAGGAGACTGCCTGTGCAAACAGGACGATGCAACCCTTTTCTAGCGCTGCAGCGAGAGCGTGCAGAAATATATCGCGCACGAAGTGGTATGCGATGTGTGTCGTTTCCGAACAGTGTATGTCGAGCAGCGTAATCGTCAGGAGACTGCCTGTGCAAATCAAGACGAGGCAACCCTTTTGAAGCGCTGCAGCGAGAGCGCGCAGCAACATGTCGCGCACGAAGTGTTATGCGACGCATCTCTGTTTCCGAAAAGTGTAAGTCGAGCAGCGTAATCGTCATGAGAGTGCCTGTGCAAATCAAGGCGATGCAACCCGTTTCCAGCGCTGCAGCGAGAGCGTGCTGAAATATATCGCGCGAAGTGTTATGCGACGTGTCTCTGTTTCCGAACAGTGTATGGCGAGCAGCGTAATCACCAGGAGACTGCCTGTGCAAATCAAGACGATGCAACCCTTTTCAAGCGCTGCAGCGAGAGCGCGCAGCGATATATCGCGCACGAAGTGTTATGCGACGCGTCTCCGTTTCCGAACAGTGTATGGCGAGAAGCGTAATCGTGTGGAGACTGCCTGTGCAAATCAAGACGAGGCAACCCTTTTGAAGCGCTGCAGCGAGAGCGCGCAGCGTTATATCGCGCACGAAGTGTTATGCGACGCGTCTCCGTTTCCGAACAGTGCATTGCGAGCAGCGTAATCGTCAGGAGACTGCCTGTGCAAATCAGGACGATGCAACCCTTTTCAAGCGCTGCAGCGAGAGCGTGCTGAAATATATCGCGCGAAGTGTTATGCGACGTGTCTCTGTTTCCGAACAGTGTATGGCGAGCAGCGTAATCACCAGGAGACTGCCTGTGCAAATCAAGACGATGCAACCCTTTTCAAGCGCTGCAGCGAGAGCGCGCAGCGATATATCGCGCACGAAGTGTTATGCGACGCGTCTCCGTTTCCGAACAGTGTATGGCGAGAAGCGTAATCGTCAGGAGACTGCCTGTGCAGATCAGGACGATTCAACCCTTTTCTAGCGCTGCAGCGAGAGCGTGCAGAAATATATCGCGCACGAAGTGGTATGCGATGTGTCTCGTTTCCGAACAGTGCATTGCGAGCAGCGTAATCGTCAGGAGACTGCCTGTGCAAATCAGGACGATGCAACCCTTTTCAAGCGCTGCAGCGAGAGCGTGCAGAAATATATCGCGCACGAAGTGTTATGCGACGCGTCTCCGTTTCCGAACAGTGTATGTCGAGCAGCGCAACCGTCAGGAGACTGCCTGTGCAAATGAAGCCGATGCAACCCTTTTCTAGCGCAGCAGCGAGAGCGCGCAGCAACATGTCGCGCACGAAGTGTTATGCGACGCATCTCTGTTTCCGAAAAGTGTAAGTCGAGCAGCGTAATCGTCATGAGAGTGCCTGTGCAAATCAAGGCGATGCAACCCTTTTCCAGCGCTGCAGCGAGGGCGTGCAGAAATATATCGCGCGAAGTGTTATGCGACGTGTCTCTGTTTCCGAACAGTGTATGGCGAGCAGCGTAGTCGTCAGGAGACTGCCTGTGCAAATCAAGACGATGCAACGCTTTTCAAGCGCTGCAGCGAGAGCGCGCAGAAATATATCGCGCGCGAAGTGTTATGCGACGCGTCTCCGTTTCCGAACAGTGTATGGCGAGCAGCTTAATCGGCAGGACACTGCCTGTGCAAATCAAGACGATGCAACCCTTTTCTAGCGCTGCAGCGAGAGCGCGCAGAAATATATCGCGCACGAAGTGTTATGCGACGCGTCTCCGTTTCCGAACAGTATATGGCGAGCAGCGTAATCGTCAGGACACTGCCTGCGCAAATAAAGACGATGCAACCCTTTTCTAGCGCTGCAAGCGAGAGCGCACAGCAATATGTCGCGCACGAAGTGTTATGCGACGCATCTCTGTTTCCGAAAAGTGTAAGTCGAACAGCGTAATCGTCAGGAGAGTGCCTGTGCAAATCAAGGCGATGCAACCCTTTTCCAGCGCTGCAGCGAGAGCGTGCTGAAATATATCGCGCGAAGTGTTATGCGACGTGTCTCTGTTTCCGAACAGTGTATGGCGAGCAGCGTAATCACCAGGAGACTGCCTGTGCAAATCAAGACGATGCAACCCTTTTCAAGCGCTGCAGCGAGAGCGCGCAGCGATATATCGCGCACGAAGTGTTATGCGACGCGTCTCCGTTTCCGAACAGTGTATGGCGAGAAGCGTAATCGTGTGGAGACTGCCTGTGCAAATCAAGACGAGGCAACCCTTTCGAAGCGCTGCAGCGAGAGCGCGCAGCGTTATATCGCGCACGAAGTGTTATGCGACGCGTCTCCGTTTCCGAACAGTGTATGGCGAGCAGCGTAATCACCAGGAGACTGCCTGTGCAAATCAAGACGATGCAACCCTTTTCAAGCGCTGCAGCGAGAGCGCGCAGCGATATATCGCGCACGAAGTGTTATGCGACGCGTCTCCGTTTCCGAACAGTGTATGGCGAGAAACGTAATCGTCAGGAGACTGCCTGTGCAGATCAGGACGATTCAACCCTTTTCTAGCGCTGCAGCGAGAGCGTGCAGAAATATATCGCGCACGAAGTGGTATGCGATGTGTCTCGTTTCCGAACAGTGCATTGCGAGCAGCGTAATCGTCAGGAGACTGCCTGTGCAAATCAGGACGATGCAACCCTTTTCAAGCGCTGCAGCGAGAGCGTGCAGAAATATATCGCGCACGAAGTGTTATGCGACGCGTCTCCGTTTCCGAACAGTGTATGGCGAGCAGCGTAATCGTCAGGAGACTGCCTGTGCAAATTAGGAAGATGCAACCCTTTTCATGCGCTGGAGCAAGAGCGCGCAGCGATATATCGCGCACGAAGTGTTCTGCGACGCGTCTCCGTTTCCGAACAGTGTATGTCGAGCAGCGCAACCGTCAGGAGACTGCCTGTGCAAATGAAGCCGATGCAACCCTTTTCTAGCGCAGCAGCGAGAGCGCGCAGCAACATGTCGCGCACGAAGTGTTATGCGACGCATCTGTTTCCGAAAAGTGTAAGTCGAGCAGCGTAATCGTCATGAGAGTGCCTGTGCAAATCAAGGCGATGCAACCCTTTTCCAGCGCTGCAGCGAGGGCGTGCAGAAATATATCGCGCGAAGTGTTATGCGACGTGTCTCTGTTTCCGAACAGTGTATGGCGAGCAGCGTAATCGTCAGGAGACTGCCTGTGCAAATCAGGACGATGCAACCCTTTTCTAGCGCTGCAGCGAGAGCGTGCAGAAATATATCACGCACGAAGTGTTATGCGACGTGTCTCCGTTTCCGAACAGTGTATGGCAAGCAGCGTAATCGTCAGGAGACTGCCTGTGCAAATCAGGACGATGCAACCCTTTTCAAGCGCTGCAGCGAGAGCGTGCAGAAATATATCGCGCACGAAGTGTTATGCGACGCGTCTCCGTTTCCGAACAGTATGGCGAGCAGCGTAATCGTCAGGAGACTGCCCGTGCAAATCAAGACGATGCAACCCTTTTCAAGCGCTGCAGCGAGAGCGCGCAGCGATATATTGCGCACGAAGTGTTATGCGACGCGTCTCCTTTTCCGAACAGTGTATGTCGAGCAGCGTAATCGTCAGGAGACTGCCTGTGCAAATCAAGACGATGCAACCCTTTTCAAGCGCTGCAGCGAGAGCGGACAGCGATATATCGCGCACGAAGTGTTATGCGACGCGTCTCCGTTTCCGAACAGTGTATGGCGAGCAGCGTAGTCGTCAGGAGACTGCCTGTGCAAATCAAGACGATGCAACGCTTTTCAAGCGCTGCAGCGAGAGCGCGCAGCGATATATCGCGCACGAAGTGTTATGCGACGCATCTCTGTTTCCGAAAAGTATATGGCGAGCAGCGTAATCGTCAGGAGACAGCCTGTGCAAATCAAGACGATGCAATCCTTTTCTAGTGCTGCAGCGAGAGCGCGCAGCAATATATCGCGCACGAAGTGTTATGCGACGCGTCTCCGTTTCCGAACAGTGTATGGCGAGCAGCTTAATCGGCAGGACACTGCCTGTGCAAATCAAGACGATGCAACCCTTTTCTAGCGCTGCAGCGAGAGCGCGCAGAAATATATCGCGCACGAAGTGTTATGCGACGCCTCTCCGTTTCCGAACAGTGTATGGCGAGCAGCTTAATCGGCAGGACACTGCCTGTGCAAATCAAGACGATGCAACCCTTTTCTAGCGCTGCAGCGAGAGCGCGCAGAAATATATCGCGCACGAAGTTTTATGCGACGCGTCTCCGTTTCCGAACAGTATATGGCGAGCAGCGTAATCGTCAGGACACTGCCTGCGCAAATAAAGACGATGCAACCCTTTTCTAGCGCTGCAAGCGAGAGCGCACAGCAATATGTCGCGCACGAAGTGTTATGCGACGCATCTCTGTTTCCGAAAAGTGTAAGTCGAACAGCGTAATCGTCAGGAGAGTGCCTGTGCAAATCAAGGCGATGCAACCCTTTTCTAGCGCTGCTGCGAGAGCGCGCAGCAATATATCGCGCACGAAGTGTTATGCGACGCGTTTCCGTTTTCGAACAATGTATGGCGAGCAGCGTAATCCTCAGGAGACTCCCTGTGAAAATCTAGATGATGCAATTCTTTTCAAGCGCTGCAGCAAGAGCGCGCAGCGATATATCGCGCACGAAGTGTTATGCGACGCGTCGCCGTTTCCGAACAGTGTATGGCGAGCAGCGTAATCGTCATGAGAGTGCCTGTGCAAATCAAGTCGATGCAACCCTTTTCCAGCGCTGCAGCGAGAGCGCGCAGCAATATATCGCGCACGAAGTGTTATGCGACGCATCTCTGTTTCCGAAAAGTGTATGTCGAGCAGCGTAATAGTCAGGAGAGTGCCTGTGCAAATCAAGGCGATGCAACCCTTTCCTAGCGCTGCTGCGAAAGCGCGCAGCAATATATCGCGCACGAAGTGTTATGCGACGCGTCTCCGTTTCCGAACAGTGTATGTCGAGCAGCGTAATCGTCAGGAGACTGCCTGTGCAAATCAAGACGATATAACCCTTTTCAAGCGCTGCAGCGAGAGCGCGCAGCGATATATCGCGCACGAAGTGTTATGCGACGCATCTCTGTTTCCGAAAAGTATATGGCGAGCAGCGTAATCGTCAGGAGACAGCCTGTGCAAATCAAGACGATGCAATCCTTTTCTAGTGCTGCAGCGAGAGCGCGCAGCAATATATCGCGCACGAAGTGTTATGCGACGCGTCTCCGTTTCCGAACAGTGTATGGCGAGCAGCTTAATCGGCAGGACACTGCCTGTGCAAATCAAGACGATGCAACCCTTTTCTAGCGCTGCAGCGAGAGCGCGCAGAAATATATCGCGCACGAAGTGTTATGCGACGCCTCTCCGTTTCCGAACAGTGTATGGCGAGCAGCTTAATCGGCAGGACACTGCCTGTGCAAATCAAGACGATGCAACCCTTTTCTAGCGCTGCAGCGAGAGCGCGCAGAAATATATCGCGCACGAAGTTTTATGCGACGCGTCTCCGTTTCCGAACAGTATATGGCGAGCAGCGTAATCGTCAGGACACTGCCTGCGCAAATAAAGACGATGCAACCCTTTTCTAGCGCTGCAAGCGAGAGCGCACAGCAATATGTCGCGCACGAAGTGTTATGCGACGCATCTCTGTTTCCGAAAAGTGTAAGTCGAACAGCGTAATCGTCAGGAGAGTGCCTGTGCAAATCAAGGCGATGCAACCCTTTTCTAGCGCTGCTGCGAGAGCGCGCAGCAATATATCGCGCACGAAGTGTTATGCGACGCGTTTCCGTTTTCGAACAATGTATGGCGAGCAGCGTAATCCTCAGGAGACTCCCTGTGAAAATCTAGATGATGCAATTCTTTTCAAGCGCTGCAGCAAGAGCGCGCAGCGATATATCGCGCACGAAGTGTTATGCGACGCGTCGCCGTTTCCGAACAGTGTATGGCGAGCAGCGTAATCGTCATGAGAGTGCCTGTGCAAATCAAGTCGATGCAACCCTTTTCCAGCGCTGCAGCGAGAGCGCGCAGCAATATATCGCGCACGAAGTGTTATGCGACGCATCTCTGTTTCCGAAAAGTGTATGTCGAGCAGCGTAATAGTCAGGAGAGTGCCTGTGCAAATCAAGGCGATGCAACCCTTTCCTAGCGCTGCTGCGAAAGCGCGCAGCAATATATCGCGCACGAAGTGTTATGCGACGCGTCTCCGTTTCCGAACAGTGTATGTCGAGCAGCGTAATCGTCAGGAGACTGCCTGTGCAAATCAAGACGATATAACCCTTTTCAAGCGCTGCAGCGAGAGCGCGCAGCGATATATCGCGCACGAAGTGTTATGCGACGCGTCTCCGTTTCCGAACAGTGTATGTCGAGCAGCCTAATCGTCAGGAGACTGTCTGTGCAAATCAAGACGATGCGACCCTTTTCAAGCGCTGCAGCGAGAGCGTGCAGCGATATATCGCGCACGAAGTGTTATGCGACGCGTCTCCGTTTCCGAACAGTGTATGTCGAGCAGCGTAATCGTCAGGAGACTGCCGGTGCAAATCAAGACGATGCAACCCTTTTCAAGCGCTGCAGCGAGAGCGCGCAGTGATATATCGCGCACGAAGTGTTATGCGACGGGTCTCCGTTTCCGAACAGTGTATGGCGAGCAGCCTAATCGTCATGAGAGTGCCTGTGCAAATCAAGGCGATGCAACCCTTTTCCAGCGCTGCAGCGAGAGCGTGCAGAAATATATCGCGCACGAAGTGTTATGCGACGTGTCTCTGTTTCCGAACAGTGTATGGCGAGCAGCGTAATCACCAGGAGCCTGCCTGTGCAAATCAAGACGATGCAACCCTTTTCAAGCGCTGCAGCGAGAGCGCGCAGCGATATATCGCGCACGAAGTGTTATGCGACGCGTCTCCGTTTCCGAACAGTGTATGGCGAGCAGCGTAATCACCAGGAGACTGCCTGTGCAGATCAGGACGATTCAACCCTTTTCTAGCGCTGCAGCGAGAGCGTGCAGAAATATATCGCGCACGAAGTGGTATGCGATGTGTCTCGTTTCCGAACAGTGCATTGCGAGCAGCGTAATCGTCAGGAGACTGCCTGTGCAAATGAGGACGATGCAACCCTTTTCTAGCGCTGCAGCGAGAGCGTGCAGAAATATATCACGCACGAAGTGTTATGCGACGCGTCTCCGTTTCCGAACAGTGTATGGCGAGCAGCGTAATCCTCAGGAGACTGCCTGTGCAAATTAGGCTGATGCAACCCTTTTCATGCACTGGAGCAAGAGCGCGCAGCGATATATCGCGCACGAAGTGTTCTGCGACGCGTCTCTGTTCCCGAACAGTGTATGTCGAGCAGCGTAACCGTCAGGAGACTGCCTGTGCAAATGAAGACGATGCAACCCTTTTCTAGCGCAGCAGCGAGAGCGCGCAGCATCATGTCGCGCACGAAGTGTTATGCGACGCATCTCTGTTTCCGAAAAGTGTAAGTCGAGCAGCGTAATCGTCAGGAGACTGCCTGTGCAGATCAGGACGATTCAACCCTTTTCTAGCGCTGCAGCGAGAGCGTGCAGAAATATATCGCGCACGAAGTGGTATGCGATGAGTCTCGTTTCCGAACAGTGCATTGCGAGCAGCGTAATCGTCAGGAGACTGCCTGTGCACATCAGGACGATGCAACCCTTTTCTAGCGCTGCAGCGAGAGCGTGCAGAAATATATCACGCACGAAGTGTTATGCGACGTGTCTCCGTTTCCGAACAGTGTATGGCAAGCAGCGTAATCGTCAGGAGACTGCATGTGCAAATCAGGACGATGCAACCCTTTTCAAGCGCTGCAGCGAGAGCGTGCAGAAATATATCGCGCACGAAGTGTTATGCGACGCGTCTCCGTTTCCGAACAGTGTATGGCGAGCAGCGTAATCGTCAGGAGACTGCCTGTGCAAATTAGGACGATGCAACCCTTTTCATGCGCTGGAGCAAGAGCGCGCAGCGATATATCGCGTACGAAGTGTTCTGCGACGCGTCTCCGTTTCCGAACAGTGTATGTCGAGCAGCGTAACCGTCAAGAGACTGCCTGTGCAAATGAAGACGATGCAACCCTTTTCTAGCGCAGCAGCGAGAGCGCGCAGCAACATGTCCCGCACGAAGTGTTATGCGACGCATCTCTGTTTCCGAAAAGTGTATGTCGAGCAGCGTAATAGTCAGGAGAGTGCCTGTGCAAATCAAGGCGATGCAACCCTTTCCTAGCGCTGCTGCGAAAGCGCGCAGCAATATATCGCGCACGAAGTGTTATGCGACGCGTCTCCGTTTCCGAACAGTGTATGTCGAGCAGCGTAATCGTCAGGAGACTGCCTGTGCAAATCAAGACGATATAACCCTTTTCAAGCGCTGCAGCGAGAGCGCGCAGCGATATATCGCGCACGAAGTGTTATGCGACGCGTCTCCGTTTCCGAACAGTGTATGTCGAGCAGCCTAATCGTCAGGAGACTGTCTGTGCAAATCAAGACGATGCGACCCTTTTCAAGCGCTGCAGCGAGAGCGTGCAGCGATATATCGCGCACGAAGTGTTATGCGACGCGTCTCCGTTTCCGAACAGTGTATGTCGAGCAGCGTAATCGTCAGGAGACTGCCGGTGCAAATCAAGACGATGCAACCCTTTTCAAGCGCTGCAGCGAGAGCGCGCAGTGATATATCGCGCACGAAGTGTTATGCGACGGGTCTCCGTTTCCGAACAGTGTATGGCGAGCAGCCTAATCGTCATGAGAGTGCCTGTGCAAATCAAGGCGATGCAACCCTTTTCCAGCGCTGCAGCGAGAGCGTGCAGAAATATATCGCGCACGAAGTGTTATGCGACGTGTCTCTGTTTCCGAACAGTGTATGGCGAGCAGCGTAATCACCAGGAGCCTGCCTGTGCAAATCAAGACGATGCAACCCTTTTCAAGCGCTGCAGCGAGAGCGCGCAGCGATATATCGCGCACGAAGTGTTATGCGACGCGTCTCCGTTTCCGAACAGTGTATGGCGAGCAGCGTAATCACCAGGAGACTGCCTGTGCAGATCAGGACGATTCAACCCTTTTCTAGCGCTGCAGCGAGAGCGTGCAGAAATATATCGCGCACGAAGTGGTATGCGATGTGTCTCGTTTCCGAACAGTGCATTGCGAGCAGCGTAATCGTCAGGAGACTGCCTGTGCAAATGAGGACGATGCAACCCTTTTCTAGCGCTGCAGCGAGAGCGTGCAGAAATATATCACGCACGAAGTGTTATGCGACGCGTCTCCGTTTCCGAACAGTGTATGGCGAGCAGCGTAATCCTCAGGAGACTGCCTGTGCAAATTAGGCTGATGCAACCCTTTTCATGCACTGGAGCAAGAGCGCGCAGCGATATATCGCGCACGAAGTGTTCTGCGACGCGTCTCTGTTCCCGAACAGTGTATGTCGAGCAGCGTAACCGTCAGGAGACTGCCTGTGCAAATGAAGACGATGCAACCCTTTTCTAGCGCAGCAGCGAGAGCGCGCAGCATCATATCGCGCACGAAGTGTTATGCGACGCATCTCTGTTTCCGAAAAGTGTAAGTCGAGCAGCGTAATCGTCAGGAGACTGCCTGTGCAGATCAGGACGATTCAACCCTTTTCTAGCGCTGCAGCGAGAGCGTGCAGAAATATATCGCGCACGAAGTGGTATGCGATGTGTCTCGTTTCCGAACAGTGCATTGCGAGCAGCGTAATCGTCAGGAGACTGCCTGTGCAAATCAGGACGATGCAACCCTTTTCTAGCGCTGCAGCGAGAGCGTGCAGAAATATATCACGCACGAAGTGTTATGCGACGTGTCTCCGTTTCCGAACAGTGTATGGCAAGCAGCGTAATCGTCAGGAGACTGCATGTGCAAATCAGGACGATGCAACCCTTTTCAAGCGCTGCAGCGAGAGCGTGCAGAAATATATCGCGCACGAAGTGTTATGCGACGCGTCTCCGTTTCCGAACAGTGTATGGCGAGCAGCGTAATCGTCAGGAGACTGCCTGTGCAAATTAGGACGATGCAACCCTTTTCATGCGCTGGAGCAAGAGCGCGCAGCGATATATCGCGTACGAAGTGTTCTGCGACGCGTCTCCGTTTCCGAACAGTGTATGTCGAGCAGCGTAACCGTCAAGAGACTGCCTTTGCAAATGAAGACGATGCAACCCTTTTCTAGCGCAGCAGCGAGAGCGCGCAGCAACATGTCCCGCACGAAGTGTTATGCGACGCATCTCTGTTTCCGAAAAGTGTAAGTCGAGCAGCGTAATCGTCATGAGAGTGCCTGTGCAAATCAAGGCGATGCAACCTTTTTCCAGCGCTGCAGCGAGAGCGTGCAGAAATATATCGCGCGAAGTGTTATGCGACGTGTCTCTGTTTCCGAACAGTGTATGGCGAGCAGCGTAATCACCAGGAGACTGCCTGTGCAAATCAGGACGATGCAACCCTTTTCTAGCGCTGCAGCGAGAGCGTGCAGAAATATATCGCGCACGAAGTGTTATGCGACGCGTCTCCGTTTCCGAACAGTGTATGGCGAGCAGCGTAATCGTCATGAGAGTGCCTGTGCAAATCAAGGCGATGCAACCCTTTTCCAGCGCTGCAGCGAGAGCGTGCAGAAATATATCGCGCACGAAGTGTTATGCGACGTGTCTCTGTTTCCGAACAGTGTATGGCGAGCAGCGTAATCACCAGGAGACTGCCTGTGCAAATCAAGACGATGCAACCCTTTTCAAGCGCTGCAGCGAGAGCGCGCAGCGATATATCGCGCACGAAGTGTTATGCGACGCGTCTCCGTTTCCGAACAGTGTATGGCGAGCAGTGTAATCACCAGGAGACTGCCTGTGCAAATCAAGACGATGCAACCCTTTTCAAGCGCTGCAGCGAGAGCGCGCAGCGATATATCGCGCACGAAGTGTTATGCGACGCGTCTCCGTTTCCGAACAGTGTATGGCGAGAAGCGTAATCGTCAGGAGACTGCCTGTGCAGATCAGGACGATTCAACCCTTTTCTAGCGCTGCAGCGAGAGCGTGCAGAAATATATCGCGCACGAAGTGGTATGCGATGTGTCTCGTTTCCGAACAGTGCATTGTGAGCAGCGTAATCGTCAGGAGACTGCCTGTGCAAATCAGGACGATGCAACCCTTTTCAAGCGCTGCAGCGAGAGCGTGCAGAAATATATCGCGCACGAAGTGTTATGCGACGCGTCTCCGTTTCCGAACAGTGTATGGCAAGCAGCGTAATCGTCAGGAGACTGCATGTGCAAATCAGGACGATGCAACCCTTTTCAAGCGCTGCAGCGAGAGCGTGCAGAAATATATCGCGCACGAAGTGTTATGCGACGCGTCTCCGTTTCCGAACAGTGTATGGCGAGCAGCGTAATCGTCAGGAGACTGCCTGTGCAAATCAAGACGAGGCAACCCTTTTGAAGCGCTGCAGCGAGAGCGCGCAGCAACATGTCGCGCACGAAGTGTTATGCGACGCATCTCTGTTTCCGAAAAGTGTAAGTCGAGCAGCGTAATCGTCATGAGAGTGCCTGTGCAAATCAAGGCGATGCAACCCGTTTCCAGCGCTGCAGCGAGAGCGTGCTGAAATATATCGCGCGAAGTGTTATGCGACGTGTCTCTGTTTCCGAACAGTGTATGGCGAGCAGCGTAATCACCAGGAGACTGCCTGTGCACATCAAGACGATGCAACCCTTTTCAAGCGCTGCAGCGAGAGCGCGCAGCGATATATCGCGCACGAAGTGTTATGCGACGCGTCTCCGTTTCCGAACAGTGTATGGCGAGAAGCGTAATCGTGTGGAGACTGCCTGTGCAAATCAAGACGAGGCAACCCTTTTGAAGCGCTGCAGCGAGAGCGCGCAGCGATATATCGCGCACGAAGTGTTATGCGACGCGTCTCCGTTTCCGAACAGTGTATGGCGAGAAGCGTAATCGTCAGGAGACTGCCTGTGCAAATCAAGACGATGCAACCCTTTTCTAGCGCTAGAGCGGGAGCGTGCAGAAATATATCGCGCACGAAGTGTTATGCGACGCATCTCCGTTTCCGAACAGTGTATGGCAAGCAGCGTAATCGTCAGAAGACTGCCTGTGCAAATCAAGACGATGCAACCCTTTTCTAGCGCTAGAACGAGAGCGTGCGGAAATATATCGCGCACGAAGTGTTATGCGACGCGTCTCCGTTTCCGAACAGTGTATGGCGAGCAGCTTACTCGTCAGGAGACTGCCTGTGCAAATCAAGACGATGCAACCCTTTTCTAGCGCTAGAGCGAGAGCGTGCAGAAATATATCGCTCACGAAGTGTTATGCGACGCGTCTCCGTTTCCGAACAGTGTATGGCAAGCAGCGTAATCGTCAGGAGACTGCCTGTGCAAATCAAGACGATGCAACCCTTTTCTAGCGCTAGAGCGAGAGCGTGGAGAAATATATCGCGCACGAAGTGTTATGCGACGCGTCTCCGTTTCCGAACAGTGTATGGCGAGCAGCGTAATCTTCAGGAGACTGCCTGTGCAAATTAGGACGATGCAACCCTTTTCATGCGCTGGAGCAAGAGCGCGCAGCGATATATCGCGCACGAAGTGTTATGCGACGCGTCTCCGTTTCCGAACAGTGTATGGCGAGCAGCTTACTCGTCAGGAGACTGCCTGTGCAAATCAAGACGATGCAACCCTTTTCTAGCGCTGCAGCGAGAGCGCGCAGCGACATATCGCGCACGAAGTGTTATGCGACGCGTCTCCGTTTCCGAACAGTGTATGGCGAGCAGCGTAGTCGTCAGGAAACTGCCTGTGCAAATCAAGACGATGCAACGCTTTTCTAGCGCTGCAGCGAGTGCGCGCATCAATATATGACGCAGGAAGTGTTATGCGACGCGTCTCCGTTTCCGAACAGTTTATGGCGAGCAGCGTAATCACTAGGAGACTGCCTGTGCAAATTAAGGCGATGCAATCCTTTTCATGCGCTGCAGCGAGAGCGCGCAGCGATATATCGCGCCCCAAGAGTTATGCAACATGTTTCAGTTTCAGATCCAGCGACTGCGTGTGCTGCGAAAGAGAGCGCTTCGTACCTTTGGAGAACAGGGCCCACAACAATCAAGCGATTCGAAAGCGCGCGGGTTATGCAGCAGCTTTCCGGTACTATACGGAGCTGGGAGCCTGCGCGCGTGTGATCTGGTAACTCTGTGCGCTTCAAAAACGGCGTCGTTCCACCGATGACAGTGCATTGTGCGTGTTTTATGTCGGTGGTGAAGATTGTTGATGCCTTGCGGCTCGGCAGCGCGTTGCTGTTGCCGAAAAATAAGTTGGGCGTGGCCCAACCATGGTGGGTGCGCGCGCAAGAGTTACATGCCTCGCGCGGGGCGTGGCCTCTGGCTTTGATTGACAGGCGAAATCGTGCTAAACTCGTACATCGCGAAACCCCCTCCGAGTTCAACTCGGGAACATGGCGGCGGCAGCAGCAGCCTGTGTCATTGCATCCAGCGGCAGCACTGGACCCGTTCACGTACATGACCGCCTTGGAGTTTCAGTGTCATGTTCGCCTGTCGAATACATCAGTGCGCTGGCTGGGCGACGAGCTAGGCGAAGAATGTTGTCTGTGGAGACAGCGTGGCGGGCTTCATTCGCTCACCGTCGAAGCAAGTCCTCTGCGCCCTCCGTTTCTACGTGACTGGGAGTTTTCAGGGAAGTGTTGGCGCCGAGCGTTACATTAGACGTCATCAAACTACTGTGAGCCTCTGTGTCAGAGATGTGTCTGACGTGCTTATCGATGCGGCAGTGAGGAAGCTGCGGCTGGCTTTCCGGAAGACTGCGGCTGAGCGGGCATTTGTAGAAGAACGCTTCTTAATGCGCGGAAGCATTACGAACGTAGTCGGGTGTGTCGACCAAACGTACGTAGGAATTAAGGCGCCTTCAATGTCAGCGTTACTGTGATTAGAATCGAAGCAATGTCTAGACACACCATATTGCCAAATTTTTCACTTCTGTGTTCCCGATTTAAATTTTCTGTTACCGACATCACACATGCGGCAGCCTATGATACAGACCTTTTCACTGGTTGCTGTCTTTTTGCCGATTGTTCTACTTGTCTGTCAGGGTGCCTTCCTAATGGCTCATTTTTTTGGGAGAGAGAGTTTTTTGGGAGTATAAGTAGATAAATGGATATCGCAAATTGTGTGAAGTACCCTGTGAATGCTAATCTCATAAAGAACATTACTTAGTACTTATCACAAGTTACTTAGTATGCGCAATGCTGAATTGTGGTTATGCGTCATCTGTCGGCCGCACTATGAAAGAGCAAGGCATTGCACAATTCGTTGCAGTGCGAAATGCGGATGTTGTTGCGCCAAGCCGGTCGTGCCCATGCATTTCTGGCGAAATGAAAATGCATTGAGAATCTTAGTGTGCTGGCTTGCATGCAGAGAGTACTTCAGAGTGTTTGCTGTGTTCACTGTTGATACATGTGCCAGAGGTTCAGTGTATTTTTTGTGGGGGTGGCGCAGCGTTATTCTGGATGGACAAATCGTATATTTTCGTCTCATAATGGGGTTCTAATTCTAAAGCACTGGAAGAATGCAGATCCAATGCTCTGCAGAACTCGGTGTGCGTGAAGATGCCATGAATCACCAAGGCAAAATTACATATCGGGAGAAATGTGGGGCAGATGCCAAAATAAAGATTGCAGAGCGAATAGACCTTTTGTACAGCTTTAGAGCAATGATTACACAAAACGTGATAAGCTCAAACGTGTAAAAGCTTGCCGTAATGCCAAAGTAGGATGAGCCACATGCAGCGTATTTTGGAATTGAACATGTCTTTAACTGCTATTTTTTTTGTAAGCCTCGCTGTCACGCCTTTCCGTCCGGCACTCCCTTTACTGAAACGTGGCACTGTCTTTCCATTGGTGTCATGATGATGACGGTAACGGCAGCAGTAAGGCTGGTTAATGCTTGCCCCTTTGATTCCTGCGAGTTTAGTGGTAAAGAATACGGCACGTGCATACAACTGTGCTGCAAAATTTTACTATTGTTTTGATTAGTTGGAGAGTTAATTCATGTTGGGACATTTCAAAGATGTGCGCCATGTAGCTTAATAACTAGGGCATTGGTGAGGTTGAAGACTCGTGGTATTAGTATGAAAGCTTGAAGTTGAATTGCACAAGAATTCGATGGGACAATAAGAAGAGAAATACACACAGCAAAACGCTCTGCTGTGTGTGTTTGCGTGCCATCGAATTGTTGCGCGATCCAACTTCAAATAGAGCATTTGGCTTCTTTGGTGCAGGGCCGAGAAAATGTGAGCTATTCGACAACATGCCAGTGCCTTGCCACACAATTATAGAAGTCTGAAGGTTTGCAAAGAAAGCTTTGCTTTCAAATCTACCTGCTCATGTAATACAAGCAATGATGGAAAGAAACGTCATACAAAAATATTGGTGAAATGAATGGCCTTTGAAAAGTTTAATTTGTATGTTGACACTAATAACATAATACGTGCCACACCGAACTCGACAATTGTACTGGACAGCGCAGTTTGTTTCCTATGTGAAGCACAAGCTTACATTACATGCTGTGCAGATAGCCAAGCTCAGTTTGTTTTAACGTGGTACACAACATTCTCTGTAATCTGTTTTTGATTCTAAAGAAGTGCCAAACACCACCCCTTTTTCAAGGATGTCATGGGAATATTTGACAAGACCTTTTTACTGCCCCTCATAATGGAAGTGTGGCCAGCCAGCTTTGCTTGGATGCCTTTATAGATTTCTGTTCCTGATCATTGTGTGCTATCATGTTGCTAAAGTCTATGCAACCAGTGCAAGGCAATACGTGATTCCATAGTCGGATGGAACTTTAGGAGGCCCCAGGATCTGCACTTCAAAGGCAGGTGAACACAAGCCTGCACCAATGGGCACGCACTCTTGACTGATTTCATGCCACCGGACGCACTAATACCCGCTCGTTGGACAGAGACTATTTTTTGAGATGTGGAGGCAATCGGCTACTGCGCTTTGGTCATCTGGGTGGGGCCTCTCCTGTCTGCTGAAGTTGTATCCGACTAGAGGGTGCTGCTTTTCATACAACACAAAAGGACAAAGTGTACAATTATTTGGCCTATGAATGGATACATCACAAGTGAGCTATGCAAGGGCTTAGGCTGTGTGAAAATTAGCACATGCAAATATAAGACATCGTTAAAGAATATGCGGTATCGAACAGGCATGTAATGGCACGTTTGAATCAGGCAGTGTTGAATTCATATGCACAGTCTATAGGTGATAGTATAATTACTCTCCTGCTGTTTCCCTCTTTTCATCGTGAGATACACACACCGTTCATCTTGTGGCTAATCAACACGCACTGTATTTTTGCACATAGAAAGAATAAACAGGACAATGAGGTGTATGCTGCATTAGTGTATTTTTCATTTACACGGTCCAAGAGTGGCACAGGTTGTCTTACGTTTTTGCCCATTTTGAAGAGACACCACGTGCATGTTACAAGTGTCCTAATATGCACAGCACAATGTTTACTGCAATAATTTTATTCATGCTCTTGAATAATAAACAAAATAATAAACTGAAAGCTCCTTTATAAGGTGTCTTCTGGGAGCTCGACTGGAGAGCAGTGAGGGCGCCGATACTAGTGTTGCAGAGCAGCCCTCTGGACCTTTCCACACTCTCAAGAGCACGTGCCTGGCGCTTGCCTACTGCCACCAGAGGGTTGAGTGCCTCCAGCAGCAGAATGTTTTGCTGCAAAAAAAGTGGATTGTTGGAATGATTCAACCACATATAAAGCATTACTTACAAAGAAAATGCTCATTGCACTATTAGTACTAAGTGCCCTTAACTGTGTAAGCCTTTAGTGCACGCATGATAAAACAATGTGTCGAGACAACGTTGCTTTATTTTTCATAACTGGGGTTGTCTTTTTCAGAGCCAATTGTCATGTTGATTAGTGTGCCAGCAGCTGAGGTGTCCTCGCACCTGCACAAGCTTACTGTCAGCACCACAAACCTATTTTCGTTCACTGCAAAACCAATGCCGCTCCCTACAATCCCGTCTTATGGGAGCTGATTGCGTCCTAAGCCTACAAACATCATATTTTTGTCCCCCCATTACGCAATTTTCCACCACCCTCGGCTGCAGTTCTCTCTCATTGACATCCATTCTGTCACGCTTATGTGATCACCTGTTATGAATTGGCAACAAGTGTCTGACGACGTGCATACGCTGCCCACCGATTCCATCTTTCTTTTTTTAATCTCAACTAGCATATCAGTAGCCACGGTTTACTACGCCACTGTCTTGCTGCCTTAATGCTATCTCCAACAATTTTTGGTACTTCGCTTTCTGCGCAGTCCTCGAATTCTCAAATTTGTTAACCTCCAGATTTATGTCCCACATTGCATAACCGGTAGAATGCAATGATTCTAAACCGGTTTCAAGGATATTGGTAACGTGGTGATCACGATTCGGTAATGCTTCCCATGTGCTGTTCAACCCATGAAATTTTTGTATAAATTCCCTGCTTTGTATCAGTACCTGCTATTGATGTGTCACATGGATAAAGATACTCTTCCATAGATTCTGCGGGCTGAATGTCTCATGAATTTCTGTTATCTCACCTAGTTAGTGAAGGTTACCTTTATCTTTTCCATATTTTAGCGGGCCCACGTGCATGTAAAAGCACGAACGCTCATTGGTTCTTAATGCCTTTTTGGAACTGCTGGACATTCAGTTCGTTATTACGAAAGATGCTTAATCCGTGCACTAATATTATGCTAAATATGAAACAAAAGAAATATACTTATCTGCAGTTTGTCGATGTCTCCTTCACAGTGTTGGTTGCGAGATCCATCGTCGGCACCACCTCCTTGTGGCATCGTAGTTATATAGGATGTCTTCCTTTTGCACACACTATGCAATATTCGTAACGCTCGCAGTCACGCAGAGTGGAGGAACTCGGCGCACTCATAAAAGCAGCACCGGATAAGTTGTTTCTTCAGCATTGCGCCGTGGACAGTAGGTGCGCGGTTGCGATCTGTAAAATCGCCGAAGCTATTGGCAGTCTTTCGGCGTGCACAGAAAGATTGCTCACGGAGGAATAGAACTATCCAAGAAATAGTGGTCATCGTCGAGCCTGATCACTACGTCGCGCACTGCAAGCTCGTTGTACGAGCTTGTTTACACTGGGCCTCTTCGATGTTAGACGCCATGCTCGCCCGGTGAATGGATGTGATGACGCCACCACAGCGTTCCTTCGTGGTATAATGCTAAGCGTACTAAATTACAAATTAGTCTAATATAAATTCAGTGTACATTTTGTAAGGCTTAAGAAGCTTCTAAACCACGTTAAGGTAACTAATAATATTGTACTAAATGCATTTGTTTTATAACTCGCTTGTGCATGTAATGCACTCCGTGGAACGACAAATAAGTGAAAGACGGCACGACTATGCACCGACGGTACGATCACGTGAGCCCCAGTTTTTCGACGGCCCAGAAGGCAACGCCCAAGGAATGATAGCCAGCCAGAGTGAATCTAGATGTGCCACTGAATTTGGAGGCTTTTCGAAAGATAAGCTGTGTCTCGGTACCATTTGTGCTTTCATCTTGGGGTGTCGCCAGAGCTCGTGAAGATCCCGAGTTTCGCCAAACTCGGCGCATCCTGCATAGCACCCCTCGCCTTTGCTTCGGTGAAGCGTCGCAAGTTTACGGGATCATGGGCACATGCGCGGTGGGCATTTCTTTCCGCCTCGCGGCCCTGGCGGGAGACACGCCTACGGGACCACCACCACGGCACAGCGGAAGGAGAGAAAGCAGATACGCAAGCGCTCGGAATGCCGACAAAGGGCGCTATTCTGGACATTCCGCCGTTTTCTTCGAGGCGTAACGTAGGCGCGGCGCAATCAAAATGGCGCTGATGGCGCTGAAGCAAAACGGGGCGTTTTGCTTTCGTAACGTGACGCAAGCTTGACGTTTTGGCTAAGAAACTGAAATGAAGGCGCTGAACGTAAGGTTCTCGGTAAAGCAAAACACTTTTCCTCCGCACTGAAAATAAGACCAGCTAGCTCAAAGCGCATGATTATTCTGTCGAAAACGCTTCTCTCTTCCGTCGTCTGCTGCATACAAGCCGTCGTCTGCTTCATTAGTTAGGATGCGTATTCCCCGGAAATGGAATGAGTCACCGTACGTTGTCGCCAACGCGCTTTTTTTCTGCCTTGGTACAACATACGCGACCTACCAGTGGTGATGCACGCACGTGATTGAGTGACTCAGCCCGACTCAGCTGGCTCAGAAACAGCCGAATATCACAGATAGCGCTGCGCGCGCCAGAACTATCCGCTTACGCGATGCAAGCGCGGGTGCTGCCATCTATTGTTCAGTTAACTGGTTACTCGCACCGCAGGAGGAAACTCGAAGGGGCCGCCTTACGTTTCAATCCTTTTTATAAATTATGAAGACGCCGTTGTCATAACTTTTGATTGTGCGAAAAGGCATTAAAACATGATGGCCCAACACAACATTCATGTGTTTGTGTGCATAAAATTGGATGAGAAATCATGGCCTTGTTCGGGGGCATCGTCGTTCTCTTGTGCTGCGTCATAAATTCATTAACTACAGCACAACAAAAAGACGATGTGCAAAAACGAAGTAAACACACATAGCGCTTCATTCATATCCGGTGTCTAGCTTTTGTTCTGTAGTTATGGATGAACACACTCCTACTCGTCCCGTTTTCATCTCTTATACCCGGCTCATCAACCCGCTTTTGTCCTGGAATATCGGCCTGGCTATGTATCCTGTTTTGTAATTTCTTGGTCATGTGCATGCAAGTCTCGTGTCAATCGCCCGATTTTCCTGACAATCCTGTGCGATTAGCAGGCTCTCACAGTTTGTGGTACATCTGTGCAAGCACGCAGGATGTTGTAGTGTGCAAATATCCTCTTCAAGTGCTGCTTTGATTGCTTTCAGTTCAGCTTTTCTCGGTGCAGGTTGTTGTGTGGTGGTCCCCGCTTGTATGCTATTTAGTTTATGTAGCGTCATGCCAATATTACATCTCTATTGCCACATCAGTGTAGTATATGTGGCTGGTGTTTGTTTGCGTCTTCATGGTTAGCGACCTCCTCTGTATGCTTGGCATGGCATATAATCTCGTGGCCTAATTGCTTACCCCGATATTGCACGATATGGACTCGCTGTGTTTCCCCAGGTCAGATGTTCCTGAGGTTTTGTTTCTAAAGGTTGCGGTAGCCGTGTTTGCAGCTCATGCGCTAACTGGCATAGTATCTTGCGACCGTGTTCCCAGCTTTTGAGGCAAAGAATTTATGACGCAGGCAGCAACTATACTCTGGCGAGGTGCTTGTTTGTTTGCTCTTTCTCGTAGACGTCTTTAGCCATGGTAAACTTAGAAAGGCCTGTCAGTACCCGAGGGCTGTATTACCTGATCACCGTAAACTACCTTGTATACAATACAAGTACAGCATCTGCGATATTCGACAGTTTCCGCTCGTCCACCAACAATGTTTTTGAGATTATTCTGTTCACCAGGTGTAGAATTTGTTTCCAGGCATGGCATAATTTTTTCACTGACGTGCTGGGTCTGCCATTCTTATTCTTACAGAATCTGTGAATTTGGGTATGTTGACTTGCGGGTATATATGTGCAGCTATGTTATGCACCGCGTGCAATCTGGGGTAGTTTTCCGGTTCTACTCTTTCCGACGTCCATATAAGCAGACCTATCAGAAAGCGATAGGGCATACTGGCTCAGAACGTCTGCTAAGTTGTCAAGAGCTGGTTGCAACATTCTTGAATTTTATATAAGATAGCTTCTGCATAGAATTTTTTAGTCCACAGACAGTAGCTATTCTAGTATAATGCCTGTGTTTTTGCTCTCGTTGAGCGAAATGTACCTCTAACTCTGTCCTGAAATTTTCTGACTTTCAATACTTACGGTTTAAGTATGCCACAACAAATTTTCTTGCTCATCGTTCCTCCTATTTGAGTAGCATGAGGTACTGTATTAAAAGCCTCTTCACTCTCCTCGTTCCTTCAGAAGCGGTATTACACGATGGTCTCTAATAAAATTTCTGCTGCTTATGGCCACTCATATCTGCCAGGACGGACAACTCTTAAAAAAGGATTCCTTTGTGAGGCGTACTAGACGTGTGAGCATTCATGTCTTTAGACATTTATACATCTGCAGAACCAGCTCAATGATACAGTACTTACTGCACCTGATCATGTTAATTTCTGCAGTGCTATTCAACGCTCACCAGGAGATGGAAAGTACAAAGACACAATCGACGGCTGAGGAAAAGAATTTCTTCCCTCAACCGGCTGAGTGCAGAATATTGCACGCAACTATCTAACCAGCAATGGAGCGAGGTGTGCGACGCCGCGGACGGCCGCATCAACAGCGGGACGACGTGGCACCTGCTCAAACATCTTTTAGACAGAACCAGAACCAAAGCGGACCAGGGTCGTACGCTCAACAGGATCATGCACGAGGAACTCAAAATTACCACGGAAAATGAGCTCATTGACCGTCTCGCCGACAAGTACCTCCCGCTGGCCAAAAATGCCAGAGGCACGACCGCCGAAGCATATCGCGGCAAAGCCAACCCAGAGCTAGACCGGGACTTCTCAACCGAAGAGATACGCACGGCGCTTCAGAACCTAAACAGCAAGTCAGGGCCGGGGCCGGACGGCGTAACGAACAGGGCACTTAGAAACCTCGACGAAACCTCAATCGAAACCCTCACTGAGGAAATCAACAAAATCTGGAGGAACGGAGCACTACCCGAAGACTGGAAAACGGCCCTCATCGTGCTCATCCTAAAGCTTGGCAAGGCACCCAACATCAATAACCTTAGACCTATCTCGCTGACGTCTTCCGTCGGCAAGGTAGCCGAGCACGCGGTCCTAAACAGGCTCTCGAGGCATCTTGAAGAAAAAGATGTCTACCCCGCAGCAATGATCGGCTTTAGACCCGGGCTATCCACCCAAGACGCCATGAAGCTCCTCAAGCATGACATCATTGACGCAGACACGAGAGACGCGAGAGTAATCCTAGGGCTAGACCTCGAAAAGGGATTCGATAACTTATCACATGACTACATACTCGACACGATCTCCAACCTCGACCTCGGCACGAGACACTACGCTTATACAAAATCGTTCCTGAGCGACAGAACGGCCACCTTCCTGTCTAGGGGAAATCAAGTCCCAGAAATAAAAACTCGGCGGCAAGCGCACACCGCAAGGTTCTGTCATCTCTCCAACGCTTTTTAACCTTGCGCTAGCCGGCCTAGGCAAGAAACTCGATCGAATCGAGAAGGTCAAATACACGATATACGCAGATGACGTAACGCTTTGGGTCCCCGTAGGTAGCCTGGGATCAATTGAAAGCGCTCTGCAGCAAGCGATCGACGCGATCGAGGAATACCTCGCTCCCACCGGCCTGCGATGTTCGCCTGCGAAGTCGGAGCTCCTCGTGTACAAAGCATCGAGAAACGGTCCCAAGCCAAAGCACGAAATCAGAGACACACACTCCATTACTCTCAGAACAAAAGACTGAGGAACCATTCCACATGTCAGCAAAATCAGAGTCCTTGGAATGCTCATTGAGAGCAACGGCTCTAACGCCGCGACAGTGGAGAAGATCGTGACAAAGTCTAATAATGCCTTGAATCTCATACGACGCGTAGCAAACAGACAACACGACCTTAAGGAAGAAAATCTCCTCAAGCTAACACACGCCTTTGCGCTATGCCACTTCACCTACGAGGCGGCCATGCACAAATGAAAGGAAGCAGAGAAGGACAAACTCAATGTACAACTGAGGAAGCTAGTCAAACTAGCGCTGCGAATCCCCAAGAACACCGAGACAGAGCTCCTGCTGCAACTGGGGGTGCACAATACACTTGAAGAAATCGCTGAAACTCAAGAACGGGCTCAATGGACAAGACTCTCTGGAACCAAACCAGGTAGAGAAATCCTAGCCAAACTTGGTCATGACACCACAGTAATGGAAAATCTATATCAAAGCGTTCCGACGGACACACGCAACTCCTACACGGTTCGCCCACTCCCGCGGAACATGAATCCCGCGCACCATCAACCCAGAAGGCTGGCATGTGGATCGTTATTCCTGCGCGAAATGCGTGATAAAATCTTAGCCTGTTTCGTAGTCGCGGCACAGTACCCGACCAGGAAGGCTTTCGTTGCCACCACGATCAATAAGCAGGGTCAAGACAGAAACGCTCTCGCAGTCAAGACCCACAAGTCCGAGGTAGCAGAACAGGTCGCCGTCGCACTCGCGCTCACAGACCCGACCACCACTCACGTCTACAGCGATTCCTGCTCGGCCGTCAAAGCCTTTCAGAAAAGAGCAATTGCAAGCCAAGCTCTACAAATAATCAATAGATCCGCACCGCTGCAGCATCACACCATCTGCTGGTTCCCGGCACACCTGGGAGATATCGAGGACGCCCCTCGCAATCTTAATGAGATGGCTCACAGGAGCGCGCGAGAACCCTCCGCGACGCCACCTATTCTGGTCGTGACCATCCCAGCGAGAATCGTGACCCTCCCTCCACATATAACGAGATAACAAAGCACTTTTATTTAGACCGCAGAATATACAGCACCCCTCACAATAAGCCCACCAGGCCTCAAGCCCTCACGTTCAGAATGCTTTAAACAAACACGTACCCCACGCAGCACAGACTACATCACTACATTACTGACCTATACAAAACATCATATTGCGAAAATTGTCATAGCACACTAGACGTACATCACTTGCTCTGGCCGTGTGGTAGGACCCAGGCAAACAAAGATCTAGACTCCGCCAGGCTACAAGAAGCATTACGTAGCGCGGACCTGGCGGAGCAGCTCTGGGCCGTCGAGCGAGTCCACGGTGCGGCCAGGGAGTTACAACTCCGGGTCCCAACGTGGGAGTAGGCCGCTCTATGGGACCTTGCGTCCCGTAGCTCGCAGGACCTTTCATTAAAGTTATTCAATCCAATCCAATCCAATATTCAACAATAAATATTAATGCAGTGAATGTTTACACATTCGAAGTATCAGGAAATACTCTTGTTTTACAATTCTTACCTTCACATTCGATTGGCGTTCGTATTGATTGTTAGATTTTGCATATGCATGCCTTCCCTAGTGCACTATCCTTTGGAAGTTTAAGGGTGTGCTAGATGATTATGATGAACTGAATCTAAGGGCGAAATCATTTTTTTTTACCTACAACTCCCATCTAAATGAGACTACCATGTCTGGCAATTCAACCCCTCACCTGGTGTTAGCGGCAATATGCTATAGCCACCGTGGCAGGTGAATAAGTTGATAACAGTCTTGTTGTCGACAGAATAGTTTTTCTGTTGCCCGTATCTAGTAAATATTGCAAGGAGCGTGTCATTGTAGAGAAGCGTTCTGTGGTCCTTTATCAAATAAACTACATATTGTGTATAGTTGAAAAACAGAAATAGCTTTCAAAATCCCAGGGTGAAATGTTCTTGCAAGTAGCACGGTACTTCATTGCTTCTAGGGTAATAAACACAAAGGATATCGGGATAGTGGTTTAGGCACTAATAAATATGGTTACAAACTTATTAGAAACTGCCATTATAAATATGTAAGACGTGTTTGTTTCTGCATCAGCTGTGGACGTCCAACAACCGTTCATACTTAAAAGATTCAAAGCATCGCAGGAAGACATGCAAATGGCTGACATAACTGCACAGTTTTGATTCAATTCTTTTTTAACGTGTCGTCTTTTACTGTTTGAACTACACAAATTGTTGCACGAGTTTGGAAGGACGGCGCAGGAGTGTACGTGGTTAGATTGCCACTATAGCAGACCAATAGTTTATTAACTGTAAAGTTAATTTCCGTTGAAAGCAAGGATTAATACAGGTGCAGTAAGAATACAAAGTCCGCCATATATTCAAGGTCTTTTGGTTTCTGTGCAGAGAAAAATTCTCCATCAAAGAGGACGGGGAATGCGGTAGAGGGAAATTCAGGACGATGAGCAAAACGTGAACAAGGTGAATGAAGAAGCCAACGTTTCGACAAGTGTACTTGTCTTCATCAAGGCGACTTGTGTTCTTCATGTCGCCTTGAAGAAGACAAGTCCACTTGTCGAAACGTTGGCTCCTGCATTCACCTTGTTCACGTTTTTGCTCATCGTCCATCAAAGAAGGGATGGCACGTGCATGAAATATTTGAAAACAAATTGACGACGCTGTTTATTCAAGCCACCGAGTTGATGCTATCGTAGAAAATTCATTACGACAGCCTGCACGCTTCACTTGTCAAATTTAATAAGCAAGTGAGGTTCAAGATGCATCGGGAACTTCTAGCTTGAAAAGGAAAAAGATGCAGCTAAACGTTCCCGCGTTCAACACAACGTTTAAACTTCGGATAATTTGCTTTCTTGTCACTTGCCCTTGTCGAGGTAGCAATTGTTTAAACTGCCCCATAGGCGTGATTTTTGCGTGCTACTCAACACAAAATTACTGTGGCTACCCCAAAAGGCCATGTCATCTCATGGGGATCCAACGCCTCGTGTTATTGACAACACGCACAGATGGAGGAAGCAAACGTAAAATGCACTTGATTGCTAGGTTGCGTGTTAAAGAACGCATGGAAATAGGAGGATGCGACCTGAAGTACAAGTGTTTTTTATGGACCCTTCGCGTGAGTACCGAATTCGTCTATCCACATCATCGCGCATTGCACTTGTTGAGCGAGACGCCATTTCCCAAAACAACCCAGGAATCGGCTCTCGGCGTATTTTCGAAGGAATACCGCAGCGATCGCTGCGACGATACGACGCTGCGACCACCCGGTTGGTCGCAGCCGACAAAAGAAGGGTCCGCCGATTACTGTGATTTTCGCCGCATGCGACGGAAATCACACTTACGCTGCGATGAAAATCGCATCCTGTGAAACAGGCTTGACGGTGATCGCTGGAGAGCTGTCAGGGCTGGATGGTGCTTGTTCTTGTTGCTGTACAATCTCGGTATCCGGTGGTCCTGCTGAACTTGGCTCAAGCACTACCGCAGCGTGCGGCAAATCACTCCTACGAGGCTTAAGGTTACCATCTGTTTCTAGAAAATATCACTAATTTTTTGTATTCATTTATTGCAGACGGCTTCCCACAAAGTCCAAATAGGTGCATGGCAATTTCACACGTGTCAAGTTTGCGGGAACCATTTAACTTCACCTTGCACGGAGTGCACCAAAACAAAATCACCGACAGAAAATTACCGCGACATAGCCCGCCGCTTCTCCGAAAACAATTTCACTCGTTCCACTTTGTGCAGCAGTTCACATTTAACACTTCGCTGAAATAATGCTGGCCGATTCCTCAGCTTCCGTCGCAGAAATAGTTCAGCGGGCGTTTTACCCATGAAAGAACGCAGCATTGTGCGGTAACAAAACAACAATTTGTCGATTATGGGCTGCAACGGTTGTCTTTTCTCTTTCCCTTAATTTTCTAGGAGGTTTATTTAGTTTTCACCGCTCGTTCGCCGCGCCGTTTGCTTGTGGGTAGTATGGTGGCATGAGCGTGTGTTTGACACAGTTCGTATTCAACAAAAGTTCAGATTCTGCAGCAACGAACTGAGGGCCGTTATTGATAAGAATCTCAGCTGGAAGCCCGCGGGACGCAAGCAGAACGTAGAGTTTCCGCCGTCTCCGTAGCTGTCGCTGAAGGCATAATTTTCACTTCAAGCCCCTTCGAATATGCATGTACAGCGATCAACACATATGCACTTCGTTGGTTGCAAAATGTAAGCGCAATCTTTCCCATGAGAAGTCACTCACTTGCTATTCCACAAGGGTGCCGGCTGCATCGGAGGGAGTAAAGATTGACAAGCTCTACGGCGATAGCCTTAGGGTACCCGTGTCGCAAAATCCGGTGTCGGCGTCCGGTATCGACGTCAGGCGCCGACTGTCTTGGGAGCGTAAAATCCTTTAAAAACACGAATACCTAGCCACGCAGGTTCTCCTTATGGCGCAAATGTATTACTGAACTAATTGAATTAGTCACTCACACTAAAACGCATCAGAGATATTTTCCAGAACAACTTACACACAACCTGCAGCCAGGGCAGCGGCGGATGCCAATTTGTATATACGAGAAAACATAATTCTGTTACGCGCAAACTCGAACACTAACCCCTTTTCCAGCGTTTCTACCATTCATTGAGTCGCGTGCCTGCGTCAACACCAACCAGATGGCGCTTGCCTCCGCGCATCCGCGTGAACAGACAGTTGCGATACAGGGCCAGCAAATACCTCGGGTAACACAATATCAATACCTTGGTATATGGATAAACGAATGCAACAGATATATGGAAACACAGGAAAAACTATAAGTGAAGCGGAAGAGAAATGCCGCCATAATGAAGCACAGAGCGCTATGGGGATACAGTGGGTACGAGGTGCTCCGAGGTATGTGGAAAGGTGTAATGGTTCCAGGACTTATTCTTGGAAATGCGGTTGTTTGCTTTAAATCAGAGGTACAATCAGCACTCGATGGAAACCAAGGGTGAGTGGGTCGCCTCGCACTGGGCGCTCACGGGAAGACTACAAATAAAGCTGTGCAGGGTGGTATGGGCTGGACTAGTTTTGAAGTGAGGGAAGCTCGCAGTAAAATTGAGTATGAAGAACGACTGAGGCATATGGAAAAAAGTAAGTGGACTGGGAGAGTGTTGCGGTATCTGTCCAGGAAAAACATTGATTCACAGTGGAGGAAGAGAACTGGGAAGCTTACCAGCAAGTATGCTGCCTGTGGTGTGGACAACCCAACAACAAAGAACGTCAAGCGGAAAGTCAGAGAGGCTGAAATAATCTCATGGGTGGCGGCAATGGACAAGAAACCTGCCATAGTGCCAGAAGAAAGAACGACATCAGGACAGAAACAATATATAACTGAAAGGGAACTTTTCGAAGCGAGGTCAGGATGCCTGAGAACGCGCAACTATGAAGCGAGATATAATAACGAAGAAGCATGTGTTTGCTGCCGTAAAGCTAGGGAAACAAGGGAGCATGTTTTATTAGAATGTGAAGACGTCTGCCCAGTGGGCGATTTAGGTACCACTCGCCTCCTAAAGCCCTTGGAATCACCGAGAGGAGTAGAAAGTAAACATGTTCGCAATAGGGATTAGTAAGAGGCGATTTGAGGATTGGTGGAAGAAAAGTAGGAAAACGACAAAAAACGGAGACGTACAAAAGCACAGTTCACAAAAGGGGATCAGAAAATTTGGTTGTGGGAGTTCATCGTGTTTTTTTTTCCTTTTTATTGCGTAACGTAGGTAGGAAATTAGGCAGTATAATAGCAAGAGCTGGGTGGCGCAACGCACCGCCCCGTTCGGAAGGGGACACTCATAACATCCATCCATCCATTCGCGGCCCATGCAAGACACCGCGTTTCTACCAGAAAGCTTGCCTTCGTACATAGCGTTCGCCACCAGCGTTTCCCGGTACACATTAGAGTTACATAAGATGCAGTTGACGGGAAGCGTGAGAAGCAGTCAGGGTCCTTTGGATCCTATTGCCTTGCACTCCTAAAGGTGAAGCTTAAGCGTCCTCGAACTTCTTACACTGGTGTACCTCTTGTTCTAAAGCAATATCAATGCCTGACCACCACACCACTGAGCATGCCACTGTTTTCATTTCCCTTATTTCCAAACGCTGCCCGTGACAAAAAGCTAGAACTCCTGTTTTCAAATTTTCAGGTACTACGATCATGTCGGTTCAAACAATCCATGCACTGTAACTGCGAATTCCATCCGGCGAATCCAAAACTGCTGCAACTTATTTTGGATACCTTTTGACCAACCGTCCCTGACCATATTGCGTACTCTCATTGGGAGCACCTCGCAGATTCTTGCATGTTCAACATCTTTCGATGAGAGGAACAAGCCACTGAGAGTTAAAAAATATGTAAAAAATTATTCGCTCTTCTGTGTCAGATAATGGCAGACGGCACAACGCATCGGCATGAGCAATCGCTGCCAACGGCTTGTGCGCGATTGTATATCTACAGTTAGCCAAGAGGTTCAACAACAATGACACGTGTACTTGTTCATCTTTATCGGCTGACCAGGCTTCACCGCCTAACAAGTGTTATCGCACAGCGAAGACCACGCCCGCTTGTATCGGAATTTTAGCGAATGTTATCGATGGTTCTATTCACTGTCTGTTGACACTGAACCTTACGTAATTTGATTTTATGTGTGCGCGACGCGAATGGTGTAGGACATTCTGGAAGACACGCAGGAAACTGTGATTACTCTGGAACCTTAGGATGACTGATGTATGGAAGCCGACTCGCTTGTCCCGCAGATCAGATTTTTGATGATCGCCCACTGCGTTCGCCGCAATCGCTGTTCTTTGAGTGTAGCTTGTTTCTGATGGCACAGGTTCGCCCAAGAAAACGCTAGTTTCGTCATTTACGGTTTCGTTGCTTTCTTCACCATCACAACTACGTGACATCTGGTGGAGGTGCTAATGCGTTCACGTACCGAACGCCCCCGCGAAGCCGCGATCTTAACCCAAATCCCGAGGACAGCGACGCCGCCAAGGAGCGCGAGCTAGCCGTAGGAAGCAAGGACTGCTACCGGTATACATACCCCTTCCAGAGACGACCAAGAAGATTGTTACCATTGAAGAACCACAATGGTAGCACCAGCGTCCGCTATCCTGCTTCATCAACCAAGGGAGCCACCTACCTTCCATGGCGCTTCGTGCGAAGATCCGGAAAAAAATTGGAGGCTTATCAAGGTTAAGCCCAGTGAATGCGAAGCAACCACTGGGCTTGACCTTAGCGTATCCTTAGCGTTTGGAGGCATCTTGACCGCATACAAGCCCGGCGCAAAGACGCTGGCGCGGTTGCGGGCACAGAGACGGACGCGACGGCGGGCGCGCGCCGCTTCATCCCTGGCGTGACGTCACATATCACGTGATGCAGCGATGGAGGCGCCGCCGCCGCGTCGCGCGCGACGGCGCGAACCAAAGCGTAAGTGCCTCCGCCGGGCGACGTCCGACGGCGCGATATGAGGCCCCATCTGCAGCCGGTGTGACGCCATCACGTGACGTCACATCATGTGATCTCACTTCAGGGTCAATGGTGGCCACCGCCGGGAGGCGACCGACGGCGCGATATGAGGCCCCATCTGCAGCCGGCGTGACGTCATCACGTGACGTCATGTCACGTGACCTACTTGAAGGTCACTTGAAGGCCAATGGTGGCCACCGCCGGGAGGCGACCGACGGCGCGATATGAGGCCCCATCTGCAGCCTGTGTGACGTCATCACGTGACGTCATGTCACGTGACCCCACTTCAGGGTCAATGGTGGCCACCGCCGGGCGTCGCGCGAAGGCCCGAAACCTGCGTTCATATGCTTCGCGTAAAAGCTCGAGACATTCGAAAGGATCTCGGTCTTCAACAAGTGCACCTCTGAGGACAAGCTGCACCACGTCTACTTCTCCTTGGAAGATGTCACCAGCACAAGGTGCGATAATCGCGAGTCCACCCTTACAACGTGGGACCTCTTATTTTATTTTATTAATGTGGGGTTTTACGTGCCAAAACCACTTTCTGGTTATGAGGCACGCCGTAGTGGGGGACTCCGGAAATTTGGACCACCTTGGGTTCTTTAACGTGCACCTAAATTTAGTACACGGGTGTTTTCGCATTTCGCCCCATCAAAATGCGGCCGCCGTGGCCGGTATTCGATCTCGCGACCTCGTGCTCAGCAGCCCAACACCATAGCCACTGAGTAACCACGGCGGGTCAAGGTGGGACCTCTTCTGCAGTAACTTTCCGATGGCCTTCACAAGAATGGCCCAAAAAGAAAGGACCATAGTTCTATGGGAAGCCCGAGTGCAACTGCCTAACGAAAACGTTGGCTTCTTTACGGAATGAATGAGCCGTCTGCTCCGTCACGCCAACGCGGAAATGCCCGAGAAGAAGAAGGTCCGCCTACTCATGTGTAGCGTGAAGAAATAACTTTTCGGCGGAATAATATGAGGCCCACCGAAGACCGTCGAAAAGTTTCTTCGCGAGGCAAGCAACGTCGAGAAAACAGTGGAATTGCGGAACCAACTATTCAACCGCCGCATGGACTCAACAAAATACGCTAGAGTTCAATCACAGGCTACCGACGACCTACGTGAGACGATCAGAGCAGTTGTACGGGAGGAACGACTATAGTTGTTTCCTTCATCACAGCCTCAAGTGACTTCGATTGCCGACGTCATACGTGAAGAGCTCCAACAATCACTCGTAGTTCCTGAATCGCCACATGCTCGCCATCAATGATGACGTACGCCACCGTATCCCACCGTCACGCTTCCCCTCCGTACCAGCAGCACGGCCCGGCAACGCCAAAGTTCCGTCCTCCACCAACGCCGCCGCCAGAAAGCCAACCCATCGCCCCGCGCAGCTTTCCAAGGAAGATTGATGTTTGGCGCGCCCCCGACTACCGCCGCTTTGCTATCATTGAGGAAAAGCCGGCCACATATACCGCCGATGTCATTACCGCGACATGGGACTGAGAGGGTTCGCCTTCAATTCATCTCGGCCATAGCAAGGTGAACGGCCACATGATATTGCCGACTACATCGCCGCATTCAGTCGAGCCCTCGACGACCGTTCCGCTCACCGTCACCAGACCGCTACCTGTCTCCGCAACACCGACCGTACGCTGGCCCAGCCCAGGGCCGTTCTGCAAACCCATATAAGGAGAACCAAAGGAAGCCGATGGATGTGCGGTTGCTGTTAGCCGAACTCACGAACATTCTCCGCCGCCGACGAAAAAGCCGAAAATACTTTTTCGACGACATGACGACATCATGCCGTCCCGACGAAGCCTTAGAACGCCGAGAAAAGGCGACCTGACCACGCGACGTTCCAGCTTCAGTTCAACACGATGCAGAAGTAATCCGACGACAAGACCTAACTGCAACGCAAAACAAAGAACCAATGCCCTCGACGTGCTTCTCGACGGCCACACAGTGACCGCCTTATTAGCGGACACAAGAGCTCACTAATCCGTGGTGACTGGAACCATGGCCGCCCATTTGAAGAAAGACTGCATGGAAAGGCCCTCAAATTCGGACCGCTGGAGGAAACCTCATAACGCCGACTGGAATCTCCATGTCAAGAATTACCTTTCTTGACAGGACTTAGCGTGCCACCTTCGTTATCCTCCAACAGTGTTCACGAGACGTCATTCTCGGCATGGACTTCCTGAACCAACACGGCGCAATCAGCTACTTGAAGTGGAAGTTATTAGCGCTCTCTGAAGAATAAGCGATACCGCCGGGGAGCTTTCGTAGTCACCACGCCTTGACTGTGCTCAAAGATTAAGTGCGCATAGTGTTTCGCTCCAGCATTGTTATATTCGTCGGAACTGCAATACCCACACACGTATAAGGCGTCATCGAGAGGAATAAACGTCTACTGCTCGATCGTGAAATTTGTATCACAATCAAGATAGCTCGACTGCATGAAGGGAAAGCGGCAGAAGTGATGTTAAACAATTTGAGCCAGGAGTTCAAGCACGTGAACAAAAGCACGACGATCCCATACATAGGACAAATTGTAGAAACCAACAATGTGTTTGTCCTTTCGGATTCTGCGGCATCTATCTCAGCAACCATAGTTGATTCGATTTGATTAATTGATTTCCATTTACACACACACACATGTACAGAGGAGTGGTAAATGGAGGTGGATGAGGGAAAAAAGCCGCACAGACGCGGCTTGAGATAACCTCACCCCCTTAGGTACAATATGGCTGCATGGGGTAACATATCAAGCGCCATATAAATTACATTTATCTAGTGGCCATTAAACATTGCAGTTATGCAATATATACCCAATCAGACTTCCACATAAATCCAAGTCTCCGCATCAATAAGCAGGAGCAGCTTAAAGATCTTCTCCGACGACACAAAGTCTGCTTTTCGACGTCATTGAGGATTCGACAAACACCAGGTGCAAAGCATCGCATAACAGAAGAGTGTGCTCGACTACTCCGCCAGAGCGTTTAACGAGTTTCGACGCGAGAACATAATGCACTAAGGCAACAAGTCGACGAAATTCTGCACGACGACAT
Organism: Dermacentor variabilis; assembly: GCF_050947875.1. Taxonomy (NCBI): domain Eukaryota; kingdom Metazoa; phylum Arthropoda; class Arachnida; order Ixodida; family Ixodidae; genus Dermacentor; species Dermacentor variabilis. The sequence continues at coordinate 32,414,005 of NC_134573.1, forward strand.
CATCCAGCCGCCGAAAATTCCGTCGGCATCTCCTGTATTCTTGGTAAACAAGAAGGACGAAACCCTACATATCTGCACCGATGATCGTCGTTTGAAGAGGATTACGAAGAAAAACGTATACTCCTTTTAACACATACACAACGCAATAAATCGGCTCTTATACACTAAGTTATTCTCGTCGATTGATCTCAAGACTGCCTACTGGCAAATAGAAGCCGACGTCGTCGGATGACGTCGTCGTTTTATTTTGGAAAGTTTGGACGAGCACTTGAGACGCCTTGAAAAAGTACTTAAGACAAGTGTTCCGGACTCACTTTGAAACCGGGAAAGTGTCACATTGCGTATGAAGTGCTGATGTTTCTTGGACACGTCATCAGCAAGTTTGGAGTACGCCCCAAAGCACAGAAGACAGCTCTCATCGCAAAGTTCCGGCAGACCATAGACAAGAAGGTAGTACATACATTCCTTCGCATGGGTGCCCAGTACAAGCGCTTTGTCAAGGAATTGTCATGCATTGCTGCGCCGCTGGCTCAGCTAACTAAATGTGATGTCGAGTTCAAGTGGGAAACGCCGCACGCCGACGCATATAGGGAATTCACTCGACGCATGGTGTCGCCACCGGTACTTGCGCACTTCGACGAAGACGCCGATACGGAAATCCACACCGAGGGCACTAGCCTAGCCCTCGGCACTGTCCTTGTCCAGTGGAAAGATGGGCTCGAACGGGGTGACAGCTTACGCTAGCTGGTTGCTGTCGAAAGCGGAATCCACTTACTTCACAACGAAAAAGGAATACCTTGTCATCATATGGGCTACAGAAAACTATTGCCCTCACCTATATGCCAGACTGTTCAAAGTCGTAAGCGGACATCATGCTTTGTGTTGGCTAGTGAACAAAAAGGACCCTTCAGGACACCTGGCACGGTGGAGCTTCAGATAGAATATGATATCACTGTAATTTACAAGTCCGTACAAAACACTGATGCCGACTGCCTGTCTCGCGCTCCCACAGGCGCGCCGCCAAAAGATGAGCAAGACGACACCTTTGTAGCACCAATAAACACAGACAACTTTGCCGAGCAGCAGCGAGCGGACCCAGATCTAACATGCCTTGCTGAGTACTTGGAAAGCAAGATTGACTTTGTAACGAAGCCCGTCACCATATTTAAGCGCGGATTGTCTTCGTTTTTCTTGCGAAATGACGTCCTGGTATAACAGAACTTTTCCCCAGTGCATGCAAGCTATCTCCTCGTTGTGCCTGCAGAACTCCGGTCAGAAGTCCTGCAGGCCCTTGCATGACGATCGATAGCCAGGCATCTTGGGTTTTCCCGTACAATCGCAAGAATACAAGAAGATATTACTGGCCCTGAGAAGTTCTTCCATAAAGGTATTTACGCAATCTTTTTACCTCAATGACAACACTCACAGCGTCTTTTTCAATGTGGCCTTAGTTGCGCCCTCAAGCAGTGAGAGACCGTGAGGCAAACGCTATTGGCCTCTCAACGCCATTCTCTACGCCGACATTACTGCTTCGGCGTGATAATCATCCGCATCACATGTGACTTGTCTTTGTGAACATCGTGCAATTCAATAATGAATACAGGAGGTACTGAGCCATAATTCTGTGGGAAGGAAATACAAAGTGACTTGAAAAAACGCTGTCTTTCAACTGACTTTACCTTAAATAAATCATTGCAATTGAAAGAAGAAAAGGAAAAATGAAGGGGTTCCGCGAAGTGAGATCTCTGAAACGCGGAGCTGTGGTCGTCCTATGTTCCTCTGTGTTTTCTCCGTTTCCTGTGGTTCTTGGTGCCTTTTATGTCTTTCCTTTATTGAAACATGTACATGAATGGGTACGGTGGAAACGCCTTTATTTCACCCATTTGTTTTGATGGTTGCGCAGATTAATTTGTTCTTTGGCTGCTTCTTTGCCTTGACAAGCACCGCCTTGTAATTACGGTGTTGCACTCACAATGGGGTACCGGTCATTATCACATCGAAGTTTGCAAAGATCCAGTCGATAGAAGTGCCTCTGGATGTTTTTTTGGATGTTGTATTAAGTTTTGATCAAACCAATGTATATCGCACACGTTGCAGTTGTAGCCGAACTCTCGATCAAGGAATTATCTCTTGAACCGTCCATCCTCATCGTCCGTGGGAAGAATCTGTCCGCATAGGTTCCCCTGTTCGGCCTCCCCCGCTTGAAGCTCGTGGTTGGCTTGCCTCCACTGGCGCTTAACTTGGGTTTCCTTCTCTCGAAGCTCGGAATTTGCGCGACGTCGGTGCTGCCGCTCTCTGGCGAGCTCCCGCTGCCACTAGCGTCTAGCGGAGTCCATCGTTCGAAAGGGCGCGCGTTGGCGAAACACCTGCTCTTATGTCCCTCTCCTCCTCCTCCTCCGTCGCACGCTCTTGCACCTGTCCCCTTTGTGACACCGGACGCCGGACGACGAAGGCTCGACCTAGAACAGCTCTGCTGTGTTTTAACATCAGAGCTGTTCACAGGTGCAACTTGTCACATGTAGGGAATGGTCCCACGTCTTCGCATTACGCGGGTGATGCTCATGGTAGGAGCATCGCACGCGTAATGTGAAGACGTAGGTTCGTATTCTACCTGCGACCAGTTGTTTTCGATTTACGATTGTTTCCAATGGTTTATCATTTATTTAATCCTATTAGTAAGCGCAAGTAATTTCTACTATGCATCAGTGAAAAAACCTTTACGATTTCTGATAGAACCCACACGATTTCATACAAGACTGCTATGCTTTCATATGAACCTATATGTTTTTTTAAGCAGTACCGTAAGCAGTAGAGGACCCATATGCTTAATATGTACTACCAATATATCCGAATAAAGGACCTATATAGGATCAATCTAGCTGAGTACAGGAGTTATACAGAACTCTCATCGGAGCTGTAGGACTTATATTTACGTGTTTTATTTCATGCAGAACTTTTAAAAGGCGCTTATAGCCGACAGCGTAATCGCAGTGCTGCATGTGAATTAATCGAAGCGGCGGTCTTTGCTTGCACGGGAAATCAAAGTACATGATTGATCAATATAACCAAATTATCTGATTACCTTTTTAATTATTGACTTTCCGGCACATATTGTAATTTCGTATTTGTAGCCGATGAGTTCTCACGGCTTATCCCCAAGGATCGACTGCTAATAACACACAAAAGAAGTTAGACAAACGAAAGTAATGTCATGGAATAAGTGCATTGGCGTGTCTATCGATACAGGTAAATCACAGAAATGACCAAGAAACAACAAAGAAAACTACGCGTCAGGAGCATCGTCTATTTCCTGGAATGCACTGTCTGCGACACTTGGGTTAAAATGTGTTGAAGGGGGTGGCATACTTCTGGAACACACCACTCAAACGTGATATGCTTGTTGCAGACATGCGGTATTTTTTAGGAATCTTCACGGGTCGTACGATACAGAAAGAATGGACGACATGAGAGCCATGCGCGCACCATAAAGACACCGACACGGAAGCAAGCTACGGACGACGTAGGTGTAACCTGTGCCGGGCGAGGAAACTTATGAACCATTGGAGAGCCGTCGCTTTGGGACAGGCACAGCTAAGGCCATGGAAACATCGCACCCTGCACATGCGCACCTGCGAGATCGTGTCAACAATTTTTGGGCCACATTTTATGTAGACGACAGCAGGCAATTACTTAAAATGATGTGACGGCGCACGTAACGGCTATGGCAAACGTAATTTAGGGGCTTTAAGGCACGTGATCGAAGTTCAAACCGTTCAACCACGCCCCATAGACGGCTTACTCCCGATAACATAACCACATCTTGAGGGTCATGCTTTCGCTTGCGGCATGCGGCATAAGCAATTAAAGTCTAGAATACGTCATGGATTATTTTTCTGTGGTAAAGTGCAGCGTACAATATACTCTGTTAGATGGTTCTTTTTATCTGGCCACATATAGACGCTGTTGAGCATAAAATGGCCCGAAATGCGATGTAGTGGTTATCACCGTTGGCACCACGGAGGCCACAACGGCCGCACATGTATATTGTCGTGGTAGTGACGGTTGAGGACACAGCAAGAAAACTGGGAATGGGGAAACTTTATTGGGCGCACCCGTGCCCAGAAAAACAGGTTGCACAAAATCGTCAACGAAAACGGCGAACACAGTCGGCGATCGTCGAAAATCTGATCAGCGGGTCAAGGGCGACGGCTTTTATACATCAGTTGTCGAATGTTCCAGAGTAATCGCTGGGACCCTCGTGCCTTTCACAAAGTTCTACATTATTCGCGTCGCGCACACATGCACTCAGATTAAACAACGTTCGATCACAGACAGTGGATGGTTAGCATCGATAACATTCCAGAAACTTCCGATACATGCAAGCGCGTCCTGCGCTGTTAACATGTGTTAGGTGGTGAAACGTGTCGCCCGATAAAGAAAAACAAGTACACCAGTCAATATATACAGCGCCGGCGACCCTCGTTACATGCGACCGGTCAAATATGGCATGTTGTTATTACTACGTCTTCACTGTGCTGGTCGGACGAGAATTCCGTCCCCGAGAGCTCCGTGGTCGTAGCATATGCGTGAGTTGAGAGAACGTGACAAAGGCAAAAACTCCGTTTCTTACAGGATGTTACGTCACGTTGTTTGTTTACGCTTTTTAAAATAGCTACTCTCAAACGTTGATTAGCCATTGCCGTCCTGTCGAGGTGTCAGCTGCAAGAGTCTCTTCGCGCGCTTTTGTGCTTGTCGAAAGAGTCCAAAAGTCAAAACGCGACATTTGTTTTTGTCATATGCGAAGAAACGGCTTGCCGATAGATAAACCTCCCCTGTATTTCGCTGAATACCTTGTTTTTCCTGGTCTTGAAATAACAAATGGCGCATCGCTGCTTCGGCGGTTTCAATCCAGTGCGTTTCATGCGCATAGGCAACAATTTAATATGGCAATAAGTGCCGCATTGTCGGAGTAGATAGAGAGTAACTCATCCCGTGAGCCTTACTTCCGCAGGTCAGTCGGTCACCGTATGTCTCGCTGTTATTCACTGCACATTTCTTGATATCCACTAACGATCTGTTTGAAATATCGACACAGTGCTTTTATCATGAAGTTTATTTTATGCCTTGGTTTTTTCAGCCCGCATTCTTATGCATACGACTCGCAGTTTGCAGCAGCCTTACGGCCATGAAAATTTTCCCTTCAAGTAAACGTTTTTAAATTAGGCTTTGGCTCATGTTCACGAGATCGGAAATTTTATTGTTACGTTCGCGGCTGTATTTTTCAAATCCATGTGACCCAGATTTAAGCTCCCATAGGTTGTATTAACGCGCTGAGGTTTTTAGTAAAAATTTTTGTTCGCTGAAAATCAATGCAGTGTGCCAGTTGCTTTCGAATTTTGCTATTTGTGAAATTGATTATATTTCCCCCTAGACCCGCCAAACTACACACAAACAACTATGAGATTTTGCGTGACAAAACCACGATCTGGTTAGGAGGCACGCCGTAATTGGGGGCCTCCAGAAATTTGGACCACCTGGGGTTCTTTAACGTGCACCTAAATCAAAGTACACAGGTGTTTTCGCATTTCGCCTGCATCCAAATGCGGCTGCCGAGGGCCGGATTTGATGCCACCACCTCCACATCATAGACACTTAACAAACACGGTGGGCTAATCTACATACAGGTCAAATGCTTGAGCTTCTGAAGAAATATTTACAAGGTATTCCTTAAAACTCAGTATTGAAACTGACGCCTCTAGGAATTATGAGTGTGGTATTTGCCCTGCAGCATTGCCATGAGTTGTAATCAAGATCCAGGAGTATATGTCGAATCTAATTCTGCTCGCTGACTTTCTCTATGCGTATATCATTGGAAAGTACAAAGGATTTATTTCTGAATTGTCGCACCATTTCTTTTTAATTAAATCTGCAGGAAATTTGTTTATTCCTTTTTCTCGTCACTGTGGACTTGCGCATATTGAAGTTTCGGATAGTTTGGCAAAAGCATTGCATAGTAGGCCAGTAGTTTTTTTTTGTGTGTGTGTTTAGCTTTACCCTTCTAACTGACCAGATTCTGTCGACAGGAGCAGTGAACCCTCGAAGCCGTATAGGATCGCAAATATTTCGCATTACCTTGGAATGTCTGTTTCGTGTTCCTGAAAACAGTGCGTTGTGCCATTTAGTATTCTACAATGTCTAATTCGGGACTTACACCTTCGAATCAGCAAGTGCAGTTTTGTTTTGCAACGGACATAAGAACATGAGTTCGTATTCAATTGTCTTCCTCGCCTTGGTGGTGCCTTCTTCAAAGTTCGAGAACGGCTTTTAACAAATTGTTATGTGTTTCACGTGAGCATATGGAACAGAATAACTTTCTCCTTTCCACTGAAGGTATTCAGCCCAAAAGAAATTATCTTGACAGCTACCGCTTTTGCATGTTGGACTTCGAATCTTGTAGATAATGGTATGAGAATCCTGGGGTGTACCTGAAGAGTAATGTTAGTTTTCGCATAATTACGTCGTTGGTCATTAATTACGTCGTTACCGATGGTCATTAAGGGTTACGGACTGGATCCCAAGGGAAGGGAAGCGTAGCAGGGGGCGGCAGAAAGTTAGGTGGGCGGATGAGATTAAGAAGTTTGCAGGGACGGCATGGCCACAATTAGTACATGACCGGGGTTGTTGGAGAAGTATGGGAGAGGCCTTTGCCCTGCAGTGGGCGTAACCAGGCTGATGATGATGATGATGATGATGACGTTGCCACTGGAATGATGACGTTTTAGGACCATTTTTTCATACAGTTAACACAAATGTTTCCACCTTTTCTCTTGTGGCTCCGTCATAAGTAGACCTGTTCGTTTTTTAGTTACTTGGTCTTTTATTTTTGTTAATATCAGTATTAGGTACTATAAGTTAGTGGGGATATCAAGCTAATTTATGTATTCGTGAAGAATCAATTCTATCCTGTCCCTAGTCAAGGGCATGCGCCATGTTTCACAGTCAACATTCATTATAGGCTCTCTTGTGGTAATCGTGCATCCCAAAGAATATTTTGGGTGCTTTCAGAACAGTTGAGATTTAGACGTCAATGCCAGCTCACAAAGCACCTCATACGGCAATCAGCCAGCAATCTCCGCAGATGCAGAATTCTCCACTTTGCAATGATGCTGTTTTGTTCTCCTTGGCAAACATTTTGATTGTACACAGCGGAAATAAATTGTACGACCATGAAAAATGTGATGACAATGGCCACATGCTTGAAGTTAGATAATTACGCCCAACACTAGCTGAAGCCCTGCTAATAGTCTGCTTTGTGTAAAATAATAAAGTGCTGGTTATCGCAGGCTAAAGCTGCTAAATAAATTAAGCTCAGAACTGCCTTCTAGAAAACATAATCCAGGAATCCCCGCTCCAAACGTCCTGCCAGGTGCCCTTCGGCAGCATCTGCTTAGGTCTACTTAATTGCATATCAGTAAAACCAGGTCTGGATCACTAAACATGGACTATGCTGCAGTCGAATGGAACCAAACACTCAGCATAGCACGTTTCGAGAACTTTTACTCTGTCAAAAGGACAAAATAAAAGGTATTTGACATAAGTGATGTAACACTGATAAGGATTGGCCAGGAATTTCAACATGATTGGCTTTCATGTCAGATAATCATAAAAAACCGACAAAATTCCCAAGTGTTTTGAATGGATTATTCACTGATCACTAGGCTCAACTAATTTGGTCTTGCCCTATATTATTGTGGATTCCGTTTGTCTTAAGCGTCTGTAACTTCCTTAGAAGAATGGCCATTTGATATGCATCAATGCATATTGACATACTGCTTAGATGATGCCTGCAAAGACAAGTGTGCCTCGTGCTGACATGAAAGAAGCATTTGCATTGAACTTTTGTACTTCTTTTTTATAATAATGTGGTTGCACATGGGAACTTTCAAGACCACACCATGCCACTGAAAGCTAGGTGTACTTTGCATGATTCTTAGAATGTGTGCCAAAGCCTCGATTTTCTAAGTAAATTCTCTTTTGACTCTTCTCAAATGTCTAAACTAAAATTTTTTCTGGTGGCCTATAAGTTATACCAACGATACAATTACGTGGCATGCCAAAGTTGCAGTCTCTGACTTAACTTCGATCGCCTGTAGTTTTCTATAGTGCACCCTCTCCAAAGTACACAAGTGTTCTTGCATTGCGCCCCAGTCCACATGTAACCGCCACGCTGAGGATCGAACCCCCGACTTCAGCAGCACAAGGTTTCACAGGCGTTTCGTTGCATTCAGCACAAAATGACTCTGAATTACGAACTTTTCTACCACCACTGCTCAGACAACATAAAGCATCATCATCATCTTCGAGGTGGCTCCTACTATCACAAGTTAAATGTGCACCAAGACAGAAAGGAAAGACAGAAAGAAAAGAAATCAAGGAAAAAAGGTGCTGAACTGGGGCCCTAAGATGCTGTTTTCAATGACCTAATAATGGCATGCTTATTCATGAACTGGAGCATCCATCATTTGTTTGTGACCTACCACTCCTTGATATCACCAGGTCATGGAGCCAGTCTGCCTTTGGCAGATATTTAAATGTTCTTAAATGCTTTAGCTCGGGTGGTCCTATCTAAATGCCTGTAAAAAGAGAAATCGTTTTTCTCGCCAACCACCGCACTGTGGTGACTGTCAGCTTCGAATTTTTGAATTAGGTTGTACATTTTTTATCAAGAATAGGCAAACATCGAAAATTTTCTTAAAACGAAACTATTGACACGTGTACGTCTTTATCTTTATCAGGCGACCACTTCTCACCGCCTAACAAATGTTATCGCACAGCGCTGGACGCGCCTACATGTAAGAGAAGTTTCTGGAATGTTATCGATGGTTCCTTCCGCTGTCTTTCCCCGCAACTTGTGTAATCTGATTGCATGTATGCGCGACGCGAATACTGTAGAACTTTGTGGAAGGCACGCGGGTCCTAGCGGTTACTCTGGAACATTCGGCGACTGATCTGTAAAAGCCGACGCGCTTGACCCGCTGATGAGATTTTTGACGATCGCCGACTGTGTTCGCCACTATCGTTGTGCTTTAAGTGTAGCCTGTCTTTGTGGGCACAGGTTCGCCCAATAAACGCTACATTTGCCTTTCACAGTATTGCTGCTGTGTTCTTTAACGTCACTACCACGTGACATCTGGTGGAGTTGCTTTTCGTCCATGTACCGGACGCCACCGAAAAGCCGTGATCCAAGCCCGGACCGCAAAGAGAGCACCAAGTAGTCTCGGGCCATCGAGTAAGCCGTCGTCTACAACAGCTGCCCCCGGAGCAAGGACTTCTACCTGAGAAGACCAAAAAGATTGTGGCCAAGACATGTGTACGAAATGTGTACTTCTCCTTGGAACATGCCGCGAGGACTTTGGTTCGAGAATCGCGATTCCACCCTTGGAGCATGGTACCTGTTCCGCAGTAATTTCCTGAGGACGTTCACGAGCGCTGTCCGAAAAGAAAGGGCGGAAGTTCTGCTGGAAACCCGAGGCCAACTCCCCAATCAGACCATCGCCATCTTCACAGAAGAGATGACCCGTCTTTTCCGGCACGCCGACCCGGAAATGTACGAAGAGAGAAAAGTACGTTTCTTGATGCGAGGCGTCAAGCAAGAACTTTTCGCCCGACTCATCTGAAACCCACCGAAGACCGTAGCTGAGTTCCTGACAGAGGCTACGACGATTGAGAAAACTTCAGAAATGGGCACTAGGCAATATAACCGCCAAGTGCTCACGCCTCAGTGCGCCATCCAAGGGCTGGGCTCCGCTGAGCTCCAAGAGGCCATCAGGGCCATTGTGCGCGAAGAACTGCGCAAGGTCTTGCCCTCGTCGCAGCCTCAAGTAGCTTCGATCGCTGACATCGTGAAAGATGAGGTTAAGCGACCGCTGGAAGTTCCCGAGGTGCAACCTCAATTACCACATACACAGCTAGAAGCGATGACCTACGCCGCGGTCGCACGCCGTCAAGGTCACCCTCCGCGACCGCGGCAGGACCCTGTAACGCCGCAATTCCGTCGTCCACCGCCGGCGCCGCCAGCACGGCTACCTGTCGCCAAGCGCACCTACGCGAGGAAGACGGACATTTGGCGCGCCCCCGACCACCGCCCGCTCTGCTACCACTGCGGCGAAGCCGGCCATGTGTACCGCCGATGCCCGTACCGCGACCTGGGATTGCGAGGCTTCGCCGTCAACGCACAGCGCCCGAGGAAAGGCGAACACCTTCGTGACATCGCCGACTACCTCGTCGCTACTCAGTGGAGCCCTCGACGACCGTCCCGTTCGCCGTCACTAGGACGCTACCTGTCGCCGCAGCGTCGTCCATACACAGGCCCAGCCCGGGGCCGGTCAGCGAGCCCATATCCGGAAAACTGAAAGCAGCAACCGATGGAGGTGCGGTTGCTGTTCGTCGAGCTGACGAGGATCCTCCGCCGCCGACGAAGACGCCGAAGAAACTACCTCGACGACATAACGATACGCCGCCGTCTTGACGAAGTATGGAAGCAACGAATACGACGACGAAAGACGACCTGACGACGTCCCATACCAGCCAGAGATCAACGCGACACAGCCATGATACGACGCCACGACCTAACTGTAACGCAAGACAAATAACCACTGACCTCGACGTGCTTTTCGACGGCCACGCAGTCACCGCCTTAGTCGACACAGGGGCCGATTACTCCGTCATGAGTGGACACATCGCCGCCCAGTTGAAGGAGGTTAAGACTGGATGGGAGGGCCCTCAAATTCGGACCGCTGGAGGACACCTCATTACACCGACTTGAATCTGCACGGCAAGAATTACCGTTCATGGCCGGACTTTACCTGCCACCTTCGTTATCCTCTAACAGTGTTCACGAGAAGTCATTCTCGGCATGGACTTCCTGAACTGACATGGCGCAATCATCGACCTGAAGTCGAAGTTGATAACGCTGTCGGAAGGTCGAGCGATACCGCCGGAGGGCTCTCGTAATCACCATGCCTTAAGCGTGCTGGAAAGCCAAGAAAGCATCCCGCCTTTCTCCAGCGATGTCACTTCCATCGGCACCAAAACACCTGCCGACGTAGAAGGCGTCATCGAGAGTGACCAACGTCTACCGATAGATCGAGAAATTTTCGTCGCAAGAGGGATCGCCCGACTGCACGAAGGAAAAACTAGTGTTGCTGACAAATTTCAGCCAGGAGTTCAAACACATCAACAAGGGCAGTACAATCGCGTACATCGAGGAAATTCTGGAAACCAGTAATGCGTTTGTCCTCTCCAGTTCTGCCGCATCTACCCCGACGACCATAGTTCCCGAACCTGATTTCGACATAAATCCAACTCTCCCAATGAGCAAGCAGCAACAGCTCCGACGATACAAGGACTGCTTCTCCGACGATACAAGGACTGCTTTTCGACGTGGTCGAGGATTCGACAAACACTTGTTGCAAAGCATCGCATAATAACCGAACAGTGCGCTCTACCACTCCGCCAGAGGCATTACCGATTTTCGCAGCGAGAACGTGAAGGTATTAGGCAACAAGTCCACGAAATGCTCCGCGACGACATCATCCAGCCGGCGAAAAGCCCGTGGACATCTCCTGTGGTCGTGGTGAGGATAAAGGACAGAACCCTAGGTTTCTGCGTCGATTATCGTCGACTGAACAAAATCACGAAGAAAAACGTGTACCCCTTTCCACGGATGCACGACGCATTAGATCGTCTCTGCAACGCTGGATACTTCTCGTCGACGGGCCTCAAGTCTGGCTACTGGCAAATAGAAGTCGACAGGAGAGATAGCGAAAAGACTGCCTTCATCACGCCAGACGGCCTCTACGAGTTCAACGTCATACCATTGGGACTGTGCTCGGCGCCTGCACCGTTCCAGCGCGTCATGGACACGGTGTTAGCAGGATTGAAGTGGCAGACCTGTCTTCTTTACTTGAATGACATCGCCGTCATCGCCGCAAATTTCGACGATCACCTTAGGCGGCTTGCGATAGTACTAGAGGGAATCAAATCATCATGGCTCACTCTGAAGCCAGAAAAGTGCCGCTTCGCTTACGATGAGCTTCTGTTCCTAGGCCACGTCATCCGCAAATCCGGAGTACGCCCCGACCCGCAGAAAACAGCTGCATTCGCAAAGTTCCCACAGCCCATCGAAAAGAAGGCAGTGCGTTGATTCCTTGGCATGTGTGGCTACTACAGGCGCTGAAAAGTCGAGGACTTTTCCCGCATCGCTGAGACGCTAACGCATCTAACCAAATCTGATGTCGCGTTCTAGTGGCAAACGCCGCAGGTCAACGGATTTCAAGAACTAAAACGACGCATGCAGTCACCGCGGGTACTTGCACATTTCGACGAAGACGCCGATACCGACATCCACACTGACTCCAGTTGCCTAGGCCTCGGTGCTGTCCTAGTCCAGATGAAAGACGGACATGAACGGGTGATATCCTATGCTAGCCGGTCGCTGTCAAGGAAGGCAATTCTATGCCTCGCCATCATTTGGGCTGCAACAAAATTCCGCCCTTAACTATATGGCAAGCCATTCAACGTCGTCAGCGACCATCCCGCGTTGTGTTGGCTAGCGAACTTAAAGGCCCCTTCAGGACGGCTGGCGTGGTGGAGCCTCACACTGCAAGAATATGACGTCACGGTAATCTATAAGTCCGCACGAAAACACTCAGACGCCGACTGCCTATGAGGCGCTCCCGTCGATCCCCAGCCGGAAGACAACGAGGATGACGACGCCTTCCTCGGAATAAGCGCAGAAGACTTCACTAAACAGCAACAAGCAGACCCGGAGCTAAAAGGTCTGGTCGAGTATTTGGAAGGGAACACCAGCGTAGTACAAAGGGCATTTAAGCGCTGATTGTCTTCGTTCACATTAAAAAACAACCTGCTCGTAAAGAAGAACTTCACACCAGGCCGCGCCAGCTCCCTTCTTGTTGTTCCGTCAGTGTTGCGTCCAGAATACTGTACACCCTACATGACCATCCAACCGCTGGGCACTTCGGTTTCTCCCGAACACTGACGAGGGTACAGGAAAGGTATTACTGACCGCGTCTGACCCCCGACGTCGCCCGTTACGCCAAGACATGCAGAGACTGTCAGAGACGCAAGACACCACCGATAAGGCCAGCAGGATTACTACAGCCGATTGAACCTCCTTGCCGGCCATTTCAATATATTGGGATGGATTTGTTGGGACAGTTTTGAGCGTCAACATCCGGAAATAAGTGGATCGTCGTGGTGACGGACTATCTCATCCCAAATCTCTACCGAAAGGCAGCGCAGCCGAAGTGGCGAAATTTTTCGTCGAGATCATTGCTGCGACATGGTGCCCCAGAAGTCCTTATCACCGACAGAGGTGCCGCGTTTAGAGCAGAGCTCACCCAAGCCCTTCTGCAGTACAGCCATGCTAGCCACAGGAGGACAACTGCCTACCACCCGCAGACGAATAGTCTCACGGAGCGCCTGAACAAGACCCTCGCCGACATGCTAGCATTGTACGTCGACGTCTAGCACAAGACGTGGGACGCGGTCGTGCCGTACATAACCTTTGCCCACAACACGGCGGTGCAAGAAACAACTCAGATCGCCCCGTTTAAGTTGGTTTACGGCAGGAACCCGACGACGACGCTCGACGCCATGCTGCCGCACGTCACCGACGAAGAGAATCTTGACGTCGCAACCTATCTCCAGCGCGCCGAAGAAGCCCGATAGCTCGCCTGCCTACGGATCAAAAACCAGCAGCGTAGCGACAGCCGGCAGCACTACAACCTCCGAAGACGCTTCGTGGAGTACCAGCCCGGTGACCGTGTTTGGGTTTGGACCCCTATACGCAGACGAGGACTGAGCGAGAAGCTTTTGTGTCGCAATTTCGGACCGCACAAGATCATCCGACGTATTGGCGCACTGGACTGTTATTTCGTGCCAGACGCCATTTCGCTATCACAGGGGCGGCTCAAGCCGTGCTACCAGCGTTAATGAACTTTGGTACTTCGCGCAACTGAACTTCGGACTTTGTTTCTTTTGGTTGTTTTTGTTTAATAAGTATCCTTTTGTGTTTCCCTCTCATATATTTGTAGCATTGGGGCGGTGCTTTTTAATAAGGGTTAATGACACCTGTACTTCTTTATCTTTATCGGGCGACCACTTCTCACCCCCTAACACATGTTATCGCACAGCGCAGGACGCGCCTACATGTAAAGGAAGTTTCTGGAATGTTAGCGATGGTTCCATCCGCTGTCTTTCCCCGCAACTTGTGTAATTTGATTGCATGTATGCGCGACGTGAATAGTGTAGAGCTTTGTGGAAGGCACGCGGGTCCCAGCGGTTACTCTGGAACATTCGACAACTGATCTATAAAAGCCGACGCGCTTGACCCGCTGATAAGATTTTCTACTATCGCCGACTGTGTTCGCCGCTATCGTTGTGCTTTAAGGGTAGCCTGTCTTTGTGGGCACAGGTTCGCCCAATAAAAGCTAGTTTTGTCTTTCACAGTATTGCTACTGTGTTCTTTAACGACACTACCACGTGACACTATCAAGTATACAACTCTGTAACTCAACAACCAGAAATGATAATACAATTATGTGAATTGCATCTAATAGCACATCTAAAGCGGAGAAAATTGATATATTACGTATGAATGTAAAGAAATTTAGTAATATGGAAATACAGCTTTTGCAAAACCCTTGTAATCAGCGTAACAATTTCACGTTAGATTTAAAATGACATACTGAATTTGTCTGCTTTGAAAGATCTAATGGATGCCGTTTGCAGAACCATGATATCTGCTCTTGATGCAGAGCTATGAATGTGTAAACTTCGTCCTTCTATTTTTTCCAAATGGTCGAATATTTGAAAGCCTTTTTAACAAAATTCACGCCCTATATCGAAATTTCGCTTCCAAAAGTCACTAGAATTAAATTTTCTTTCTGGAATGCAAGAAATTTCATTAAAATTGGTTCAGGGGTTATTTAAAAAACGTTTTTTTTTTGCGTTTTACATCTATTTGAATAGGCCGAGTCGGAGTTGGGCCGGAGCTAAAGCTTCCTCTTAAGAACATATTTCTTGTGCAGAGAAATTCGAAGTTTCATAGTGTAACCTGATTGAGAGCTAAATACACGAAAGAAAAAGTTCTGCCAGGACTACTTAAACTCTGCAATGTTTAAATGAAATTGGCCATTCCTTGTGATCTTACACATTTCGGATGACTGCAGGCCACTCATTACAGTTGCGCAAGGTCTTATACAGCGATCACACACTACACTACACCATGGTCGTAGAATAATACAGAAGTATATCTTAGTAAAATGAGGTTGGTCTTTGTGGAGCTCCACAAGCATGGCATCGTAAATGGGACGCAGAAGCATCAGCTCTTCAAGGTATGGTGCCTCTCCATGCAAAGTCCAATTATTGTGCCCCTCTCCACTCTCGCTGGTAGAACCTGCTTTTGAAGCATTGCGAGAGGCCTACGAGGTATACTGTGCTCCTCCGGAAATGGGGTCCGAGGCGGTCATCTATATTGCCTACAGGAGGAAATGTTTCTGGCCAGGAGTGCATTATACATGCGGCAATAGCTGTCTACTGCGCTACTCAAGTTCAAGAAATGATTTCTTCAAATGATGAAGTTGTAGAACTGAGCAAAAAATAGAGAGCGGTGTGCTGAAGGCTCTTTCACGGCTCTACCAGGGCACAGCCAGCACTGCATGGGCATAATATGCACATACAAGGTTGTAGCAGCAATAATTTCAGTGAATTACATTTGTGCAGCTTCCCTCTGTTTTAGCACTGCCAGGTTTTAAAAATCCATGAGAAAAGGACAGTCTGTGTCGTTTGATTTGTTGTTACACAAAAAGCGCGTTTGCGTGCAAGGGGTTAAGGCTCCTTTATCAAGCCGAACTGCTTTCTGGCATGATAAAGCAAAGCCTTGTACATTTAACTCTGTAGTCACGCATTGCACTTTAAAAATCACAACCAGAACAGACTGCACAAGAAAACAATCAAGCAGTAGTTCAGCTATTTGTAAGAAATGCAGCTTTTATTTACAGAATAACCGCATTCCCAAAGCACAAACCACACGCTATGCACATAATAAAGCTAACTTATGTCAATTGGACAGCTATTAATGTGCACTGCCTTTATATGTGCGAGTTTTGCGAGCCTAAAGGTGTTCCCCTACTTTGTCTCTTGTCCTCTGAATTTGAACAATGGATGATTTGAAGAAATCGTAAATATACCACCATTGCCACATTGATAGAAGCAAGTTACATATTAAAATGACAACTGCTTGTTGAACAAAAAAGTATATACAGTAGACTTACATTATTTCGTCTCTGGTTATTTTAATTCACGGTTAACTCGATGCCGGTCGAAGGCCCCGTCCGACGCCCTTGCATTCCAACGGACCTAAACAATCATTACTTCGACCCTAAGATTGACATTCACCGGATAATGCGAACTTGACCAGGCTCCAATAACGACCCCTTTTAGTGGGTAGCGTCTGTCTCGGCAGAGTTTAGGAGTCAATGAAGTAGTTAAACAAGCGCCATCTCCTGTAAGAGTGACTATTTGTGACCCAACTTAGGAAGATTTTCAAGCAATAACAGTAGCTCACAATGTCTGATTGTGGTATTTACCTGATTCTATTGGGCGCTCTTTGTTTTCGAAGGAAATTGAGCTGAAAATTGCCTACGCTGTGCAGTCGAGTGCGAAACTAAAACCGCGTGTGTTTAGATGCATTACCGCGTATCATGACTCTATTGAGGCGAAGCAAACTTCAGAAAATCGGCTGCTATTAAAAAAAATCAGTTACGCGTGTGGTTTTGCTGTGATTCGAAGTTTTAAGTAATTTTTACTATAGTTTTATACTTTTGACAAAGAGGAAGTTGGCCCGCATTCGTTTCGGAGGCGTGTTACGGAAGCACTTACAGCCACATGAATCAGCGGTGTTTAGGCATGGATATGCATTTTAATTCTACCCGCCGTACAATTAAATTTTCTCGGTCCCCTGAGGGTAGAACTAACGGAAGTCAACCGAAGAAAGCCAATGATGAAGCAGCAGGACTATTTCCTATGCTGCATAAATGCTTGTAGCATTGCTCAGGTAGTGAAAAAGCGTGGGAAAAGTGCTTTACACAACATCTAGAAATGTTATGTTGAGAGCCAGTCACCAATCTTACTGAGCCTTTCCAGTCTTGAAACATCACCACATGCTTAGCCTTCTATGCCAAAAAAAAATGCTGCCAAAAATAAAATGATCTGATTCATCTGTTTTAGCCATCGAAGCAGTGTTTATTGTCAACTATTAATGATTTCAGTAATCTCACGTGTATCTTAAAACTCTATTAACCTGTATGTTAACACTGAGATATATGATAAGCCTACTAAAAGACAAAAGGGAATACTGGAAGTTTATTTCTGTGTGTCTCTTAGACGTGAAAATTGGGGTACTAGAAACCAAGCCACATTTACGGAATGCTTGCAAAAATAGTAGCTTACATTGTCGTGCGCAAAAATGGATATGTCGCCATCGCCGAGACAGCCAGAGCGTACTTACCTGAGAGAAGGAGGCTATGGATTTGTTCAATGCCACCTTCTTAACAAGGGATCCACTCATAAAACAAAAAGGCAGGAGGAAAGTATCTTTTATGTATCACGTACATTTGTTCTAAATTCACCTGCTTATTTCAAGTGAGTCGCTAGGGATTTAGAGAAAATTTCACAGAAAAACTTTGAGTATCATCACATGACAGGCAAACGGTACCTGCCAACCTGAACTTCCATGAAATCACCAGGAACCAGATAAAGAGCAGGCAAACATTAAGATCAGTCACAAGTCACTGGAATTTAACAATATTACCAAAGAGTCACGCATTATAGAAGTTACGTTGTATTGAATTACCACAAACATGGCTCCACGCAATAGTTTTGTTTGAAAACATGCATGAATGCATATGCTTATTGTATCGGAGAGGCAGATAAGACTTATTAAGCAATGGTAAATACATGCAATCTATTTGACTTACAAAAAAGAAGCTGGATCCTACATAGTGATAATTTTCTTTTGTGTGTAACAACTTGACTCTTGAAAAGTTTCTCATTCTATAAAGGTTTATATAGTGAAATATTGAAATATTTGGACGCACTTGAGCTATCACTTGGGCCAATGAACTACCAGTAGCAGCCTGTCTGGATCTCGCAATTCCTGGCATCCTTCAATATTCAGCATATGTGACTGCTACTGTGTTCAAGTTCTCTGCAGCTGCGGGAAACCTAGGGGTAAGGGTTGCGTGCGCGATTCATGGCACTTCCAGGTTTTTAATTTAGTAACTCCTTATACGAGGTAGATGCTATGCCAGTAGACCATTGCAGTGCTACAGTCACCATCATATTAATTTATATTGTACACGCAAATTATGCACCTGCTTCAGCAAATTTTTGAACTCCGCGAGGAAGTGAGGTCGCGAACTGAAACATAGACGCACACAAAAAGCACATACTTCGAATTGAAATTTTGCACGGACGGATGTATTCAAGTATTCTTTTTTTCCCCGAACTATAATAGACTGGAGTAACTCGTTGTTGCCTCTTTCAATTGATTGATTCATTGTACTACTCTTGTGTCTAACCACCCTACCTGATTGATATTAGTGTTGTGTTTAACCACCCTGTTTTGACCAGATCTATAGGTCTCCAGTATGAAATAAATAAATAAACAACTATTGTTGCTTACAATTCACTACCTGCGGATGTGCTGCACCGCAAGAATGTTGATGTATGCCGCACGCAATTATGGCTTAATGGCGCTGTGATTCATGTGTGGAGAAAGAATAAAGTTCAAGTAACCTGTCAAACGAGCATACATTTACATTTGTTCGCGTTTGCTTGCGCAAACCATTCGTTACACCAGTTACGGCGTCAAGGTCAGAGAGGAATGTAACCATATCTTTGCCATTCTTCTTTTATTTTTCTATAGATAATTCAATCATCTGTGAATTGATGTATGCTTAATAATTATTACGCAGTCGCACTATGGTGTCGGCTTAGAAAATTCATGGCTTACTTGCCTGATGCGAAGTTATACAAATGAAAATAGGTAGAATCGTAAGAATTCAGAAGAGTTCGGAATTTAGTCCGTTGGTTAGCACTGACCACGTTTGGCTTCTCCTCGTCTTATAGCCCTGTTCCTTTGTTTTTGAAACAAGAAACTGTTGACAGATACATTATGTATTGTATAATTTGAATCTTAAATCACGCACATATTCGAAAGCGGTAGAACTGGCGAATACTGGTGACACCAGCATAGCGAAGGAAATTCGCAGTTGCTACAACGCGACATCAACTCAGCATTCTCAGACCTAATGATGAGCGTTCTTGACAATTAGGGAGGCTGCATTTTCCCCTATGTTGATATGTAATACGAGGCACGTAGTGTGCATCCCCATTGCCATCGATCTGCTGAGCTGGACAACGACTTTATATTTTTTATAAATGCCAATCCTAATGGCAGATGTGGATGCAAAGTTTTATTGGTGTCAGTTAATTACAGCGGTACATAAGGGTTATACGAATGTGTTTAAGTGTGTTTGGAAAAGGAGACGTGTAACTAGCTTTCACTTTCTGCGAAACGGGTTTCAAGCGTACATACTTTGCAAAATCACACGCACGCAAAAATTTATGTTGTGTGTTAATGCTTTTGGCCAATTAAACGCCGTAATCCAACTGGTCGAGAGGAACACCATGGCTGGAAATTTTGCTGGTTTTTATAAGGTTGCACACAGGCTGTGCATTATTTAGATCGTCAGGTTATATCTTGGATATGTAAGCCATATATTAGGAATAATTGGAGAAAGGAAGACGTCTGTAATCCACCTGGTAGAGTAATGTTTTGCTATGTTCCAGTGCAAACTACAGGAACATCTTATAAATACCTTAAAATAAATGTTACAAAATTCCAGAAGTAAGCGTTTCGTCATTTTAGCCCAAGAAACTTCTCCTTCACCTTCGCCTTTTCCCTTTCTTTCCTCCTCCCTCTTCCTAACCAGCTTTATTAAAAGTTCATTCAATAAATGTAATATTCTTATTCGAACTTAAGGGGGAGCTTTAGCTCGTGAGCTTCCATCTAAACAGATGAGAAATTGGTAATCGTCTTTCTAAGCAACTACTGGACTAAACTGTGTGACATTTGTAAAATATATAAAAAATCTTAAAATTAAGTGACTTCTCAAGGCACGTTTTATTTGAGCTGTCTGCTTCTTATTATAGACTCTTTTTAACAACTGCAAAGGTTCAAGAACAAAATTGTTGTATAGAACTCTGTACCTCAGGAACTAAAAATACAATGTCGCAATTATATAAACAGCACCTAATAATACATCGAAAGTGGACAAGAGAAATATGTTATAGCCACCATCAAACATACGACTCATTTGCGAATGTTGCATCTCCAAAACCCTCCCAAACGTTCTTGCGAATTCACATAAATTGAAAATTCCTACATAAAAGTTCTTCGTTTTTTACGCTCCAGCGGATGCAGCTTATAGAACTGCAATATTTATTTTCCATGCTGAGTTACGGACATTTAAACTTCGTGCCATATTTCTTTTCAACTTCGAGTTGCTATTATTTTTGCTAAAAATGTCATGCCCTATTATCAAGATTCTGTTTCCTGCAAGAACTGTTACTGTAACTGAACATTATCTCAAAAGTTCCACAAATTTCATTGAAATCGATTGACGGGTTCTCTAAAGAAAGCATTCCTGCCTTTTTCAAGTATTTAAGTAGCCAGAACCGGAGACAGGCCTGAGCTAAATCTTCCACATAAACAATGGATCACACCGGTCCTAGAGTGAACCCACGACCCACAACGCTGACGTACACGCAAGCTGGCGGCCACAGTGGTGCAGAAATAAAAAAGAAAGCATTCCAGAAAACAGTAGTCACCGGAAGCTTCGCCGGAACCGTTCACTGGACCGGACGTCTCTCCAGAATGCCGAGGAGCTGTGTTGCTAATGTCTAGCGAAGGCGTCGATTCATTGCCAGTCGTGCAAGCAACTGGCAATCTTCAAGATAACACTGACATATAAGCGCACTGGTTTTCAAGTACCGAGGTGAAGAGATCATCTCATGGTGTGCTTCATTTTATTCTGTTATATTGAGCTGTGCGTCAAGGCAAACGTCATGACGGGAATTTGGAATTCCTTAACGTCTATACTCTACGTGGTGGCGAAATAACAAAACTGGTCCAAATGTCCCCGATTCCTTGGTATGAGTAATGTGTAGAACGGCATGGTTAAACCAAACGTCGGGCTTGTGGAGGCAAAAATTAAAGAAAAATGCGGGCAATACAGACTGCTTGTGACTCCACCTAGAAATTTCTTTTCTAGCACCTCGTTATTTTAAATGTTTTCATAGAGGCTAATATCTTGATTACTGTTTTATGAGCACACAACGAGTAAACTGCCGTAGGAAGTGATTAGCCTTCAATTTTAGTGATCTTTCTTGTACACCACAAGGTGGCCACACCGTTCATCACCTCTAAATCCGTGCCAGAAAGCTGATGGAAATCATGCCGATATATAGTATGCAAAACACTAGTAATGAAACTTTTGCCTTCTCTCTGCTAGTAATAAAGCTTTTTCTGTACAAACTACTGCTTTATTACGGCAGTCTAAGTAGGCGCAAAGTTTGTTCTTCGTGTCCCTTTAAAGTATCAAAATTGTTTCAACTTAAAATATATGCAATGCCTATGTGTCCGATGGAGTCAGCTAATAGCACATTCATACTAAAATGAGTGTCTTAAAAAAAGTAGTGCAAAGGCGTCTTGACGTAGCGCACTTACCACTGAGTGTAATTCATAACGCGTGCAAATTCGACATAGTGGGTAGAGTATGCGAATCCAAGGACGCGGTGTCCGTTTTTACTTGCTCCCAAGGCATCCTGTCTTGATTTTAATGTCTGTGGAAAAAATTGAAATTTCAAAATGACAATCTGAATGCATCGCTCGGTTCCCGTTCCCGTCACTTATTTAACGAAAGTTACATTAAAGGATCAGATCTTCCTAACATTACTAGGAGATCAATCCAAGAAAAGTGTTTCTCTATTATGTTTCACCAAAAAACGTGTGTCAACTATTAGCTGACTAAACATTATTTAATACTTCGAACTTCATCGTTGTTTTGTAGCGCAACATACTGTCGAGCTGAATTGTTGCATTGATAGAGATGTTCTGCATTGCTGATGCTGAGAACGGATGGCAGCCACCTCCGCTTTCTCGCCGCCGGTGCTGATCGAGCAAATGCAGTCACAGTACGTCCCAAATGCTCTCAACTTCATCGTGTATACCACAGTCAACAGTCAATCAGCCTGGTGGGCTCAGTTGTGGCTCAAAAGGTGCTGGGAGCTACGCGCTCAGGGTACCACGTTTCATTCGCCGAGCAGGTATTGTACTTGTTTAAAACTAGAATAAAATGTGGACTTTCAGTGAATTCTACACTCTAAAAACAAAGAGAGTGCCGGGCACTCTCTTTGAGGGAGTAGCGGCTTGTCCCATATTTCACTCTCTTTTCGAGAGTAGATCGACCCTCTTTGAGAGAGAGTAGGTCAACTCCTGTTGACAGAATTTTGTTACTCCTTCGCAAAGGATTGTTAGTACTCTTCTGCAGAGTGATAATACTCTTCCCACAGGGAGTGCTAGTACTCTTCCGCAGAGTGCTAATACTCTCACCGCAGGGGTAATGGCACTCCACCAGACCGAGTACTTCTACTCCCCCAAACAGAGTGCTAGTACTCTTCCCAATACCCTCTTAGCGAAGTCCTGGCCACGCATGCAGGCAGGAAATCAGATCAAATTAGGGTCGCTGATACACCGTTCCCTAGGCGGCTCCTCAGAGTCAGTGGCCCAATTCCAAGCGGCCTTCAGAATAGGCGTGAGCAATGTTATGCAGGATTTTAAAGTCATTTTTCCTGGCTATTTGCTGCCTATCATGAGGCGTGACTGCTCGGAATCGGCCTATGCGTATGCGTCCCAAATGCCACTGCGGAGAAAAAAGAGCTAATTAACATCTAATCCGCAATTATCTTCGCACATTTCACAATCAGGAGACACAGAATCTAATTATAACACAATAGTCGAGGGAATCACATACTTATGGAGAACCACATTGCTCTATACATCACGTGGATTCGAACCCGCGTACACTCGCATCTACACAAGTCAAAGCACACATCCTAACCATTACACCACAGAGCCACCACACTCAGTCGTGTTCTTTTAGAGGTTATATACATAATAAATGTATTTGAGGAATCTGCTGCGGTGGGTGGAGTTTCTCTGCAGTGTGCTGTGCTGTTGTGTACTGGAATACGTTTGCGTTTGCATCATTTCCATTCCTTGCTACGACTAACGAAGGAATACGACGTAGACGACAACGTGAGAACTATTCACGGCTTGTCGTCACCCCAGGAAAATAACAAATGTGCCGTTCAGCTCAAGATCGAGTGCTTTTCCAGTCCATGCATTATATGTTCTCCAAAAATACGCGGATACAAAGTATCGTGCCAACCATCCACTTATGTGAATTTAAGTCGCGCGTATACTGGTGAGCATTTCTGTTTATTTTTTCCGCCGGTTCCATTCGTATGTGGTCAACTGCGACGCCAGTACCAGGCATTTCGACGTGCCTCACGCTGCCGTGTAGGCGTTCTTTTCAAGTGCATTAGTTTAGAGTTTGGTTCAGTCCGTTGTGAGCTGTTGTCCTGCATTAGCAGCGGATCGTTAGCGTTTTGAAGAGCATGCATTCCAGCATTTGGAGACTGCTTATGCCGATAGCCGTGTCACATGCATTGGCACGCATGTTTAAATGACTAATGTGTCCACTTGTTACGCGTGCACTGGTCGTATACTGTGGCAGTGCTCGTTATAAAAGCTTCGAAGACATCTACATTCATACGTGTGTTCAATATGTATGCACAGGATGGACTTGCCGGCTAGTTGGTTGAGCATTTTAGAAGAAACAGCGCAACACAAGGACGACGCAAAAACATGGACCACACCACGAAGCGCTGGTGTGGTTGATGCTTTTTTTCCTCCTGGTGTTTGCGCTGTTTCTTCTTCCACGATACACGCACACCACAGGTACGCGAAAGTTTAGGAGCATAGGGCGTTAACTTTGTTTTCCCCGTTTCCTCTCAGTGTCAATAGCACAATGCGTCGCCCGGAATTGCGCACGCTTACCCCCATATTCAGAAATGCATCATAACTTGAAGCCCATGCTTGGCTTGATCTAAATGACGCAAGTCGTGAACGCACCAAAAGAAAGGC
Source organism: Dermacentor variabilis (assembly GCF_050947875.1). Lineage (NCBI taxonomy): Eukaryota > Metazoa > Arthropoda > Arachnida > Ixodida > Ixodidae > Dermacentor > Dermacentor variabilis. Next base: position 32,438,363 of record NC_134573.1, read on the forward strand.
AGTGAGCGTCTGGGGGACGTTCGCACCAGGCGTCGTTTATATAAAGTCAAGCATGAACTTTGTATTAAAATACATTTCTAAATACGGAGGTTAGTCATCTACTTCACACAGAAAATGCCGAAGAAACGCCCACCAAAACCAGGCACATTCGTAAACTTAACTAGGCAATACGAAGCTCCATAGAAAAAGAGTGGTATTAAAAGCTTTCAGTATTTTTCTTTACTCCAAAGTGGTTGCGCTCTCGTGGCTTCAATGTACAGAGATAGTGCAGCGTTAGCTAAAAAGCATGAATTTCCGAACTCCATGCCAAAATAAGCTTGTAAAATTACTTAGGTGCTAGAATCCAGGGTTTGTAGCGATCCTTGAAAACCCTTTATTTCTAAAATGCCATTTTCAAGGCATTGAAAACCCTGGAATATTTAGAAGTACTGGAAAGTCCTTAAATTTTTACACTTGGCTAGACTTAGCAGACATCGCCAAGCGTTTTTTTTTCCCTTCTGTGACACTCTTCGCATGTCACAGAGAATTGTCTGTGGAGGTAATAGAAGGAAAGTGACATCCTTAAAGTTGGAATTACAAAGGAGCTGCAGATACCAGTTTTAGGCACGTGGAACCGGCGACAAATGTACTTGGAGGAGCAGAAGCAGGAAGCTCAACAGTTGAGGCATTCAAAGAAAAGCCGTGATGAGTTAATTGAGAGCTACAGACACAATAAAAGGAAATTACAAATGACTATTGCTTATTTGGTGATGAAAAGCTGAGGCAACAGATGACATCCCATACACTGTCAAACCAAACAGTACTCAAAAACTGAAAATGTTGCAGGTCCAAGTAGTTAATTGTGCTATTGCAGAAAAACTTTTGAGCGCTTTCTTGAAATGCTTCCTTGTGTTCGTTTAGTGATGGGCGGTGAAAGGCAAATTAGCAGTCTTTCAAATGTTTGAAATCAGTGAAATGCTGTTTGTTTTGTATTCTTTTGTTTGCATTAAAGTTAACGATGTTGTTGAACAAGTTATTGCCTGTCCAAACGACTAACAAAATCGCACGAGGTCCTTGAAGTTACTCTGTCGGGGCCTCGAAAGTTCTTGAAAACCATTGCATTTTTTTCTTCAATATTGCTACGAACCGAGTAGAGCAACTGTCATGGAGTAAAAACCTTGGCTGAACAGGGGCTTATACGAAGAGCACAGGAAGACTAGAAATGCAGTAGTAGGCATGGAGGGCCCTGAAAAAAATGTGCCACATCTGCTCGTCTGCCTTATGTGTCTGCATTGACTGTCACATTTTTAATAGAAGTGCACTTACTGTTCTACTCCAATAAACGCAACATTACCAACTCCAGTGTGGGGCAGTCCTTCAGCCAGTGCAAACTCTTTCTGTACATCCCTGTTAGCTCTGTCATTTTTCCAGCATTGTAGTACAAGATTTGTTATACTGGTTTCGCAGAATATGAGCAGTATACTTTTAAATTAGCTGTTTATTTGTATGCACAAGTTCAGGTCCTCAGTTTGGTTGCATGACAAATTGCCATACCTCAATAGATACAAGAAAAAAATGTTGTTAGAGTTTAATAAAATCGAAACAGTAATAATCACAACAATATAATGAAATACATTTCTTTTGGTACGTATACAGCCCATGTCTTGGCACTGTATAAATTCAACTATACATCGCAAGTACTGTGTCCTGACCACTATTATTCACATGTGTAAAACCATCGCAGCAATTCAACAAATATCACAGTGATTAGTGACATACACTTTGTAACTGCTTTACATGAGCATAATGTATACAAATGGTCCCTGTGTACCTAAACATGACTAGTGCCACCCGAGTACTATTACTCACAGGTGTAAAACCAACAAAGCAGTTCTTTAAAAATATCACAGCACTTAGTGACGTACATGCCGTAACTCCCTTGTAAAAGCTTAATACAAACACGTGAACACACAGAAAGCTAGCAGTGGGCCTACATGGAAATACCACCGCCTCAATACTAATTCATAAGTGTAAAACCAACCAAGCAGTTCTTTAAAGAATATCACAATGCTTAGTGACATACATTTTGTAACTAGTTGATATAAGCTTTATACAAACATGAGAACATACACAAAGCTATCGGTGCACCTACATAGAAGTGCGGCCATCTGAACACTATTATTTGCAAGTGTAAGCTCAACAGAACAGTTCGTTATAGTGACGCCCATTTTGTAACTGCCTTATACAAGCTTAGTGCAAGCACAAGAATGCGGAAAAAAATAAATTAAGAACTTGCTCTATGAATACACAAACAGATCAACACAAATGGTAAACACCGCTTTGAAGACACGTGACCGTGACAAAGCGCAGTGCTGTGCCCGTTGAAACTGCCATCCACAAAAGTATTGAGCAGTGCTAAAACCACACGCAATAAAGTGCTGAAAGACTGCGTCTCTAATGTACCTATTTTAATTCAAATTTCTTGAATATAGGGCTCTCTTGCAGATAAGGCATCTGATCCAACTGACCTGATTTTACACCTGCTAAATGCATACAATGCACTCAGATATAACTGGTAATAATAATTATAAAAGGCATTTAAAAACTTGATAGTATGATGAAGATGCATGACTAGAAAAGTTCTGTCCCCCTCGTACGTGTTAAAAAGGTGTAAGTACGACACATGTTCTTTTTTTCCGCAATTTTTGCATTAATGGACACCCGGGAACCTCGAACCCACAAAAAAAGAAGATACTGCTGTGTTAATAGTGTTATGAATAATTTTTTGTGAAAGCTTTTTACAGACAAGTTGCAGTCTCGTTTCTGGAGGTTGAGCTGTATCATGCAAAATAACATGGAAAGTGGTCACATGGAAGCATGACACTATGCCATAATGTTCCGTTTCAGTTGGCTCTCTTGCCCTACAAGTCACTGCTCACTGTGACCATTGATGGAACAGCAGTGTCTGTGTGATTTTCATCACACTTCTGTCCTATGCCATCCTTACCAGAGTTGGTGGCACATAGATACCCAAATTTCGATAGTGTTGCTTTCTCAGGTGGCTGTTTTTGTTTTGCTCAATATCAGTTGGCACTTCAGCGGCATCAACCTTCTTTTTTACCTCTTCAACAACAACATAAACAACAATCTTATGACACCTGTGTTGTCCTTCTAGTTGCCTACAAAGACCAGTTAATCTAACAACAACACTGACAGTCTCTACTATCTTCTAATGGAGAAGAGGTGTGTCCCACCATGTGTTCCACATTGTTGTCGCTATGTGGGCTGGCTGGGGAGGCAACAACTGTAATATGTTTTCATATCGTAAAGTGATGCTTGTACTGTGTTGAACTTGCTGCACAAGAACACTGGCTCACAGTCGTGGTGAAAAGCTTTTGTATGTTGAGCGAATGAGTTGTATGCACTACAAAAAAGTCACAGTGATAGCACACATGTTGCTCTACCAGGCCCGGTGCGGTTCCTTCTGACACTGCTGCTGATGCTGACACACTGCTGCTTGCCTCGTACACTGTTCCAGCTGCAGTAGACATGGCCGTCTCTGTATCTATTGCTGCCGTGCCACCTGTCATGGTAACTTCAGGTGGTATCGGGCTCACTTCTGCAGCAGAGATGTCGTTTGCCCCTTGAGGGCTCTCGTCATCAGGGCCAATAATTCGTAGGCATTGTCTCCTGCATCGAAGAACCAATAAGAACAGCCTGAATTAATAAACATAGCTCTAAATAGTACAGACATCAAAACTTAACGACAAGCTTTGCACATCAGTGACCAGGCTTAGTGAATAATACTTGCAGGAGGAGTTACACAATTGTGTGTGTACATTACAGTTAAGCCTCATTAGAAGAGATACTCAAGAGGCACGGGAAACATGTCTCTCGAAACCACAAATTTTTAAACACTGAGGAGCCAGACTAGATCACTTTAGTATGCATCATCACTAAACTATGTTCAGATATATCTGAAGGAATAATTGCTCAGGGTGGCTTAAAGGGCCCCTAAACCACTTCTCGACATTTTTTGAACATTTCAAGTAAACAAGCGCATCAAAATCAGAATGCCGTCACAATTGACGATGCCAAACGCCACAGTGCGTAGCATTGTGGGAGCACCACAATATGAAGAAAACGACTCCGTGCGCCTCTCTGGACCTATCCTGCAACCCCAGTTTGTCCTGACATCACCAGGCTGTCTCTGATGATGTCACCAGTTTCCGGTGCTGTCGATTGGTCGAACGAAAGTGTACGACTGCCGGCAAGGCCTGCAAGCAAATACACACTCCTTCTTCCTCGTCGCGTTGCTCGCGATGCCATTTTGGGCAGCCAATGGGGGCAAACAACAGTAACGCCAACAGAAGGGTCTCCCTATGAGGCTCTTCAACTAGAGTCACCATACAGTTCCATTGTATTGGCGAGGTCATTAGCGCCACCCCTCGCAGGACGACGGGCCTGCGCGGCAGCAACAGAGCTCGTTGGTGATGGCCTGTCCCGTTACATTTGGAGGTGTACTAGGCGAGGAAAAGACGATACTGTCCAGATGGCGTGTATCAGATGAAAGAGTAAAATGAGCGGGGCTACTTTTCGATAATCAAACACGTTTCGAAAATTCTCGTGGCTACATGTTCGTTGCCTTACCATGTACAACTGCAACACCGCAACTAAATTTCAACCTCGGTGGTTTAGGGGCCCTTTAAAGAAGACATTCACAGCTTTTTAGTGACTATAGATTGTGTTAGCTTCCTTCCTAACTTCTGGAAGTTAAACACTTCACTTTGCAAGCCTTGTTGCTCGCAGTGCCTTTGAGGTGCTCTTAGACGCTCGTCAGCTTCAACTGTCGACACTTTCTGCCCTGCACTGTCCTCGTTGCCCTCCTTTTCTAGTTCATACTAAAGAGACATGAGCAATTGACTCGTGTGAGGATTGCGTGATCTTTACGCCCTTCGGAGCACACAAGGTGCATGAAGTGAATTTGTCTGGGTTGTGTCCCTTCGAAGTAGTGAATACTTAAAAAGTCGTTAGTAACAAAGGTTTCTCTTGTGTACAGTGTTGTTAACGTGGCAAACATCGGAAAACCAACCAAACCATTTTCATATGTCTCTTACAACCAAGTGTATCTTGTAATGAGATTCTACTGTACTGAATATTTTTCATCTATGGATCATCTGCATGTTCATATAGTCACAAAGACATGTTGTCTGGAATGGCGAATCAGGAAAAAGCTCGTACTCTTACTTTTTGTCCCTAACATAAGCAGCTGATAACAATATGATAAAAAGCAGGTAATGAGGCTAGCATGGAACATAATCCTTCAGCTCTAAACAGTTTTTTGGGGCCACATGATTCCCTCATGACATAAGGAAACAACTTGATTGCAGTAATGGCTGCATGTGATCTGAGTTGATTTAAACAAACAATACGTAAGGTTTCGCTGTATGTAATTTTATCAGAGTGCTTTATAGATGTCCTGCTGGCGATCCTGGCTGCACGACGTTTCTCATGCTTTTTGGCACAATTCCTTTCTTTTCCACTCCACTCTTATTTCTGGTTTTCTGCCCTTTCCCTTCCCCCTTGCGTAAAATAGCACACCTGAAGTATCAAATTTAACAGGGATAAGCGGGCTAGTTGGTGGTCGTTATTGGAATGCATCATGTAACCGCACAAAAACAAGGGACAAAGTGTCCTGTGTGTTCCTTCTTTGTCCCTTGTTTTTGTGCGGTTACATGATGCTTTCCAATGAAGCAACAAATGTGTTGATATATTGTGTGTATCAAACCTGTTAACATGCGGGCTTCTCTGTGGTCTGTGTTGTATTTTTGCGCTGTACAAGTCAATTCAAAATGAAAGATGGAATGCCCCAGCCTTTAGTTTAATTGTATGTGTAATGCACATATATATATATATATATGTATATATATATATATATATATATATATATATATATATATATATATATATATATATATGTCTCTCATGTTTTGAAATATGTACACTCATGAGTGCCATAAGCAGCTGCATGCTCTTCTCCCCTGCTCCAGTGACGAAAAGGAGAGCCTTTTTATGTACCATAGTAAAACATTCACTGGTTTTTGCTGTGCCCATTACACCACTTATCATATGGATCTGTCACAATACAGAGTAGCAGCGGTCCATAATACTAACCCATCCCAACATAACTATAAATTAGCACATACCGACATGCTGTGAAACAGCTGTTGCAAAGCCGCTGGTGCTGGCAATTTCTGCAGCACTGCAGTGGTACAGCCGAGTGCCACCTGTATAGTGACATATCCATATGCATGTTAGCAACTCACTAGTTGCTGATGGTTTCATAAGCTTTACACTACACAGTAAATTAATCTAGACAACTTTGTTGGAACAAATACACATAATTAGGACACCATTTAAACACTAACACGATTAATTGCCCACAATCTCTCAATCACTAAGGGATAATACTAATGAAACATCGGTGGAGAGCTCAGATTAACACAGCCCATAAAGGACAAGCTTTCTTTGAGGAAAACAGCTATAACAGCAGTTAGTTTTCTTGATCATTTTATGTGCTAGCTTTGATTTAAATGTCATGCAGTACTATAAAATATGAAGTGCCGCATTTCTAGCAGCAGAAGGCATCGTCAGCCTCATGGTACAACTGATTTTTGCACTGTTTGTGTCAGTGATCCGACACCTACAAAGAAAACCGAATTCACACATACATATACAGTGCCAAGTGCACTCCTCCTTCTGAAAACGCAGCCGCCAGTTCCAATGCTGCTGAAAGGAAAGGTTATATAGAGTGCGAGACTGCAAGGAACTACCACTTATGACTAAGTGTACGATCTGCTGATTGGAGAGGTAGTCACATGCTATTGCTAGTCTCTTTTAGAAGCATTACTAAAGGATGAATTAAAATCTATTCATAAGTCACGAATTTCACGCATCCACAGTTTGGTTAAATAACTTGTGAGAAAAAGACATGTTTACCTGGAATAGCAACCTTTTTTCCTGCTGCAAAATTTTCCTTCGATATAATGAAATAACATTACAGCGTCATAATATATTGTGTTTCTCGCAACTACTTGCCGGCAGTGGCGAGTTACAGTGTTTATATCTGACTCATTGGGTGACAATACTGCCAAACACAAATGCTTCACGAACACGAGAACACGTCCCTCGCAGAGAATAGCAACCATATATGCCTTTGTGAGACATGATCGCACCTTTGTGGTCAAAATGTACATTAGAACGACACCACCATCTCATTAAAAAAAGCCTCAGTACAAGGCAGCAGCCAACTGCATAATGTGAAATTGCAACTGATGTCCACTTACTGGTGGCCTGTGTTCGAGTCACTTCTGGCAGTTGACTGGGTGCTGAGAAATGCACGTCCTGGGTTGTCCCTACAAAACATACAGGGTTATGTCAAATGTTGAAAATATATATACACCGGCATTTAATAAGTTGCAAAACAAATGAGTAAACTAATAAACAACTGTAATGTAAACAGAGTACACATGATGAGATAGGCTGTCAACTGGTAATGCATTATGCGAAAAACCTAATGCATAGGAAAGACTATATTTATACACACGAAGCTGACACACAATTTAATTCGCTCTAGGTTTTTCCGTGCAGTATATTGAATTTATTATGTCTTGTGGTTAGAGCAAAATTAGTGTAAATTACGCACTAAATTATGTACCCTGGAAAACTTTTTTTCAATATGCACCTGTGCGCGCTTCGAATGAGTAGCGTTGTAAAATTTACATACATGGCATTTAACATAGTTGCTGAACACGGATTTCCTTTGCCCTGTGTCGTGTACAGTGAGCTACATATACTTGCCCCCCCCCCTTTTTTTTGTACTAGCCATACTGCGTGCCACTGCACCTATATGCACGTCGGTAAACCTCACGACACAGAAATAAAAAAAAGAAGCGCCTATCACCTATGCCTGCATGTTGTACTGGGCCTAAGCTAACCAAGCATGGGCTGTTGCTTTTTATAGTAAACACAGGCACCGTGCTCATTGCAAGTATGTATCATGTCACTAAGCAAATATGCAATTTCATTGTCAGACTATTTTTTTATCACATGGATGTATCTGTTGAGAGGCAAGACAAAAAGCAGTCACTTCTCAGAATTAATCAGCTTTCTTAAAACACATTTCTAACTTTTCAATGACACTTGCTGCTATGTGTTTGTCTCCAGAGAGCATACTTGATTTGACTTTCCAATCGGAGACATTACATAAATATACCATGTTAAGATGACTGCCTGGAGCACGTGAGAATTTTCATCTTGGTGAAACATACTGTATCTTGATTTTGTTTACATTTGGTCATATGGTACACCCAATATACCCACATGCTAGTTTTCTTGTCCAAATTGCATGCCAATGTATTTTGATTTTTTGGCATTGGCTCCTCTGCACTACGTGAAGTCGCGCTGCACTGGCTCTTTCACATCCTCGTGTCCTTGCAGCTGCGTTCTTGCGTTATATAAAGCGGGTGCCTGAAAAATATCGCATGCAAAAGTCAACACAAGGGCATGGTGCAAAACAACATCAAGACAGTCAAGGCCATGGCAATAAAAGAAAGTCTTAGCTCTTAGTCTTCTGAGTGAAATGCATGCAAAACATCCAAATGACTGCAACAGTCAACTGCTAAATTAACTTCAATTTTAGATTCACACAAAAAAGAAATAACAGACAGTTGATCCTCGTTCAGCACGAATGTTCGAATACTCCCGCTAATGAATAGAATATTGGTCATTTTCAGACATCATAGGTCTGTTATGAGTCTGGTGTATCGCAAACACCACTTGTGACACATCCTAAGCACGTGCCCAGTGTGCCCCCCGCACCATCCCTGGTTGTGCCACTGCTGAAGCCATAATTTGAGGATTATAGCTGCAAACATGATGCTCAGTAGGGATGAAAATATTGTCCTTCAGTTCAAAGGATATATGGATGTGCCTATAAAAAAGGGAAACAAGGCTTGTTATGGCAAGCTTACCCACATTTCAATACTAACAAGAAAGTTCACCGCGGCCTGCATCTAAGCTTACTAAAAGGCATGAACTTATTTTCATGTATAAGGTGCGCAATGGAATTCATTTTTTACAGACCCGACTTACTGCTGCAGTATGAAATCTAGCATTTTAGATTCTTGAAGGCATGCAAAAGTTGCAGTTAAACCGCAGTTATTAGTTTATTACACCAACCTATTGTTATGTGTACGACAGACTGGTAACACGGAATTAAAGCAACATTTTATTTTGATATTTTATTTCTCTACTAAAAATACTCAAGCGATAAACACATTTTGATCTGCCATGCAATAGCAAAATGCACACATTACGCTTGTAACCCCCAGAGGAAGGCTGATTTAGCTATTCAAATGACATAACTCTGACACGCCAACTCATATTAGCAAATGCAAAGGCATGTCCAAAACAATAAGCGTATGCAAAGCGCCCTTGGTATTGTAATTCCACACGGCAGCCGTTATATTCGATGCCGATGCATAACTAGCTGCTCGACAATTCACCGAGTTCGTAGACATAAGCGCTAACACTGAGCTTAGTGTCACACATTACTTCCCCCCCCCCCCTGCTCTGGCTTCTGGATTGGACTGGCGCGGCTCGCTACGTGCTTGCGCGCGCTTTTACGAGCGCATATTGCTGTGCGCCTGGTTTCTGCACTAGGCTCTTATACAGTTGCTTCTTCGAGCGCAGATTGGTGTGCGTCTGGTCTTTGCACTAGGCTTTTATACGATCGCTTGTGGCTGCTTTCCATTCGTCGCGGCTTGGTACAGGCGCACAAACTTGGTGCGCGCCTGCTTTTTGCACTGGTCTTTGAACACATCGCTCGCTGCTCGCACTTATATATAGATACGAAGCGAGCAAAGTGAGCATCGCTTTGCGCGGAAGTGCTGCGCCGCGGGCGTACCGTGTATGTAAGCGCGCAGCAATGCCGGGAAACATTCATGCAAAAGCAAAGGGTCAGAAAACTGCGCTTTGTTTTCCATTACTTTGCCATATACCTTCACACTGGGTAGCGCCGAGCGATCGCTTCTAACCAACGCAGAAATGAGTCTTTGCAGCGCGTGCACCCCACAGCAAATGATTTAATTTTTATACGTGCAAGGATAGAAGCCTACGGCAAGACCTCCGGAAATATTTTATGCTACTTTTTATAGTAAATTACATCAACGTAAATTACTAAAGCACGCGTCACGCGTAATTGCAGCCCTCATGCCGACAACACCGGGGAGGCGTCGCTCAATATCGTCGCTCGCACGGATACGACTTGTAGGCGACGAGCGAACGCGACAGCCATCTCCATCGCGTCGCTTGTGGCTGCCGCGCGCAAGATCGCTTATATGGGGTTTCTACTTTTTTCAGCATAAAACATGGATTCCTCATGCGTTTTCAGTAAGTTCAAGATAACGCGCCCAACTGACCTCTTGCAGCATGTAGCTGAATGCCTGCGGCAAAGTTTATAACTAGCACTGGTGCTGCACGTAACTTCAGTGGTCGCAGATTCCCCCTGCGCGAGACACCGTCAAGCGCGCGGTTTATTTATAACAAAAGCATGCTGCCAGCAAAATGACGCCTTCTGTTATGTGATTCCTTAGTTCAACAGCATTCCGTACGCAGTAGACTGCCAAATTGAATAAATTCAAACACACAAAACGCACGCTAATCACGCTCCGCATAGGCTCGGAATCACAGGCTGGTGAGCGAACCATTTTAAGCGTCCTCTCGCCTGGCGTCTTATTGAACATACCATACTTCTGGCAGCGTTTGCGATCTTTAAAGCTCTTACGGACAACGGCAAAGTGATAAAATCACATGCAGTTATCGCGACGACTGGCTTTTTCGATTGACATCGAGAGACACAGCGCGTATGCCTAGTCCTTTGTCAATCGCGTCGGCTAAGCGCAGCGACGACTTCCTGGCGATAGCATGACATATTCGGACAATGTGCACCTAAGTTAGAATTCACTTACCGTGGAGGATTTGCTGTTATATCCAAGGCATGACGAACGACTGTCGTGTTTTTGTGGCGACGCGAGATGGCTGCCATACGATCGCCCTTGGCTGGCCTTTGCTGCTGCTGTGCTGCTCGGTGGACGCATCACCTTTCTCCGGTGCTGTGTTGTTCCGCGATCTTGAGCGCGCGCGCGCGCGGTGGAGCAACTCCGAGCGAAAAAGTAGAGCGCTCGCTACGCGTTCCTTTGAATTGCGGCGGCCTGTTCTCTTAGAAGCAAAACGATGTGTTTTTTGCTCAGCGTGCATGACTGAAACATTGCCATGTTCGGGGCCAGCCACCTGCAGTTGAAGCAGAAGATTACGCTACGTTATTACGAGTAGAACGGGCGTTCTACTCTCTCTCCGAAGGGGAGAGTGAAAAGCACATTTCACTCTCTCCTTGGTGAGAGAGTGAACAATACATTTCACTCTCCTCGACATTCTGAGAGAGTAAAACGACGCTTTGAAGAGTGAACCGGCCGCTTCACTCCTGCGATACCCTTCCTAGTTTTTAAGAGTGTATAGTAAAGGGTACCACTGATACCTTCTGACTTTGCCATGGTGTCATTCGTATGATCTCTTTATCATAATTTTCATCATCATCAGTATCATCGTCATCATCATCATAAGCATGATTACGCCCCCTCCAGGGCAAAAGCCTCTCCCATACTTCTTCAACTACCCCAGTCATGTGCTAATTGTGGCCATGTTGTCCCTAGAAACTTCTTAATCTCATCCGCCCACCCAACTTTCTGCCGACCCCAGCTACGCTTCCCTTGCCTTGCAATCCAGTCCGTAACCCTTAATGACCATCGGATATCTTCCCTCCTCATAACGTGTCCTGCCCATGCCCACTTCCTTTCTTGATTTCAACTAAGATGTCATTAGCTCGCCTTTGTTCCCTCACCCAATCTGCTCTCTTCTTATCCCTTAACGTTACATCCATCATTCTTCTTTCCATGGCTCGTTGCGTCCTCACTTTAAGTAGAACCCTTTTCGTAAGCCTTCAGGTTTCTGCCGCGTACGTGGCATACGTACGTGGTCGAATCCGTACGTGGTTTCTGCCCCATAATTTCGATGGAAGCTGCCAAACCTTGATAATGACCTGCTACATTTCGCGACCTGCCGCGCGCCCGCACGTGGGCGGTGATCAAATTTGTCTCCATGCTAGGGTGGGAAGGAAAAGCTCACGATGTATGTTTAGCAAGGCACACTACGGAGACTGCACTACCCCTAAAGGGATCCTCACCAGGCTACATAGCAAATATTGGTTTTACGCTGGAACTTGTTACGTGTCTTCCAGGCAGTGGTGCGCCGCATAAATTTTTCAAATCGGCTTGGTAATAGCCGACGTAGAAATACTTTAGTGTCGCGAACCAATGCTTTCGGAAGGCGAGCTTCACCGCAAACACGTTCACTCTCTCCACTAGTCCCATCTAGCCTCCACTAGTGAAATTTCTTTCCCGCGTTCCCCAATCCGCACCTCGAGGATCACGTGACGCGTACGTCACGGGCCCCGTCTTCAGTTTTTATTTCTACTCGCTTTTTTTTTGCGGCATGGCACACTGCTGCTGACGGCGCCACGTGCGAGCTGTTGCGTTCCTCTCGTTTCACACAGCCACACGATTTTGGGCGCTCTGCACGAGGACACCTGACTAGCGGTAAGTCTGGGCTACACAAAAACTGAGGCAGACACAAGCTGGTCACAGAGCATGATCCCGCGCTGGAGCACGGTAGAAAATATCACAGTTTCGGTCTTTGCGCGCGTGACTGCACGACGTAGGGACAAGCAGACGAAACGGGAGTACATCTCTCTTGTTGCGGTGCGAAGCAAAACAAAAACGTGAAGACATTCTGCTTGAGTGTTTTATTAGTTCCCTAAGCCTTAATTCTTTTATTCCAGCATAATATTACACAAATACCAGATGTCTTGAATAAATCTCATAGTAACGTGTCACCACGAACGGCGTCACAGCACGAACGTGTGTACCTAGGCGCACTAGCACGTGCCAAGGATCCTCTAGCATGGAGCGCGGCGGCCGCGAACAGAAAACGGCGTTTGGTTTGAAATTTCAGATCCTTCCGCGGTGCCTAGCAGTATAATAATTTGTAGACAAGATAGTTATCGCGTATTTTATGCTCTGCGCTTGTCAGCTCAACATGGCCAGACCTGGTGAGGGGCCCTTTTAATGAGGCCCTGAATCGACTTTGTTTGAAGCCTCAAAGCACCTTATTAAGTTTTTAGTGCATCCCAGGATTGTATTTGTACTTGCCTGTTTACAAGCCTTTTTTGCCACATCTTGCTTCATAGTTTTTCCGCCTGAACCTGGCCCCCTTACCGAATTTCACTTGTTTTATTAACTCTTTCCTAGCAGTCCTGACAGCGTGTCAACTTCTGCGAATGTAGTTTGCAATTGACCCCATATTAAGATATGTCTTCTAGATGTACTTACATACTGTCATTGTCAATAGCTTTATATATATATATATATATATATATATATATATATATATATATATATATATATATATATATATATATATATAGTTTTGTTAAAATGGTACGTACACCATTATTTTATTCTTGCGTTTCTATCCTGGATGTGCGACTTCTCACGCACTTTTTTAAGCTGTTTTCGTCTAAACTCTTACATACACGCTGCTGGTACGATTTTTAAGGATTATTCCAAATTATTATTTTTCAGTGTTGTTTAAGGTACATTGAAGCGATGCGCAACACACTTATCACACTTTACTGCACAACGCTAACTGTTAGCTCCGATAATAACCGACAGGAGAACATAAACTTACTTGATTTTCTTCAATATCACCAGCTCACCCAAATTGTTCACGAGCCCACTCGCGGTAAACATATCCTGGACCTCATCCTAACAACCCATTCTGAGCTCTCAGGCATCCACGTCTTGGAACAATTAAGTAACCACAAAGTTGTGCAGTGTTCTCTTCCACTTCCACGGACCGACAAAACAAAAACCAAGAAGCTTATCTACAACTACGCACGTGCCGATGTTGAAAAAATGAACTTGTTGCTGGAAACTTTCACAAATAGCTTTCAAGCCGATTTTCATAACAGTACGAATAATGAAAATTCGAAGTTGTTTTGTGACAAACTCAAAGAAATTGAAGATTCCTGCAGGCCAAAACAAATAATAAGCACAGGTACTAACGATCCTTGGTATACCACAGGTGTCAACAGGGCACTAAATAGGAAAAAAAGAACATTTAGGAAAGCGGTTCGATGAAAGGAAGCTACAGACCGGGAAATATTCAAAAGCATTTCCAAAATAGCTGAAAAGCAAATTTCTGAATCCAAGAACAAATATTTTAATTTTACACTTCCTAGCTTGACAAAAACCAACCCTAAGAAATTCCGGAACGCTGTTAATCCTAACAGCGCTTGAACGGTTCCTGTTCTTTTGGATGCACACGGCAGCACCCTACCTATCGAGCAGTGTGCAAAACAATGCAATAGCCACTTCTGACAAGTTTTTACGAATGAATTGCCCATTTACAATCCACTGCCGCTTCCTGAGGTCGATATCCAGACTCCCTTTTCACCCATTCACATATCTGCGCTTGGCGTGGCTCGTGCAATTGAACGCCTACCTCGCCACACTAGCCCAGGACCCGATGGTATCAACGCGAAACTGCTAAAAATTTCCTTCCAACACACAGCTTTCCTGCTATCTCTCATTTTCCAAGAGTCACTCGATACGACATGTGTGCAAAAGATTCGAGGCCCGCTTATGTAATCCCGGTGTTTAAATCTGGTGACAGATCCATTCCTAATAATTACAGGCCAATTTCACTAACATCGATCTGTTGCAAGGTACTCGAACACATATTATAAACTAACATTATGACTCATCTCAACCAGAACAACTTGCTTCATAACAAGCAACATGGCTTCCGCAAACATTTATCGTGTCAGACAGTTATTTGAGTTAATAACGGACCTTCATCAAGCAATCGACTCTTCCTTCGACATTGACTCCATCTTTATTGATTTCTCTAAAGCCTTTGATCGCGTGCCTCATAACCGCCTGATGATAAAGACACCCACCCTGCAGCTGGACCAACGTACTACGCAGTGGCTCGACGCTTTTCTAACAAACCGCTTTCAGTAAGTTAAGTTAGGGAGCTTCTTATCAGGATGTACAGGTGTTGCTTCTGGAGTACCCCAGGGTTCGGTGCTGGGTCCACTGCTTTTCTTAATGTATATTAATAACATAACGTCGAACATAACATCAACAATACGACTATTTGCAGACGACTACGTAATTTACCGAGCAATATCGAGCCCTTGCGACATCATTGCTCTCCAGAGTGATCTTGATGAGCTACCTAATTGGTGCGGCAGGTGGCAAATGGTAATAACGCAGACAAAACTAAACGTCTCAAGTTTACTTCCGCTGCTAACACAACTCCTAATTCCTACACAGTTAATAGTACTATCATTGGAACTGCAGCGTCGGTAAAATACCTCGCTGTAAATTTAGCTCTAATTAATCCTGGAGCACTCATATTGAACTGATTACTACCAAAGCCTTAAAAAAACTTGGTCTTCTCAAACACCGACTACACCAAGCCAACCAGGGTACAACATTTCACGCATTCAACATGCTAATCAGGCCTGTGAGAGAATACGCGTCAGTGATCTGGAACCATCATTACACCTATCTTATTAACATTCTGGAATCTATACAAAACAAGGGTGCTCGATTCATACTTTCCCGTTACTCTCGGTATCAAAGCGTAACAGCACTGAAAATATCGCTCCATCTCACGCCTCTGGTCACGCGCAGAAAATTCAGCCGTTTATCCTTTTTCCATAATCTCTACCACAGCAACACACCATTTGCAAGTTCACGGCTTCTCCCGGCACCGCCCACATCGGCTCGTGTAGATCATATGAAGAAGACTAAACCCATTTTCGCTCGGACAGAACGATTCAAATACTCACCTTTGGTCCTGACTATCGAAGAGTGGAATTCGCTTCCTTCTAGCATTGCGGCTATCGCAGAAACATCATCATTTCAAACAGCTGTTTGGTGATACTTAAAAAATTCCAATGTAAAATGATGTGCGTCGTTTTTTTTGTAGTGTCTGTGTGTCGGCCGTATCGTTCCGTGAAATGTTAGATGCCATGCTTGGAACTTCTGAAGGTGCGATTTTTGTTGTGTCTTGTGGGATTTGCTACATGTGCAATTTTCCAGTTCCTGTTCCTAGCCATTCTTTTTCCTTATTAAGTTGTGCCTGGCTTCTTAACTTGTTTATTTCTGTCTTCAGCCGTTTATAACCTGTGCTGTACATTTATAAGTTTTCTTTTTTAGGGTATTGAAAAAATTAATTAAAAATGACTGATATTGACTTGCGACCGCATTTACTAGATATGCCAATTGATAGTGATGCACGAAGTGTTTGGGAGCCCTCTATACCATTGCTATAACAATAAATGCGTTTACAAACACACACACACACACACACACACACACATATATATATATATATATATATATATATATATATATATATATATATATATATATATATATATATATATATATACGTCCACTTGTTTCTCTTTTTCAGGTGACTGCTTTTCAAATGTGTTATCGCTCTGCTCGGGGCGCGCCTGCATGTAACGGAAGTTACCCGAATGATAACGAAGGTTCTATCTGCTGTGTTTCACTAGTGAAACTTGTGTGACCTGATTGCTTTTGAGACGCCAGTTGTGCAGGACATTCTCGAAGACACGCTGGCACCTGCGGTTACTCTGGAACCTTCAATGACACACGTATGAGAGCCGACGCGCTTGACCGGCAGACCAGATTTTCGGCGATCGCCGACTGGCTTCGCCGCTATGTTGTTCTTTGAGTGTAGTCTGTTTTTCAGGGCACAAATTCGCTGAATAAAAAGGTAATGTCATCATTTACAGTCCTGCGGCTTTCTTCACCGTCACTACTACGTGATACCTGGGGAGGTGCTAGTGCATTCATGTGCCGAACGCTCCCTAAAAGTAGCGATCCAAGTCCAACATCCGAGGAGAACAACTTCGCCCACGGCTAGCGCGATAGCCGTACGCTGCAAGCACTGCTACCAGAGTACGGGCTTCTTCCAGAAACCACAGGTATCAAGGACAAGACAACAACCGCAATGGCTACCCAGCGTCCCCCATCCTGCTGCAACAACCTCAGGAGCCACCAACCTTCCTTGGGTCATCGGCTGAAGACGCAGAAATCTTCCTGGAGACCCATGTACGAATCGCGACAATAAATAACTGGGACTCCGGCGACAAGCTGCCGCACGTATACTTCGCCTTAGAAGACGCCACCAGAACGTGGTTTGAAAACCGGGATTTGACTCTAACTTCATGGTACCTACACCGTAGCGGCTTAGAGTCGTGCACAAGAAAACGGCCGACGTAGTGCTAGAATCCAGATTAGATTTATACAATCTCGATTTTTTCGGAAGACCTGGCTCGCCTGTTCAGACACGCCGTTCCTGATATGTATGAAGAGAAAAAGTTCACTTCTTCACGAGAGGTGTCAAGAGACAGCTCATCATCAGACTGATACGCAACGTGCCCAAGACGGCTGCTGAATTTGTTTCCGAAGCCACAACCACTGAGAATAAGCTCGATATGCGGACAAAGCAATATGCCTGCCGAAACTACACCGATTTTAGAGCCCTCGGCGTCGACTACGTTCGATAGACCATAAACGGTCGTTCGGAACTGCAGAAGCTATTTCAAGGTCGCAGCCTCGTGGCCTCAATCGGCGATATCGCCAAAGAAGACGTTAAGCTACCACTTGGAGAGACTGAAGTGCAACCACCATCGCCATAGCCCTAACCGGAAGCGATGACATAGGCCACTGTCGCTTACAGCCAGGTTCCCCCTTCGCGCCCACGCCAAGACCCCATGACGCCGCAATTCCGTCGCCAGACGCCGCCACCCCACCCACCTGTTGGCTAGCGAAACGCCCCGAGACATCTGACGCGCCCCTGACCACCGCTCGCTTTGCTACCACAGCGGAGGAACCGGCCAATGTGTACCACCGATGCCCATACCAAGACTGCGACGGTTCGCCGAAAACGCGCCGCATCCACGGCTTCGGGAGCGCCCTCTTCACACCGCTCACTACCTCGCCTCCACTCAGTAGAGTTCTCGACGAACGCCGTGTTCGCCGTCACCAGGCTGCTACCTGTCACCGAAGAGCCGACCATACACTGGCCTGGCCTTAGGCCGCTCACCAAGTCCATATCGGGAAACGTAAAAGGAGCAATGGATGGAGGTGCGGTTGATGCACGCCGTGGTGCAGGATCCACTCCCGACGACGACAACACTTCAAGTTCTAGCTCGACGCCGTAGTTACGAGCCGTTTTCCCAACAAAGCTTGGAAGTCAAGAATACGCCGACGAGAAACAACCTGACGATACCACGTACCAGCCACGTCCACGCGATGCAGCCGTGATGCGTCGCCAAGACCTAATTTCAACGCAATACAAAGAGCCAACGACTTTGACGTCCTTCTCAACGACCACGAAGTCTCCGTGCTTGTAGACACTGCAGTCGACTGCTCCGTCACTTGTGGATTACTCCCCGTCAAGTCGAAGTAAGTAAACGCGGCTGGGATGGCTCTCAAGTTCGGAGAGCTGGAGCACATCTCATAACGCGGACTCAAAGCTGCACGGCAAGAATCGAACCTACCCTGCCACGTTCGTTGTCCTTCATCAGTGCTTGCGAGAACTAATTCTCCGCATGGGGTTTCAGGACCAGCACGGCACAATCATCTATCTCCAGTAGAAGTCGATAACGCTGTCTAGAGACCAAGCGATACCGATGGAGAGACCTCCCATAGTCCATAGTGTGCCGTCTGAGTGCCTTGTGTGTGCTTCAGGACCAAGTCAGCTTTCCCGCCTCGCTCTAGCATTGTGATGTAAGTCGGCAGCTAAAAACCCGCAGACGTAGCAGGCGTCAAGGAGGGTGACCTACGTCTACTGCTCGGCAGTGAAATTTGCGTCGCAAGACGGTCGGACGGAGGAAAAGAGAAAAGTGGTGCTGGCGAACTTCAGGCAGCAGTTTAAACCCATCAGCAAGGGAAGGACGATCGCATAGATTGGGGGAACTGTGAAAAGCAATACATTTGTCCTCCAAGATTCTGCTGCATGTACCCTGACGACCCGAACCAGACTTCGACATAAATCCAAGTCTAACTATGAATAAGCAGCAACAGCTCAGAAGCCTTCTACGAGAATGCAATAACTGCTTCTCAACGTCATCGAGGATTCGACAAACACTAGTTGCAAAGCATCGCATGATAACTGAGAAGTGCGCTCGGCCACTCCACCATAGCCCTTAGCCAGGTTCAACGGGGCAACGTGAAAGTATAACAAAACAAGTCGAGGAAATGAGCGCGACGACATCATCCAGCCGTCGAAAAGCCCGTTGGCATCTCCTGTAGTCTTGATAAAGAAAAAAGCACGGAACCCTACGTTTCTGCGTCGATTATCGTCGACTGAGCAATATGACGAAGGAGGAAGTATACCCCCTCCTGCGGACGTACGACACAATGGATTGGCTCTGCAACGCTGAATGCTTCTCGTCAATGGATCTCATGACTTGCTACTGCCAAAAAGAGGTCGACGAGATAGATCGCAAGAAGGCTGCCTCCGTCACGCCAGACGACCTCTAACACTTAAGATTCATGCCATTCAGACTCTGCTCGGTGCCTGAATTGTTCCAGTGCATGAAGGACACGGTGTTACCAAGGCTGAAGCGGCAGACCTGTCATGTTTACCTGGATGACCTCGTCTTGTTCGCCGGAAATATCGACAATCATCTTCGGCTGCTTGCGACCGTACTAGAGCACATCAAGTCGTCAGTGCTCAATGTGAGCCATTAAAGTGCCGCTTCCCTTATGTTCCTTCTTTTCATGAGCCACGTCATCATCAAATCTTGAGTCCGCCATGACCAGCAGAAGTCAACTGCCATCGCAAAGTTGCAGCAGCCTATTGAGAAGAAGGTAGTGCGTAGAATTCTTGGCGAGGGTGCCTTCTGTGCGCGGTTTGTCGGCGACTTTTCAGGCATCGCTGCGCCAATGGCGCATATAACTAAATGTGGTGGTGGGTTCCAAGTGGGAAACGCCGCCGGCCGACGCATTTCAAGAACTCAAGCCACGCATGCAGACGCCAACTGTACTTGCGCAATTCAGCGACGACGCCTATCAGCCTATGCCTCGGTGCAATCCTAGTCCAGAGGAAAGACGTTTTTGAACGGGTGATAGGTTGCACTAGCCAGTCGCTGTCAAAAGCGGAAGGTGATTATTCTACGACCGAAAAGGAATGCCTTGCCATCATTTGGACTACAGCAAAATTCCGACGTTACCTATACGGCAGGCTGTTCAATATAGTCAGCGACCATCGCGCATTGTCTTTGCTAGCGAACTTGAACGACCTTTGAGGACGCCTGACGCGGTGGAGTATTAGATTGCAAGTATATGACATCGCTGTAATCTAAAATACAGAAACCAAACACACTGATGCCGAGAGCCTATCAAAAAACCCGCATTGACCCGCTGACACTAGACGACGAGGATAACGATGTCTTCTTGGGAATAATAAGAGCGGAAGACTTCGCTGAACAGCAACCCGCAGACCCGGAGCTAAAACGCCTCGTCGATTATTGGGAAGCAAACACCCACTTTGTTCCTAGGCCCCTTAAAAGAGGGTCGCCTTCGTTTTCGCTCCAAACAAGCTACTCGTACCGAACTTCTCACCAGTCCACGCCAACTACCTCGTTGTTCACTCAGCACTGCGTCAAGAAATGCTGCACGCCATACATGACGATTCATGAATCCGGGATGCCAGGATTCATGACACTACAGCCGATCGAGCCTCCTTGCCGACTATTTCGGCAGATCGGTATGAATTTGTTGGCACCATTTGCGACGTCAACATCCAGAAATAAACGGATTGTCGTGGTAACGGACTGCCTCACCCGCTTTGGTGAAACCAAAACTCTCACGAATGGAAGCGCAGCAGAAGTGGCGAAATTCTTCGACGAAAACAACTACCTGCGACATGGTGCTCTAGAAATCCTCATCATTTTACACCTTTGACACCCACGCTGCGTCGAAACCACGCATGCTTTGCCACGCTGGGCCGTAGTCCGACACGATTGGCGACGGTCGGAACGTTCGTTTGCTCGTGACATCGCGTTGGTTAGTCGAGCGGGGGAATAATATGTTGTTTCGGGCTTGTTTGTTTGTTTTTATTTACGTGTCTAGCTAGTTTTTTAGCGTCTCGTGTGTGAATAGTGTATATAGTGTGTCATGCTAGCTTGCTGATTTTTTTGTCCTTTCGTTATTGTCTTCTTTGAGATAAATGTTGTTTAACATATTTAAATTGTGTCTCTGTCCATTTCTGGAGCGCTGAAATTCGTGACAATTGGCGAGCCTGCCATGATTGGTTTTTCCTTCCCCATGACGAATTTTTGTAATCCGTAAATGGATTGAGACAAGACTCTAGCCTTAGTGAAAGAGTTAGATTTGTCGATGGACAAAGCCCTGAAATTTATCGAGGAATAGATAGATCTTCAAAAAGAACACCAGGCCTAACATGCGGAAGTGCGGGAAGTCCATGCTAGGGAGAAGGAAATTTTAGAACTCAAACTGAGATTGCCACAAGCACCAGAGGGTCACCGCTATGTGGAGAGTTTGGCGTCAATGTCCTCCGGCTCGCAGTCTTCAAAAAATAATAAAATTTGTCCGCGCAAGCTAATAGCATCATTCGATGAAAAGCATGACGACTTGGGTGCATACTTGCACCGGTTCGAAAGGATAGCCCTCGGAGAAGGCTGGGACCGGAGCGAATGGGCGCAGCCCTGCTTGTTACCTAGTAGGCGAGGCACTGTGTGTCTGCGGGAGGATGACCACCTCCGACTCCCTAGATAATACCAAGGTGGAAAACGATTTTGATTTGAAATGCTTTGAAACGCTTTTGCTTACAAATGGAAGTGTAAATTTTTTAACATTACCTACTAGGATTACATTAGTAAGCGATACGCTGCTTGATATATTTGAGCTTCAATTTTAAATTCGCAGAACATAAAAACTGTGCTTCTTTCGTATGACATATGTGATCATATGCCCATCTTCTTTCTGGTATTATATACTTCTCCCCTCTGCATGCCAAAAACACAGCCAATTCGTCATTGAACTAAGAACAGCAAAACTCGGGAACATTTTTTTCGCTTAGTTCAGAACGTAGACTGGAACACTGTTTATAGACAGAATAACCCTGACGAAGTCTCTAACACTATCCTAAACCTGTTGCGTCCTAGTTATGATGCAGCATTTCCACTTCAGAATTTCTCACGTGATAGAAATAAACTATGCAGAAAGCCTTGGATAAATTCTGATCTTTACAGGGGCATCCAAATAATACAATAAGTTATACCGCAATTTCATCCACTCGAGAGAGACAGATGCGTTCGATAAATACACGACATATAGAAATGTTTTAACTTCAGACATAAGGAAGGCTTAAACGAACTACTATGAAAAGTTATTTCAAAAAAATAACAACAATCAGAATAAATTATGGGAAGTCATCAATTGGCTTAAAAGCAGCAATAAAGGCTGTCATAGGACAGAGGACCTGACAATTAATAGCGAAACGCTTAGCGGCGAAAGGTTAGCCAATGTCTGGAACGAACACTTTATAAACGCAGGCTCCTATGTAGCTCCCGATGGAAACGAGGAAAGTGTCCAAACTGCTGATAAATCTACTGTGCCTTATTCTATTTTTTGGTACCCACAGATCCGGTTGAAGTAGAAAACCTAATCAAAATACTTAAAATTAATGTTGCATCATGGATTGATGAAGTAGGCTCCGCTGAGTTGAAATTCATATCACCATTGATTTGTGATGTATTGGCCTATATTATAAACATCACCCTCAGTGCCAGTGTATTTCCGGAACAGTTAAAGGTGGGAAAAGTCTCTGCAGTACATAAAGGTGCTGATATCAAGAATTTACCAAGCTATCGACCAATATCTGTGCTTCCAACAATATCAAAAATATTTGAAGGAGTAATTTACGATAAACTTGCATCCTTTTTTGATAGACATCAAATAATAACGAAAAGCAATATTGGTTTAAAAAATAGGTCAACGGAACAAGCTATATTATATATAAAAGATAAGATAATCGACCATATGGAAATAAAAAAATTCACTGTTGAGCTCTTTCTTGATATTCGAAAGAATTTGACTCCATACAATTCCAAGTAATAATTCATAAATTGTCGAGGTATGTAGTGCGTGGAGTCGCACTTCAACTCTTCAAAAGTGACCTTGAATATCCCTATCCATTCGCGCAAATTAATAGCACAATGTCTACAAAAATAAAGTTAAACCAAGGAGTCCCCCAAGGGTCCATTTTGGGGCCACTATTTTTCCTTGCTTATATAAATGATATTGCAGATATTCCTGATTACCCTGAACTTATTATGTACCCTGATGATGCAAACGCTTTCTTTTGATCAGACAATTTAATATCACTTGAAGTCAGTGTAAATAACTATTTAGGCATCTTTCAGAAGGGTTAAGGCAGAATAAGCTACGCTTAAATACCAAAAACAGCCTATATGATATTCCAACCTATAAACAAGCCTATAAGTAAAATAATTGTCACATTTGAGGGAAATTGTATTACACACATTAGGGAGCAAACATTTCTTGGTGTGCTTTCAGGAGGAATGAAACTGGAACGCATTGGCGCGAATAGTTAGTTGTCACAAAACAGTACACTTAATCCAATGAAGGCTCAAACTAAATATGTACTATGCACTTTTTCATTCTAACGTAACCTATCAGATATTAGTCTGGGGAATAACGTCGCACAGAAATTAAAATGTACGTATTACTGTGCAGAATGAAATATTGCGCTGTTTCGAAAAGTGCAGGGGAAAATTACAAGGCCTGCCAACTGCTCCACTGTTCATATAACATTCCATGCTAAGGGTTGATCAGTTGTACTATATTATATTGCTCCAAGTAATTAAACACATAAGTTATATGAACAAAGCCGCATCGAAAAACCATACTACTGTTTACGATAACGAAGGATACGAGCACCTAAAGTAGGAACAAATGATGGAAAACAAAGCGCTGCGTACCAGCCACATCATGTTTTGAATATCCTTCAGGTTATTGAACTTTAAAGCTAGTAGTTCTGCATTTAAAAAACAAACAAAGAACTTAATAATTACCACATTTGTACAGTATCAACATTACCTTGTGGATTTTCACGCCTCAGCCAATGCTTAAATCATTCACAAATTAGTATTCTGAGTATTTCCATGTATAATGTAATTTCATTGCATCCGCATGAATTCTACGTTTTCAATTTGTTGGAACCTATTTTTGTAGCTGTATATTTCGGCGTGCGTGACCTCTTCTGCACGAATATTTAAAGATGTTATGTAAATTTTTTCTTGTTTATGTGATTTGTTATGTGCACTCTTGCAAGTTGCTAGTTGTCCATTTTTCTGAAACTCATTTACGGCGATAACTTTTTTTGAAACCGTAGAACTCGATGCGTGTGAGCTGCGACGAACTGCGGAGGGACGGGGACTTTTGTCAGGCTTGATTGCCTTTAGCCCCTGCACTTGCAGTTAGCTTTGTATATTGTCTGCTGTAAATAAAATACTTACTTACCTAAAAGAAGGCACTACTACAAAGATTCCGACTTACAGCGGAAGGATTTCGCGAGCGATTGCGAAACTGGAAGCCGGAAGACGCAGAAACAAGAAAACAATTTGCGTGCCGCCTGTCAAATTATATTCACCGGCGGGTGGAAATGGCAGATGTCGCGAATTGTTATGCGGGGGTTCGTGATTGCATGGTCAGTGAACAATTCTTAGCCTTCTGTAGTCATAATCTGGTTCTGTCCCTAAAAGATAGAAACTTGCATTCACTCAACGATCTAGCATAACACGCTGATTAATTTTTGGAGGCACAGAGGTTGAGAAACATAGGAAGATTGTAACGGGACCTAGCCAGAGAGAGACTAGACGAGGCATAATACGAGGCTCAGGAAACCGTGCGGCCGCCCCAGTTTAGATTTTTCCTTTGTAATCGTACAAGGCAGCGGCCCGTTAACTGTCACGTAGGGAATAGCTGTTCCCACCAACGGTGTGTGAATTATTCAGTAGAAAAGGACACCGAGCAAATGAGTGTAAGTCTCGCACATCACAAAAGACAGCGTGCAACTGCGAAAATAAAAGACTCACAAATGAACTGTGCAGAGCTGAACCAGGCTCAAGAGAGACAACAGGTACGGAGGGAAAAGCGGAAGGAAGAAGACCCAAAGGAACAAGCTCTACTTGTCATAGAAGGAGATGGTCATGGAGAACGGGTAATTGTGCTTAGAGATAGCGGCACAAATACTGTTTTAGTAAAGGTGAGCCTCGTACGTGATCAAGATCTGACAGGAGCGGTAACGCAAGTTGCCTTGGCTGACAACACAGTGAGGTACCTACCTCAATCCTGTATCCATGTACCCAACACTGTAATATACCGGTTTGCTTAAGGCAAAATGCCTTGAAGAGCCATGATACGATCTAAATTCTAGGAAATGTATCTGGAGTACGGAGAGTTGATGATCTAGATTGGAGCTGGAAGAGAAGTACAGCTATTGCCATACGAGAGATGAATGACTGTGGTGTATAACCACATCAAGAAGTGAGTAAGCAACAGCTGTACATCACTAACTCACGAGAAGCGGCAATTAGGGCATGCCGTGCAGTTATATCGTCGGTTGTACGGATCAGGCCCCAAACACAGAGCAAGGCACGCATGGCAGCCCTGAAGGTACATGCAATTCAGAGGTTCAGAATCACGTCTCCTGATATCACGGAGGAGTGAGACAAGAAGGGGTCGATCAGATCGTGCCACAAGAAGTTAGGAGAATTAGTGAAAACGAAAAGAAGCCGCACTACGTTTGAGTTTGTTATGCACAATGGTCTTTTATATAGGGGATGCATATTTAGCTCAGGAAGAGAGGCTCAGCAGCTCATTGGCCTAAGGCCTTAAGGCGAGAGTGATGGGATTAGGACTTGATAGTGTCATGGCTGGTCACCAGGGCGTAAGAAAACCCTAGCAAGGATCACAGAAGAGTATTTTGGGCCGGAATCGAGAGTGACGTGAAAAGGGACGTGAGGTCTTGTAATGTGGTCCAAAGAACGGTACCAAAAGCGCGAGTAGGGACGTAATTTTTCAGTAAGGCTAAGTTAACAAACCGAAAAGTAATGAGATAGAGCCTCGCTTTGCAAAAGGGAAAGAAAACGTGGGTGCAGAGTTTTTGAATAGAGCTACTTAGGTTCGGACGATACATCACAACACAAAGAGTCTAAATTGTATTTTTGCAGTGCGGAGAGTTGTGTTTAAGTGCTATGAAGAGATTAATTGTGTGGTGCCGTGAGGTGATGTATGGACAGTGGACATATAGACGGGCATTGTGATCGTTCAATTCGAACCTGGTGTGAGGACCGTGCGATGAGCAGTTTTTGTGCAACTACCTGTTGGATTGGGGGTGTTTGGCTTGAGTGACCGGCAAGACCTGTATGACAGTGTGAAAAAGACGAAGACGCCGGTCGACGAAATGGAGACGGGAAGCATGTGAAGCGCGTGAAGCGCAAAAAATTTATTTATTTATTTATTTACTTATTTATTTACAGAGTACCTACATCGCCATCAAGGCATTACGTAGGGGGGAACAAAATATAACCAGTCATACAGAAAAGCTTTTGGACAGATATACTCACCAACAGAAGCACTGCAATAGCTGTTAGAGAACGGCATACAAGCAATGTGAAACAAGCAGGTTTCAAGATATATAACACGTACATTTCTTTGACCAGAGCGCCGTCACAACATAGAGCAGAATAGTTCGTTATTAGGCACATTTGCTATATCATTAGATAAACAGTTCCATTGTCTAATTGATTTGAGGAAAACATAGTAGTAAAAAGTGTTTGTTCGGCATTCATCGGATGAGATATTTTGGTTGTTATCACAGCGAGTCGATATGTAATCTGTTGCCAGGAGATAGCTATAGCGATTAATACGTGTCTGACTTATATATTCGCTGCAATAGTTTGAGCTTTAACTTCTGCCTACGCACAAGTAGTCCATCCCATCCTAAAGTGGCCTTCATTTCGGAAGCGCTACAGTACGGGCTGTAATTATCGCAAACAAACCTTACTGCTTGGTTCTGTAGTTTTTCCAGTCTAACAATGAAGTAATGTTGCTAGAGATCCCATATTACACAAACACAATCAATTATTCTTCTCATGTAAGAAGTATGAAGTTTCTTTAAATTTGCGTGTTGCCTGTTTACAATTTTCTGCAAATAAAACAAATGAATAAGATTCCATTTCGGTGCGTCGGACATCGTACACGATTTCCAGCAAATAATCTTGCGGACGGTGTAAGACACGAGCAGATGATTGCAGATAAGTTGCAGCAGCCTCTGGTCAAGGTTTGGTGAAGCCATGTTGCGCCGCACAGTCGACTTTTGCCACGACTGTGAAGAATCCGAGCAGCACCTATTACATAAAGAATCGCCAGCTTCTGCCGAAAACAGTTTCGTGCTCCAGTCTCTTTAGGCTTGGCTGGTCCTTTATATGCCCAGCGCGCAGCGGGAACGGAAAGGTCCCCCGATGCGCAGATTCCATTTCGGTGCGTCGGAGATCGTACACGATTTCCAGCAAATAACCTTGAGGACCGTGTAAGACACGAGCAGACGATTACAGATCAGTTGCAGCAGCCTCTGGCCAATGTTTGGTGAAACCTTGTTCCACCGCCCCAGTCGACGTTCGCCACGACAGCGAAGAATCCGAGCAGCAGCTGGTACATGAAGAAGCGTGAGTTTTTGCCGAAAAGAAGAAATTAAGAAAAAGAAGATGGCAGGCGGAGATAAGCTGGCCTTGCTGAACTGGTCCAGAAAGAAGACAGTGGCTTCTCTAGCTTTGCTCTAGAGACGGGAGGCAGCTGCTTCGGGGACCACGGTCCGACAACTCCAGCCCCTGAGCCTCGAATGCGTCGCCATGGCTTTTTTCCGCGGCCCCGGTCCAACCCCACGTTGCCGTAACTGGTTGTTGTCCCGTTCCACGAAGGCATTCACCTGGCCATGTCAGCGGAACAACGGCCGACTAGCCCAGACCGCGTCCGGTGCCACGTGGGTCTCTACAGAAGACTACAACCTCATCGCTCTCGTCAGAGGTCGACGCCCACGCTGCGCCGAAACCATGCAAACCAACGTCCTTTGCCACGCTGGGCCGGTGTCCGACACGACTGGCGAGGGTCAGACCGTTCGCTTGCTCGTGACGTTGCGTTGGTTAGTGGAGCGGAGGAACAATGTGTAGTTGAGGGCTCGTTTTTCTTATTTTTGTGTATAGCTAGTATTCGGAGTGCCTCGTGTGTGTATAAAGTTTAGGGTCTGTCACGGCAGTTTGCGGTTAGCTTTTTTCGTTATTTTCTTCTTTGAGATAAATGTTTAACATATTTGAATTGTGCCTCCCTATTTCTGCAGCCCTGAAATCTGGGACACAGTATCAAAGAATTTCATGTCTCTCAAATGCTCACGGAAAGAATTAGGGCAGAACGCTTTGACTCTTTGCAATGAGATAAACTTCCAAAGCCTCAAGAAGGCCATAGGTGTTGCAAAAAAAGGACCTCGTGGATGGGTTTCTCCGTAAAAATGCACAAGAAGGAATTCCATTCAGCGCTGCGTCTGACTGAGAAATATTCATGGCAAGGCCTTCTCTAGGTTTTTGCAAAAGCATCTCAAATTCCTTCATGTGTATGACTCTCACCTCGTGCCCAATTCGGAGAGTGTCTTAGGCTATGATCACAAATATGAGTATCCTCTGCAGCCACATACACCTTTTATGTTGATGTAGTAGATATTTTTTTTTAATCATTTCGACAAATCCAACGCTTTTGCGCTGTCCGTAAAGCATCGATGACTTTGGTTGTTGCCTTTCAAAATTCTCTTTCATAATTGGCATCTATGAAATCTAAGATTATACATGTGCTCCACAGCAGTATCTTTGAATCACACCCCTACCCTTCAGAAGGGGGATTTCCATGTTTTTTATTCAAGTACCCTAAAGGCCCATGCGGTCATTGCATAGGGGTGTTACAAGGAATTATGAATAGGTACAGTATACGCATTTAAACAGATAATGCATGCTACATAAAAGAACACAAGCGGAAAAACAGGAAAACAAACAAGAAGAAACCAGTAAGAGCAATAACACGACACGCCTTAAACGCTGAATATAGATATAGATTTAAAATGGGTGTTACACAAAGTCAACGTTGCTTGGTCACTTTATACAAGGAAAAATACTTGATAAAACGTACACATACCAGCAGAGACTGCATGACACAGTGAAAAGCACAAGCAGAAAAAATTTTATATCGGGCTAGCAAGACAACTCGAACAACTTGAAGGCATACGGTACGCCATGTACGCTGACGACATCACGGTATGGGTGAACCGGAAATCGCTCAACGAAAAAGAAGAGTGCTGCAAAATGCGGCCACCTGCCTAGAAACCTACGCTAGGGCCAGGGGCCTCGCCTGCTCGACGGAGAAGTCCGAGCTCCTAAGGGTGTGGCGAGGCAAACAAAATCGAACGATCCCTACAAGCGATGAGCTCAGCCTCAACGTATACCTCGCGGGACAACGCATTCCGGAGAAGACCACCATTCGGATCCTGGGGGTGTGGCTTCAGTCCAATCAACGGTGCAATCATACTCTGACACTGCTGAAGACTGCCACCATACAGGTAGCCCGTATGATCAACAGAGTATCTAGCAAGAGACACGGTATGAAGGAGAGCGACACACTCAGGCTAGTCAGGAGCCTCGTGGTTAGCAGAGTGGTGTATAGCCTTCCCTACCACAAATGCATCAAGCAAGAAGAAGAACAAGCGGACGCCAAACTGCGAAAGGCGTACAAAACTGTGCTTCGCTTGCCGCAGTGCACATCGACCGAGAAACTGCTGGCCCTGGGACTGCACATTACCTTCAGTGAACTAAGAGAAGCACTACTATGCGCTGAGGCACGTAGGTTGATGCAGACCCCCACGGGAAGGGTGCTTCTTCGAAGATACGGCGGCGGCAACATGATCCAAGAGATCGAACGTACCCAGGCCATTCCGGACAAGTATCGCAGGACACTGCGAGTCACACCGATACCCAAGAATATGGACCGGAACCTGCAAAAGGCGCGTAGAGGAGCAAGAGCGGAGTACGTGCAGAGAACCTTGGCGAACAAGGACAACACAAGGTATACGGACGCGGCAACATTCGTCAAAGACGGAAGACAAAACAGCAGAGCAGTGGCGACGGTGGTTAATTCGGACCTCAAGGAGATCACCAGCGCATCACTACAGGACTGCACGGTAGTCGAGGCCAAAGAGGCAGCTGTGGCTCCGGCAGCACTGGAGGGCTATCGATCTGGCAGGTCCCTAACAATAATAACAGACTCTCAAGCAGCATGCCGTAATTATACAAACGGCAGAATTGGGCGCAGAGCACGCCACATACTCTGCTCATGCGACCGGGAAACAAAGTTCAGCATACCATAATCTGGGTATCAGGGCACACTGGCATAACAGGGAACCAAAAGGCGGATAGGATAGCGCGAGGGCATACCGACCGGGCGTCCGACACATCCAGCCTTGAGGAACCCGAGTCAGTACCCATGGGCTACTCAGATATCCTAAATTATTATAAAGGGGTCAGACTGAAGTACCCACCCCCAGATAAGGATCTAAGTAGAGAGGATGCTGTTGCATGGCGACAACTGCAGACGGGTACTTTCCCGGATCTAAACCTTCTCAATAAACTTTTCCCTACACAGTATGAGGCTAGGTGCCCATGGTGCGGAGAGAAACCAGATCTATACCACATCTCATGAGCCTGTCAAAATATTGAGTCCCCAACTATCTATAAAATTAAATACCCAAGTGCGGAACAGTGGGAGAGTATGCTTTCCAGCGTAAGCTTGAACGGCCAAAAGTGCCTAATAGAGCGAGCTCGTGGGTTGGCCATACTCAGTGGAGCCTAGGACTAGGGCACGAACCCTTTAATTGCAGACAGAAGAATCCATCAGAAGATGGAAGAGGCAGTCTGAAGCCGCGAAGATCTCTTTTCTAGAGCCCAATAAATGTTTTCCGATCCGATCCGATGCAGCACAATTTACTCTGCGCTAACCTAGAACAAGACCGTTTGCGCAAGGAACATTAAAATATGGTGAGCAAAAAGAAAAAGTAAAATAATAGTAAAAAAGAAAATAAAAATAAACAAAACAAAATAAAAAGGCGCGCAATAACACAGTGATGCCTTTAACAAATGAGCATGAAAATACTACGCTAGCACGTTAAAATACTGTCTTAGTTTTGCAAGGACATCATCTTGACATAGAGCTGATACGATTTCATTTGGTAACATATTCTAATGATGTACCGCGAGAAAGAGGGGCGAGTGTCTCAAAAAGTTAGTGCGCTCAAGAACGGGCTTCACTTTAAAGGAATGATCTAGACGCGGGAAGATACGATGGGCGGGCCTGATGTGGCATGCGCTGAAAGACGACCCGCAGTGATATAGCTTGTGAAAATGGGAAAGGAGTCCTATCAGCCTTCGATTTTCCAGCGAGGGGAGACTTAGAGATATTTTTATGTTAGTGATGCTAGAAGTTTGTGAGTAATGTTTTCGTGATGAAGCGGGCTGCTTTGTTTTGTTCCGACTCGAGCTTGCTTATGAGGTACGATTGATGCGGATTCCAGATAAAAGACGCGTACTCCACTTTCGAGCGAACTAGCGTCGTATAGGCTAATAATTTAGTGGGCTTGTTTGCCCAGTAAAGGTTACGCCTAATGTAGCCAAGGGTTTTATACGCGGAGCTAGTAATCGCATAAATGCGATGATTCCATGAAGATGGAATCGTTTGAAGATAAATGAATTCCCAACTACTTTATTGTTTGCGCATGTGCAATACTAATGTTGTTCATCACGTAACGGGCAACTGTAGGGATACTAGATCTAGTGACAGCTATAGCCTTAGTTTTTGAAACATTTATTTCCATTTGCCACTGTTTACACCAGTTCGCGAGGTCAGATTGCAAAATGTAATTGTCGAAAGAGTTAATTATTCTTCTATAAATTACGCAATCATCTGCAAATAGTCGTATCGTAGATTTAATGTTATTGCCGATGTCGTTGACGTATAGCAGGAATAAAATTGGTGCCAATACAGATCCCTGCGGAACTCCGGATTTAACTAGTGATCGCGGTGAAGAAAATTCATTAGTAGCTACAAATTCGTACCGGTTAGTTAAAAAGTTACTAATCCAATTCGTTATCCTGCTATTTATATCAACATGGCGAAGTTTCAATAATAAACGATTATGAGCTACCCTATCAAAAGCCTTCGCAAAATCAATAAATATGGCGTCTATTTGTGAGGAGTGGTTAATAGCTTGGTGCAGGTCAGAGACTAGCTCGAATAACTGCGTCTCACATGAGTGACCCCGTTGGAACCCGTGTTAGTTAATGAAGAGGAGATTGTGATCGGTTAAGTATTTCATAATTGCTGATGATATAATGTGTTCTAATAGTTTACTTGGAATACTGGTCCGTGAAATAGGTCTGTAGTAAGAGACAGATGATGGGTCACCGGACTTAAAGATTGGAATTATTTTAGCTATTTTCCATTCGTCAGGAACAGATCCTGAATCAATAGACTGTTGAAAACGAGCGGCGAAAATGCGAGTTATCACTGGTTTAGTCAGTTTTAGTAGTTTTGCACAGATTCCGTCTGGACCGGGAGCCAAGCTGTTAGAATGACGATCAATAGCAGCTTCAATGCCCTTTGGGGTGATTATGATATCACTCATGATGGAGGTAACAGAACCGAGTTCAATGTTAGCGGGAATGGGAATTTCACTTGTAAAAACAGAACAGAAGAAATAATTTAATGCAGTAGCGACCTCCGATGTTGGAAGGAATTCATTGTCTTTCCTTATGGAAATGAAGCCTGATGATGATGGTTTGGGGCTTATTACTTTCCAGAATTTGTTTGTGTTGTGGGCTAACATGTTGGAAATATCATGGTTGAAAAATTTGACAGTGCATTGCTCCTGCTTTAAGTGATGTTCCATGGTAATGTTACACACGTATTTCCACATGCCTTGACACAGCACGCGCAGCTAAGGCTTTGCACATGTTCAGATATGTTAGTGACTACTTAGTTATCCTTAAGAATGTGCGGCTGAAGCATTTTGAACAGCATTTGAACCAACTTTTGGTGTTTTTGATTATGGTTGCAAAGGTCTCATAATCACCTTTGATTTACCTGAAAGGGACACTTCCAGTTTCTTGATATCAGTAACACTTTGCACGACAGTCAGGTTAAAGAAACCAGTCCTTAGCTCGAATTTCGAAAATCCAGGGTAAAAAAACCAGTCCTTAGCTAGAATTCGACCCCTTCCAAGATTTTGAAAAGTGGTATCGCAAAGGAAGTCGCGAGAACTCTTGTGACCATCAGGTTGCGTGCAACTTTCAACTCCCAATGCTACTTATGCGCGATGCTGGCTTTCCCGCAGTATTTTTGGTTTCTATAGCAGGAAGTTTGAATAAAGAATTGAATTGAGGGACTTACACACATGCCATCAACAGGCTGAAACCAAAAACGCTTGGTCTATGGCTGTGAAATACCGCGAATGGTGCTGCCGAGGCCGGCTGCCCAACAAAGCACAATACACGTTTTGAGGAGTGCGGAGTAGTAGTGGCGTACAGGATCTCACTTTTATGTGCAAATTTTTATGTTGGCCAGACCGGCCGATGCGTCAATAGACAATTTAGAGCGCATTGGTCAGCTCTCAATCATTGGCAGGGGGCAGCCATTCGGCAGATCACTGCTGGAAGTGCTCGTGCATGCCTAAATTCGGAGCACGCGCGTTCTGCGCAGCTTTGCAATTAGCAAGCTTGAAAATTATTCGCCCCATTGTGCATTAGCAACGAAACTGACAAATGCGTGAGCACGCCTTCCCTAGCTTTGCATGCCAAAGGAAAATGGCGCTGGAATTCTTTTCAGTGCCAACTGCGCCTTCTGGTTATTTTCATATGTTTCCGCGCAAGCATGCGCATTGCTTTTTTTCGTCATTGAACCCTTCAGTTGATGTCTAGCGCCCATCCAGTCTATGTGTCTCTCTCTCATTAGTGTTTGCAGTCCTTTGTGCTTCTTATGGTATCCAAGTTCAGGTAATTCTGTATTTATGATTTATATAATGATAGCTTCAGATCACAAACCAAGTGTTGTAGAGATACAAGCTGTATTGCTTAAGTGAGAATTGCTCATTGTGTGAAGAGGTGCACATAAAAGGAGAGCCCCTGTGGTTGGCTGGCGCAACCATCACCTATTTCTGCACTTACTGAAATACTCCACTTGTGCTCAGTGAAACAGCATATGTGTTCACAGCATATATGTGATCGCTAAACCATTCACTCTTGTCATGCAGGTGTTTCAGCGCGCATTCGTGCGCCTGTTGCTTCCAGCCCTAGTGACGGCTTCCCTGGCAGCCCCGATGCAATATCGTGCTTCGTCAGGTGAAACTGACAGGATTGCCTGTCACCCCTCCCTGATGTGCGCCCCTGGTTTTTCAACTGCACCGACCTTCAAGCCCCTGGATTTCGTCGGGAGCGGCGGATCTGCGTTTTCGATGACACCGCTACTGAAGACGGTGGTGCTCGATGCAGCATGGACGAACCTGTCGTCATCGACATCAACCTTGCAGTCAACTACAAAAGAGCAGGCACTACCGGTGGCGCCTTGTGGGCTCGGCGGCTGTGCACAGACGCAGATCGCTAAACCATTCACTCTTGTCATGCAGGTTGGTAAAGCTTACAGTCTTTTTTGTAAGAAGTCTAGCAATTATTTCCTGCTTCAGCTGCCGAGCCCGCACTGCTGCCTTCTTGTCGCTCTTGAGTGCTCTCATGTAATTCGTGCCTTGTTGATGATGTCGGGCGATATCGAAAGCAACCCGGGGCCTGACTCCAACGCTTTACTAGTTGAATTGAAGAATTTGTCTGCTGGACAGTTGAAATTAATCAGTCAGGTTCAAGACCTGAAAGTTCATTTATTGTCGGCGGACAAAGCTATTGCTGATATGGGCAAACACATGACTGACCTAGAGGGTCATTATCAAAATCTTGTCTCCTTGCGCTCTGACTTTGAAGCCGTCAGAACGTCTACCGCTCAAGTGGCCACAGTGGTACACAGGCTTGAAACGCGTATTGATGACGCCGAGAACCAGTCACGACGCAATAATCTTATTTGTTATGGCCTCCCTGAATCAACTGGATCAGAGGCGTTTGCCCAGACCGAGCAACTTATCATCAAGCACTGCCACGATCATCTTAATATTAGCATCGAGCTGAAGGAAATTGAGCGCGCACATCGTCTCGGTCATCGCACAGGTACTAACCGCCACCGTCCTGTCATAGCAAAATTCACCTTCCATAAAACAAAAGAATTGATTCTTTCTAACGGCCGCAAGTTCAAAGGAACCAGCTTCAGCGTTGGAGAGGATTTCACTCGTTCCGTACAAAACGCTCGCAGGCACCTCATAACTTTCGCGAAAAGCAAATCATTACCTTTTTCTTTGCGATTCAAAACACTGCATATGGGTCATAAGCGCTACGTCTACGACGAGCTAACGCAGTCTGTCAAAGAAATAATATAGCAATTTCCCCGTCGTAAAAATTTCTGC
Organism: Dermacentor variabilis; assembly: GCF_050947875.1. Lineage (NCBI taxonomy): Eukaryota > Metazoa > Arthropoda > Arachnida > Ixodida > Ixodidae > Dermacentor > Dermacentor variabilis. The sequence continues at coordinate 32,474,267 of NC_134573.1, forward strand.
TACACTGTCAAGCCCAAATCTAACATATCATTGTCTGTAATCTTTGCCAACGCACGCAGTTTCCTTCCCAAACGTGACGCTTTTTCCAACCTTGTTTTATCATCTAACAGTAATATAATGGTGATAACCGAAACGTGGCTAACGGAAGATATAACAGACGCAGAAGTACTAGCCGACCTACCGGAATTTCTTGTCTACCGAAAGGATCGCAAAGGCATGCGGGGGGGGGGGGGGGCGGTGTACTGATTGCTGTGCATCAGCAGTTATCGTGCTCCGTAGCCAAAAACATCACTTCTGATCTTGAAGTATTATGGCTAATTATTCATGCTTCCCCCCATACTATCATTTTAGGTGTTTGCTACAGGCCTCCGAATAATATTCCAGATTTCTCATTTAAACTTAATAACAGTTTGAGTGACCTTAGTAATCAACACCCGCAAGCAGAAGTCCTCCTTTTTGGTGATTTTAACTTTCCTCAAATAGACTGGAGCAATGACGTCCCTATAACTATGGGCAGTGAGCCTGCCAAAGATTTTGTGGATTTCTGCCTTAATTTTAATTTAACCCAACTTGTATCAGAACCTACATGCGTTGCACAGAGCACTTCTAGCATCTTAGATCTCATCCTAACCAGTAATCCGGAAAGCTTATCATCAATAGCATATCTACCTGAAGTCAGCGACCATAAAGTAATTCACGCCACATTTTCGTTTCAACCCGTGAAACGCCATTTAATCAGCAAAACAATCCGCCTGTACAATAAAGGTAATTATGATGCAATTAATAGTGATCTGAGCACGTTTCTTCCTACGTTCGTGAGGTTATGTTCTACACGCTCTATTAATGAAAACTGGTCAATATTTAAAAACAAACTAGGTGATCTCGTTGATAAATTCATACCAAGAATAACGTTCCGCGCAAATCGTAACAAACCATGGTTCACTAAAACGCTTAAGCGACTTGAAAACAAAAAGAAACGTCTCTTCCGCTCAGCCAAACTAAACGGACACTCCTCTGCTTGGGAGAAATATTTTGTAGCCGAGGACGATTATCTGAGGGCTATACGGAAAGCTAAATTCTCCTTTTTCCACGATGAGCTGCCTAAAATGCTTACGAATAGCCCTCGTCAATTTTGGCAAATAATAAACCCTCAGGAGGCGCGCATGATCAGCGTGTCAAATGCACATGGCGAAGTGGTCAGCGACAGCGAGTGTGCTGACATTTTTAACGCAGCCTTTTTCTCTGTATTTACTAACGAGACTTCAACTCCAGATCCTCCCACATCTACTAACATAACTGCGCGTATGTCGCCAATTATATTCTCGGCAGATGGAATCACTTCGATTATTGATAACATCAAGCTTTCATCGTCAGCAGGTGTAGATGATATTAATTCCAAGCTCTTAAAAAATATTAACCATGTATCTACTGCGTACCTAACTTTGTTGTTTTCACAGTCACTCTCTACAGGCATCTTACCATCCGACTGGCAAGTGGGCAAGGTCGTTCCAGTCTTCAAATCGGGCAACAGAGACACCCCATTAAATTATCGCCCTATATCATTAACTAGCGTCCCCTGCAAAATCATGGAACACGTCATATACTCGCATATCGAACTTTTTAGACTCAATCTGTTTTTTTCACCCTTGTCAGCACGGATTTCGAAAAGGCTACTCTTGCGAAACACAGCTGGCAATTTTACTTCACGACCTGCATGTTAACCTTGACAGTAACCTTCAGACTGACGCCATATTCCTGGATTTTGCAAAAGCATTTGACACAGTTCCTCATAAACGTTTGCTGCTAAAATTGTCTCAGTTAAATTTACACCCCGACGTACTAAAATGGATAGAAGCATTCTTGACTAACCGCTCTCAGTTTGTTTGTGTTAATAACCATTATTCTAGCCTACTCCCCGTAACATCAGGCGTCCCCCAGGGATCCGTCTTGGGACCACTTCTTTTTTTAATTTACATTAACGATCTACCAACGCATGTATTATGTAACATTCGCATGTTTGCAGATGATTGTGTAATCTACCGCAAAGTTACTAACACATCTGACCACACACTCATCCAGAACGATCTCAATAATGTACAAGAATGGTGTAATCGCTGGCTAATGAACCTAAATCCTAATAAATGTAAACTCGTGTCTTTCACTCGCAGCCGTAACCCCCACACATTTACCTATTCCATTGCTGATGTTCCAATAGAATCAGTCCAATCATTCAAATACCTCGGTGTCATCCTATCTTGTGATCTGTCCTGGCGCTTGCACGCTACTAACATCATCTCAGCTGCTAATAGATCACTGGGATTTCTTAGACGACATCTGCGTCATACCCCACAACAAGTAAAAGCGTTAGCCTATAAATCATTTGTAAGATCGAAACTTGAATATGCATCTCCCATCTGGAATCCGCATCAGATTTATATCATAAATGCACTTGAGGCTGTGCAAAATCGCGCTATTAGGTTCATTCAATCTTCATATTCATACGATATCAGCATTTCATCGATAAAAGCGCAATCTGGCTTGGAAACACTTTCTTTCCGTGGACAGGTTGCCACCCTCTCTCTCTTCCGTTCATTTTTTTTCAGCTCCCTAAATCACCCACCGTACATCACGCCCCCTTCATACATATCTCATCGCACCGGTCATCCGCTTCAAGTTGCACGCGCACGTGCCCGGACCACCACTTTTCAAGCATCATTTTTTATTCGAGCATCAAGGGACTGGAACGGCCTTCCACACGCCATCGCAGCCATTACAAGCCCATCTGTCTTTACTGAAGCTGTTGTCACCCATATCTCAAAAATGAACACCTGTTTCTAATGTTTATTTTATTAACCACCCCTTATGTAATACCCCTCTAATGGGGTTTTTAAGGTAATAAAGTGAAGTGAAGTGAAGTATTGCTTTGATAATCTCTTCAAAAATTACACTATTACAATAGTTACATTTATCGCACAGTCAAACTTTTTTTGCTACCAATGCTTAATGACATAAAACTCGTAATAGGATAACCCTATTACATGACACATTTTGTATTGTCGTAGGCCAATCCACTCTGCGTAGGTGCTCCATCAGCGAAGCTGTGCAGAGCAACCTGCATACTGATTTGTATATTTTATATATAAAAGAATTCATAGGTTGGCGGTGCCGTGGCACCCTATGCACCTGCAATCGAGAAAGGTATGCGACAAGCTCTACCGCCTTCCAATAGTTATCAGGCTAGTGTCGTCACTCCCCACTTTGTACTCTGGTGTTGCTGCGGCAGCTTGTATTGCAGCAGTCTTACTGCGAACACATGTGAGGAATCGCTACGTACTTTGCATTGGTAGCGCGCGCCTCTCATCAATCATGTTTTTGTATGCTTGTCGTGTGATTTCTTTATTGAAATAAATGCTGTGCTGTATGTTGCACGTGAAATTCCAAAGGAGATTGGCACTGAGTCCGTCTGTCTGTCTGTCTGTCTGTCTGTCTGTCTGTCTGTCTCCTATGTCCTGATGCCGCCGAGGTCGTTTCTTCAGGTGGGTATGTCTATATCAGAATAGGCATAGGTGGCATGACGTGCACACACAGATAGCACGAATGATAGGTCATGGTATCAATGACATATTTCTTCTGGCACGTACGTCATGACATGTATGGTATGAATATCCTCATGCTTTCGTAGTCATATTTTTTACTCGATATATATGAGGATATGAATGACATTAATGCCTGACATTATACGGATAACACATAATTATCATTAAATGAATGCATTCGTGTAATTACATGAATGACTTGCATGCATGAATCGACAGGGATACACAAATATCATGACACAGATTGCATGAGATGTTATATGGGTCAATTCATTAATGGCAAGGCATTTATGCGCATGTCATGTCGCGAAATCTATTCCATATACTTGTCATGACATAACAAGTATAAATGACATGATGCAGTCGTGTTCGTTTCTTTTACTCAACATATATCGCTATAAGAATCCATAACATCTTTGCATCTTCCGACATAATCTCATTGGATGAATATCATCATGACATGAACGTTATGAATCGCATGACATGTAACGTACGTCATGGCATGATATTAATGACAATACACGATATGCACGTTTTGCCATGATATTCTAGCCATGTAATGTACGCATGTGCCGTCCCACATATCCTCATAGTTATTTAAACGACCACGACGCCATCACCTTAGGTCATTCATGGCAATCACACACGCCATGACATGCATGTCAAGTAATTCTTCCATAGATATCCACTGCAATACTTGTTGAAATCGTCGTCGCATAACTGACGATCATATCATGGCATAGGCAACATAGCATGCATGTCGTGACAATAATGTCATAAATGGGATGACATGACATTAATTGATTGAATGACATACATTTCCTTATATGTTGACAATATGGATGTCATGACACACATGCGAGGAATGAACGACATGCATAACAGGATTCGCATGAATGCCATTATTGCATATCAGCGCATGTCTGTATGTGAAACCATGACATGATTCCCATGAATATCATGACATGCACGTGATGAGTGACACAAATTCATGAAATGCGCACATGCATGCACGACGCGAAATTATTGCTTTGACTTATTGCTTGTAAAGATTGCTCTGTGAATCTAAACAGTGGTAAAACAGTCTTCTTTCGCATTATGCACAAAACGATGTCCTCTTAATCACGCGTATCCTCACATGAATTGTCCTATGACGGAGGTTGATGAAAATTATTATTGAGGTCGTAGAAACCACTTAACATGGTCAAGTCATACTACTAAAAAATGCTCATGAACTTCTAATATGCTCGGTTTCTTGATGCACAAACTAAAGGCAGCCCCATCAGGAATAAACCAGCTGGCCTATAATGCGCGTATAAAACGCAAATTAGATTATACTAGTGTCATTTGGGATCCATATCTCAAAAACGATAGTAGAAAACTTTGGGAGCAACTGGGATTTTGTGTGGCCACATCACCATTAAACTTTTGAGGCTCTACAAGCTTCACTTGAAAAATTTCTCGTGGTTGAAGTGGTTAAACAAAGTTTGTCTAGCGATAGCACGATTTTGCTTCGTTCAGGAATGGACACACCTTGCTCTGCGCCGTCAACAGCTACCGTATCTACAATTGCACCACAAGACAACACACAGATGCTGCTCGGCGCGGCCGCAGCATCAGGCAAATTAGCCTTCATGCTGTGTCTCGCTTAAGCTGGAACTAAGCGTATAAATTACAGCGCATACGAAGCTACCATCACTCCACGCACTTTGTACACATCGCAGATTGCTTTCAAGATATGGGGGCCCCCGCTACGCACGCAGCAGCCGCCGGTATAGTAAATTATGTCGCAGTTTGACCGTGGCTGATGTTGAAGGTGAGATTAAGAAACGAGGCGTTTCCTGGGTTTGTACCTGGAGTAGTAGAGCTAATGCCCGAAAGTGGCGTCGCATAGTCAGGAATGCGGCAAAAAAAGGCAACGTGGCCGAATAGAGCGGTTAAACCCTGTGATGAGCGCAGTGAAAAAGTTCAAAAGGCGCGTTTGTTGTTTCGAATGTTTCCATTCAGGGCGCGTCCAAGCCGTTCAGTGCAAAAGGGGCCAAAAGCCAGCGTCAGTTACGCTCCCCCTCACTGGGTTACTTTCGAGATGTTCTAGGTATGACACAGGTGAGAAAGGAGTTAATGCGACGCGAATGGTCATATGCGGTAGTGAAGTCGTCGCACGATTCCCCGTAAGCCTGTTGCCAGTGTTTAAAGTGGCGGGGGTCTGCAGTGAGGGTAATGGCCGACGTGCCCTTTGTATTCCCTAATTGAGAAGATTAGCTTTTACACTGCGCCGACCTCATGTACGGCCCAAATACGTGCCTCAGCCATTGCTTTCCGGCATGAAAAGCGACGATAAAGGTTTTGTGATAACAGCAGTTTTTTTTTATTTCAGGGCTCGGTAAAACGTCTTGACATCTCCGAAGCTGGAGTACGTTTTGATAAGCTATTTTTGAGCTTTGTTTAGATTATTTTACAAGCTTATTACATTCAAAAAGCGTTGGTTTGCATGCGCATAAATTTTCAAAACTTCGTTCTCGGTATGTCTCTCGTTCTTTTGAAGCCTCCTTTTTTTGGTAAGATGCGCTTGCAGCGCCAAGTCTGTTATTTTTTAGAAGCCTGTGATGGCGCACTTGAGTATCGCGTCGATTTTCGGAATTGTTCGCGAGATCTTTCGTTCCAAGTAAATTGGGTTATTTGGAGCCCAGCTTTAGAACGTGTTTGTTCCGTTCCTTGAAGGCTTGTCTTGCGCCGACACAGGTGAAGAAGCAAGGCATTGGTGCTTATCTCGCACATGCATTTAGAAGACGCCAGGATTTTAAGTTTTGTTTAGGGGGTGAAACATTTAGGAATAATCGCGAATGTTCTTGTAGTTTTAAACGCGTAATGTATGTAAGATTTTGTTTTGTATTTCTTTAGAGTGTGCCCTTTATGGGTAAGAGAAAGAAAATCTTAGTCTGCGAGTCGCGCGTAGGAGATTTCACCGCAAATTGAGCGCGACTCTGATATGAAATCCACGAAACAAATGTGGCTCACAGTGGCACTGGTACCTGCCTTAATTACGGATGTGGAACACGAAACAGCCTGTTCATGGCGTTTTTGTTGCGTATATTTAAATTATAGTTTACTTAGAGCATCCTTGTGTACCTTACCTTTGGTCTTGTGCCACGCGACAGCCTAGTTTAGCGTAACTCGGAGGAACATGAGCGCTCGCTTTGGCGGCACAATAGTTTAGGTCCAAATCACTGGATGAACGCAGCGCGAAGGATTTAAGCGGATTTCTGGCGATTCCGCGCCATGGTGGCGCTTTATTGTAAGGTTTGTTACAGCACAACGCAAGACACGTACAAAAGGGAGGTATAAAACGATCACATGGCGCTGACTCTCAATGGATATTTTAATGAAGATATGTCTCACAAATATACATGTGCCAGATCATAACCATGACATGCACGACAAACAAAGATACATCGAGCCAACTCGGACCAACTGACGTATAATCAGAATTGACAGAGGTGACGCAGCTCCTGGTCATGAAGAGGAGTAGACGGTTCACTGATAAATGCCTTGTCCCTAATGTTTATATTGTAAGCCTCAGCGATTTCTCTTGTCAATTGGCTCGTGTGTTTGTAAAGGACATTAGTTTTTTTTTCTAATAGGAGCGACAACGGCACGACTTGCATTGCTCCGGGAGATTAAGTCGCGCTACCCATTGAAGAGACAACTCACGCTCCTTAAGTCGAACATTCACACAGCGCTTCGTTTGTCCTATATACTCTCTACCACAAGATAATGAAATGTCATGCAAACTCATTAGCACACGTGATGTACCCGTTCACATGGTTGACATTGAACTTTCCTTTACTGGTTTATCCTTCAGCATATTATCAACTAACGGGCATATCCAACTTGTCTTATGTTTGGCAGGAAAGCGAACATCAATGCAGTACCTTGAACCAACGTTCCTAAGCCCATGCGCCAACTTGTGTACATAAGGTACTACTGCGTTTTTCCCTTTTAGAGCGCAGCTCTTTGGCGCCCGTTGATACGTTTCGCGTCTTCGTCCCTCGCCGTAACCAAGGTCGTCATTCGCGCGCTCCTGTAGCTGCGCGCGCTCCTGCTGCCATCTCCGGCGCGCGGCGTGTACCTTGCGACGCGCCATTGCGCCTTGTCCTCCAAAGCCGTATCACGCGTTCTCGCCTATCCTCTCGCCGTCTTCCTCCGCGCAGCGGCGTTTGCCGCGGTGCCGGCGGCGGGCGCTCCTTGCCGCCTTGCGCGCGATCCACGGCTCTCCGTTCCTCCGTCTCTGCGTCACCTGGCTGTACTGATCTCAGCCGTGTCTCTCGCTTCCCCATTTGCGAGGCCCATTCCTCAGTGGCATTTATCTCCTCTGGCAGTGTTTGCACCTGGATGTCCTTCTCCCTCCCCCACTCTTGCTCTATACTTCCTCTTACTTGGCGCAGTGCCGTTGCAGTGACTCGAAAGATAGTTATAGCGTTTCGTCCCATTACTTCTACTTCCCACCCCAAACTTGTGCGGCCACATTGAGGCATATTTGTGATTGAATGACTCTGTGACCTCTATTCAAAACCCCTGTGCTCCAGCCATTTCCTCATCGCACTTAAGAAGAAACATAAGATAATGATTGCTAACCTACCCCCTCTCCGCGGCACTTACCCACTATAAGATGGCGCGTCGCCGAAGCGCAGGCTCGATAGCGCCGGATCGTGGTGTGTGCTGCCCAATACGAAACGCAGAACCGCCTCCGTTTAGCAAAGCCTGTTCTGTATGCGGTTGCCCATTGTAGAAATAAGGCAGCACCTGCGCTCAAAGATCGCATTACCAAGAAGCGTAATTGTCGGCTACTTTTTTTCTGCTAATTTACTTTTGCCACCATAGTCATTTATAATAGTGCCACCACGAACCAGACTTTCACAGACTGATAAAATAATCACTTCGGTGTAATCAGCGATCTGATTTGAAAAGGTAGCCTTTGACATATTAGTTGACAGCTAGCGCCGTGTCTTTGTTGTATACCTTCCTTTTGTCAGTGTCTTGTGTTGCGCTGTAACGAATCTTAAAATGAATAGTAAGCAACTGGGCGAACTTGCATTCTTCATAGTGGTTTGTAACTGGGCATGACTCTCCTGTATCAGATGTAGCGCGAAGGTTGTGAAACCTGGTCTAAAGTCAGAATTGTAGGCTTTAGCACAGAATCAGTAATTTGATGGCTTCTCTTGTGTTTTTATTAGATAGGGCAGGCGTGTTTATCTTTTTGCCAAACCCGTGGCTCTTGGCGCCAGCACGGCAATTTCCTCTGTCCTATGTCATTGTGTGGTTTTGTGTTCCCAGGGCGAAAGCCACAACAAAACGAAAGCTGGGACTCCAAGCTGTGGTGTGCTGTTGTCATGAGCTATCATTTCTAGATTAATCCTCGAGGTCGCGGCTGAAGAGCTACGGTTGGGCGTCCTGACAGCTGGTTGCCCTCAGGTTAGGTTTTCACGGGGCAGAGGAGTCTGCTGCGCCCCAAATCGGCAGTGCGCATTCTGTGTGTGCCCTTCTTTGAGCAACCGCCTTTGTCTGCGCCCGCCTTTCTGGTGACGGTGCCGCCACCCACTGCGACGCGCAAACAAAGAACCTGACTTACAAGGGAGAACAACCGCCGTGCTGCTTGGAAGCGGTATAGACTGCGAAGGCCAATGTCTTGACACTGACTAGATCACTGTCACGAAGAGCAAGGAAGACAGTCGACAACTCTTCTTGAAGGAGCGCGAATGAAATTTCTTTCCAGAGTGCTTCATCCTTGCTTCGAAGGCTGGATATCCGAGGCGGAGTTTTCTGAACTCTACGACCCCTCCCATTCACCGCAACAAGGTCATCGAATTCCCTTGTGTTCACGTTATAATGCGGACAATTGGTGCAGAGAGGTGTCCTGACGTCTGCGGGCATGTGTGTTCTGACTAGAATCTGACAACGTGTTTCAATACGTAAATATTGTAAAATAAAACCCTTCTTCATTCCTGCTTTCAGACGTACTCTTGCCTATGGAGTGGATGATTCCTGGGCTATACGTTACTCTCAGTCGCAACAAATCTCATACTGGTCTTTCACGTCCCTATTTGGCGTTACTAGGCAACTTCGTCAAATATCGATGCTTCTTTTTTCCTGGTGCACAGAGTGTCCAAGTGCGTCAACGCTGCACGGAATTCCACAATGGCAGCATCGCTATGGCTAACCCAATCTGAGCAGAGCACCGCAGCACTCGTCCGTATGGATATAAATCACACTGGCTTCAGGTTGTAATGCTGTATTGCAATCAAGTCACCCCTTTAATTCACCAAGTGACGTTACCTGCTGCTGTCAGCGCGGAATTATTTCCTGGGTTTCTTCCCCATCTCTCACCACTTTCATGATGCTCGCTCACATGAATTTGATCATTCGTAGAAATCATACAATCGTCCTTACCGTCGTCGTCTTGCTTCAGACACACGCATTGTGTAGGTAATTGTTGTTCACTGTACTTCTGTCACACAAAAAATAGTGGATTTGCACAAATACATTGGCCAGCCTAGTAGCGCTTTGTGGAACCGCAAATGTTGTTGCATAGCCAGCTTCCTGCAGAACGCTTCTCATAACGTCGATTGCCACACTCCGTGGGATACGCGTGGGAGTATGTGGCCCGCGAGTGAAGTCGGCGATAGAAAGCGTTGTCGAGACTCGGGGTAGCGCTTCGGCAACGAATCCTTCATGTCATATGGATGAGTATGTACGGGAGTAGGAGCGAAAGATAAAAAGTTTAACGTAACAGTTCTGCGGAAACCCGCAAGGTGAAGAGAAGTAATTAAGGAAGAATGACATATCCCCCCGATCGCAGCCATTGCTACAATTGGGTGGATGTCACATTTTATATTAATTAATTACTTCTCTCCGCTTTGCGGGTTTCCGCAGAACTATTACGTCAAAATCTTTCCTTTGCTTAAAGTTGTTGACAAATTAGACTTCGCTCCGCCATCTGCTAGCCGCCAGGTTAGCTCAGAGACTGTAGCGGCTGCCCCGGAAAGGTGGTGGTCCCAGGTCTGAGTCCCTGACCAGGACGCGTTTTTCTTCAACTGCGAGGCTTTTGTTTCGAGGAAGCCGTATGGGTTTCCTTTAGAACAATTACTACGATTGGATGGATGTCTCATTTTCCCTTAATTATTAAAGGGGTTTATTTTACATTATCTATATATTGAAAAAAAGTCAGATTCTAGTCAGAGTTCACGCTTGTCTGCAGACGTCAGGACCCGTGATCACATCCTCTCTCTGACTTAAGGTCCCCTTTCCAAATGTCCCTCTTCCCTAGTATCCTAGACGAGGGCATTTGATGACCTTGTTGCGACCAGTTAGAAGTGCGGTATAGTTACAGAGAACTCCGCCTCTGATATCCAGCCTTCGAAGTAAGGACGATCAAACCGGAAACATATTGCTACGGCATGAGCCGGGTGAGGAGAAGAGGAACAAGACGTGAGCTGGTGCAGCCTCAGGACGCCATCTTGATTTTACCATCAATCTCGTCCCTTCAATAAAGCCGGTTTAACATTAACCGTAACAGTTTTGTGGTGGAGGTGCGGGGTGCTTCGACCAAGACGACGGAGCTGCTGCAGCAAGTGCCACGCCGGAGCCGACGCCTCGCTCGACTGCCTCCAACACCACTTGAGATCCCGATGTCCCACAGCGGCGACCAACAGCCTTCTCTGGCTGCTCCAGTGCGAACAACCGGCTCCTGGATGCATCAGATGGAGCCCCGCCCTTTCTCTGGAAAATTCGGCGAGAACGTGGAGGAATGGCTCACCCACTACAGGCGTGTGAACAAGTACAACGGCTAGAACTCCACGACTCAGCCCGACTATGTGGTTCTGTTCCTCACAGACACTGCCCTAGTGTGGTTCGAGAACCATGAAGATACCTTCACAACGTGGGACAGATTCGTTACTCACCTCACAGAGGGCTTTGGTGATTCCTTCACGAAAAGGAAGCGGGCGCAGCAGACATTCTTTCAGCGCGCTCAAGTCCCAGGTGAGACCTGTACTACGTACATAGAAGGGATCCTGAAGCTTTGCAAGACTGTCAATCCTCGAATGTCCGAAGGGAACAAGGTTGGACACTTTCTCAAAGGCATAGGCGAGGATGTTTACAATTATTTAATCGGGAAGGACAGTCTCTCCTCGGTCGCCGACCTCATCAAGCATTGCCGCACATTTGAGGCCTTGAAGCTGCGCCGTATCACGCCAAAGTTGGCAGGCTAGCAAATGTCACAACGGTGGCAAGCGTTGGCGAAAACGACTATTACAGTTTTCAATTTGACCTTACGGCAACTATAAGGCAAATTGTCCGCAAAGAACTTCAACGACACACCGAAGGAGCGGATGTAGAACAGCTTGGTTGCGCTTCCAACCAACCTCAAGAACATGCATCTGCTGTGTCAGCATTGTCTGCCATGCCAGGCGTTGCAGACTGTCGAGTCGATCAGCTGCGACAGAACCGACGTACCTTTCCCGACGACATGACGCACGAACAACGAACTCGTCGAGCTACCACCACGAATGGGAATTCGGAAGATCGCGTTTATTATTCGCAGCGTCCCAGGGTTGACTCCGAGGCATAGAACGTCGGTCGCGCATCGCCTGTGTGTTACAGCTGTGGCTCCTCAGGACACATTGCTCGTTTTTGTCGCAGGCGCCGACAGACAACAACATATGGCTCACCACCAACTTGGCCTAGTTTTGGACGTGATAGTTATGACGACCGTTGGCCGATAGACACTGCAAACACCACAGGTGCGCCACCCCGGAATACCTTCCGTCAGTATAGTAGAAGGAGTGGCTTGCCAGCTTCAGACCGCAGCCTGACGCCTCCAACCAGTCGCCAACGCCGTTCACCGTCACCACGGCGACGTGCTACGTCTGCACCGCCGTCGGGAAACTAGTCGGCGCGGCCGATGGAGCTAAGGTCGCCGGAAAGTCTGCGTCTCAGCGAAATACTCATCGGCCTATTATGATCGAAAAGAACAAAGTGCATGTGTTAATTGATAGTATACCTGCAACAGCATTAGTGGATACTGGTGCTACCGTTTTCGTCATGAGTGTGACTTGCAAAGAGCGGCTGGGTCGGAAAGTTATGTTCCCGTGGAATGATGGTATGACGTTTCGTGGTGTCAGTGCAGAGTTCCTGGTTCCCCTTGGTATTTGTGTTGCAAGTGTTTTATTCGGAGGAGAAGATCCTAAAACAGAATTTCTCGTACTTCCGCGATGCACTCATGATGTGATTCTCGGTGTTGACTTTCTTCAGGATTGTGCGGCATCCGTTAACTGTGGCACAGCCAAAATTACTTTGAATAGCGCGCTTCTCGCCACCCTTGCCGACACAACCTTACCAGTGAAAAACTATTGTGTTGTTTGGAACGATTTGCTGCTACCGCCTTGGTCGCTGTCACGTATCCCTGTCAATTTCGCTGCTGCCGACCTTTCATCGTTTGACGTGCAAGTCCAGCCACTTACGTCGAGCTGCGCAAAGAAAGATGTACCACGCTCTGTCGTGAGAGTAGTGAATGGCGCCTCAAATCTGTGGGCGTTCAATTGTTCTTGCCTCCCTGCCGTTCTCCCGCGTGATATCAAGCTTGCTGAATTTTGCGAGATTACTTACAGCTGCATTACAGTTCTAAGCGAGGAGTAGCAGTCTCACACTAGCGATCCCCAACGAAGCATTTCTGAAGAGCAGGTCCTACGAATGATCAACAAGGCACTGCCTTCACATGAGCGCCACGCTCTCGCACAAGTTTTCTGGGCACATCTTTCTGTGTTCGATTTCACACAAGGCGACAAGCAGGCTTCACTCCCGCGTTCTCGTGCTCGCCACAGAATTGACAGCGGATCTGCGCATCCCATTCAGCAAAAGCCTTACCGCGTTTCTTCAAGAGAGAGGTACAGTTATTGCTGAACAGGTGAAAGACATGCTGCGGGAAAGTGTTGTTCAAGAGTCTTCTAGTCCGTGGGCAGCACCAGCAATCTTAGTAAAGAAGAAGGATGGATCGTGGCGGTTTTGCGTTGACTACAGGAACCTGAAAGCCTCTAACCCTACAGCTAGAATAGAACTGGCAGAACTTTCGAAGTTAATCAACAAGCGTAAGACAGCTGACATAAGGAAGTATAATATGGATAGAATTGAACAGACTCTCAGGAACGGAGGAAGCCTAAAAGCAGCGAAGAAGAAACTAGTAATTGCCAAGAATAAGATGTATGCGTTAAGAGACAAAGCCGGCAATATTATTAGTAATATGGATGAGATAGTTCAAGTGGCTGAGGAGTTCTATAGAGATCTATACAGCACCAGTGGCACCCACGACGATAATGGAAGAGAGAATAGTCTAGAGGAATTCGAAATCCCACAGGTAACGCCGGAAGAAGTAAAGAAAGTCTTGGGAGCTATGCGAAGGGGCAAGGCAGCTGGGGAGGATCAGGTAACAGCAGATTTGTTGAACGATGGTGGGCAGATTGTTCTAGAGAAACTGGCCACCCTGTATACACAATGCCTCATGACTTCGAGCGTACCGGAATCTTGGAAAAACGCTAACATAATCCTAATCTATAAGAAAGGGGACGCCAAAGACTTGAAAAACTATAGACCGATCAGCTTACTGTCCGTTGCCTAGAAGGTATTTACTAAGGTAATTCCAAATAGAATCAGCAAAACCTTGGACTTCCGTCAACCAAAGGACCTGGCTGGATTCCGTAAAGGCTACTCAATAATAGACCATATTCACGCTATCAATCAGGTGATAGAAAAATATGCGGAATATAACCAACCTTTATATATAGCTTTCATTGATTACGAGAAAGCGTTTGATTCAGTCGAAACATCAGCAGTCATGGAGGCATTGCGGAATCAGGGTGTAGACGAGCCGTATGTAAAGATACTGAAAGATATCTATAGTGGCTCCACAGCCACCGTAGTCCTCCATAAAGAAAGTAACAAAATCCCAATAAAGAAAGGCGTCCGTCAGGCAGGGAGATACGATGTCTCCAATGCTATTCACAGCGCGTTTACAGGAGGTATTCAGAGACCTGGATTGGGAACAACTGGGGATAAGAGTTAATGGCGAATACCTTAGTAACTTGCGATTCGCTGATGATATTGCCTTGCTTAGTAACTCAGGGTACCAACTGCAATGCATGTTCGCTGACCTGGAGAGGCAAAGCCGAAGGGTGGGTCTAAAAATTAATCTGCAGAAAACTAAAGTAATGTTTAACAGTCTCGGAAGAGAACAGCAGTTCACGATAGGCAGTGAGGCACTGGAAGTGGTAAGGGAATACATCTACTTAGGACAGGTAGTGACTGCGGATCCGGATCATGAGACTGAAATAATCAGAAGAATAAGAATGGGCTGGGCTGCGTTTGGCAGGCATTCTCAGATCATGAACAGCAGATTGCCATTATCCCTCAAGAGAAAGGTTTATAACAGCTGTGTCTTACCAGTACTCACGTACGGGGCAGAAACCTGGAGGCTTACGAAAAGGGTTCTACTTAAATTGAGGACGACGCAACGAGCTATGGAAAGAAGAATGATAGGTGTAACGTTAAGGGATAAGAAAAGGGCAGATTGGGTGAGGGATCAAACGCGAGTTAATGATATCCTAGTTGAAATCAAGAAAAAGAAATGGACGTGGGCAGGACACGTAATGAGGAGGGAAGATAACCGATGGTTATTAAGAGTTACCGAATGAATTCTAAGGGAAAGGAAGCGTAGCAGAGGGCGGCAGAAAGTTAGGTGGGCGGATGAGATTAAGAAGTTTGCAGGGACAACATGGCCACAATTAGTACATGACCGGGGTAGTTGGAGAACATGGGAGAGGCCTTTGCCCTGCAGTGGGCGTAACGAGGCTGATGATGATGACGATGAATGCGGTCACTAAAAAGGATGTGTATCCGCTTCCTAGAATTGATGATGTCATCGATTGTCTACATTCCGCTGCCTACTTTTCATCACTGGATTTCCGATCAGGGTATTGGCAGATACCCATGCACCCATACGATAAGGAGAAAACGGCCTTCGTGACACCAGACGGTGTTCATGAATTTAACGTTATGCCGTTCGGCCTTTGTAACGCGCCACCAACATTCGAACGATTCATCGATACTATCCTCCGATTACTTAAATGGGAAATTTGTTTGTGCTACTTCGATGATGTGGTGATTTTTGGCAGCACATTGAGTGAGCATAACAGCCGTCTCAATCTTGTTCTGTATTGTGTCAAACAAGCCGGCTTGATCCTAAATTTCAAGAAATGTTGTTTCGGAGAAGCCGTGACGTTAGTATTTGGGCATTTGGTCAACAAAAACGGTGTGAGGCCAGATCCACGGAAGATTGAGGCAGTCAGCTCCTTTGAAGCATCTTAGTCAGTGCGGGAGTTGAGGAGTTTCTTGGGCCTCTGCTCGTATTTTCGTCGCTTCGGTCCAAGATTTCCCGACGTGGTGTACCCCGTAACATGTCTTCTCCAAAAAAAGCCGTCCCTTTCAACTGGACATCGGCTTGCGACGACGCGTTCCATCAGCTAAAATTTCTACTAACGTCAGGGACCATATTGCGTCACTTCGATGCATCCGCACCTGTGGAAGTGCACGCTGATGCCAGTGGAATCGGCATCGGTGCCGTACTTGTGCAACGTCATCAAGGAGCTGAACACGTTGTGGCTTATGCTAGTCGCTCTTTGACTAAGGCGGAACGCAATTACACTGTGACCGAGCAAGACTGCTTGGCAGCTGTTTTCGCTGTCCACAAATTTCGGCCCTATATCTACGGACGCCCGTTCACTCTCATTACTGACCACCACGCGTTGTGCTGGTTGGTGAATCTCCGTGACCCGAGTGGACGACTGGCACGTTGGGCTCTTCGACTGCAGGAGTACGACTTTGTTAGTTCCTACAAGTCTGGGCGTCGCCACGCAGATGCGGACTGTCTCTCCCGCCTTCCTCTGACGACGACGGAGTGTGACGAAGGTTTTTTTGATGACTGTTTAGCTCCCATTTCTTCTACATTCCCAGACTCGATGACTTTCAAAGCAGAGCCGGAAAATGATATTAGTTTGGTACCTCTGTTTGTAGCCGCATCGCGTCCTGGAGCCACCGGTCGATTTTGTGTCCGTGACGGCCTGCTTTACAAGACCAATTATTCGGCTAAAGGCGCACGCTTCCTTCTGGTGGTGCCGCAGAGTCTGCGAACGGACATACTGAGAGCCAATCACGACGATGTGACCTCTGGCCATCTAGGATTTATCAGAACTATGAGCCGGACACAGGAGCGTTTTTACTGGCCCAGAATGCGGGACACAGTCAAGCACTACGTCGCCAGTTGCGAACAATGTCAACGCTACAAGCGCCCTACGACAGCTCCGCCAGATCTTCTCCAACCTCTGCCGCCGCCTCGCCAACCATTTGAACAAGTGGGTATCTATCTTCTGGGCCCATTTCTTCGATCATCTAACGACAAAGGATGGGTGATCGTATGTGTCGACCATCTGACCCGTTACGCGGAAACGGCGGCCGTACCATCTTCAACAGCTGTGTCCGTTGCAACGTTTTTGCTTCGATTCAATATTCTTCGATATGGTCCCCCCCGTGTCATCATTAGCGATCGCGGTCGTCAGTTCGTTCCGCACGCCGTAGAAGAACTGCTTCGTCTCTGCAGTTCACAGTTCCGTCATTCAACGCCTTATCACCCTCAGACAAATGGGCTTGTAGAATGTGCGAACAGAACTCTAACTAACATGCTGGCCATGTACGTATCCTCCGATCACAAAGACTGGGGTGACATACTGCCCTTCATCACCTATGCTTATAATACTGCAAAGCATGAGACTACCGATTACAGTCCTTTTTATCTCCTTTCACCTTTTTATCTCCACGTTCACCGCTAAGCTGCATTGACACTATACTACCGTTTGACTTTCGCAGCGAGTACTCTGTTGCCAAGACGCTTTGTCTTGCCGAAGAAGCCAGGCGTGTCGCTCATCTTCGTACTGTGGCATCGCAACACCCATCGAAAGAGCGCTATGACAGCCGACACCAGTCTGTCTCATACGTCAAAGGAGACTGTGTGTGGTTGTGGACTCCGCAACGTAAATGCGGCCTATGCGAAAAGTTTTTACCCCAGTACACGGGCCCATTCGTCATTGTAGCCGCTTGAGTGACTTGACCTACGTGGTGGCACCCTTAACGTCCACTGGTCGTCGGTCTAGCCGGACCCAGTCAGTACACGTTGCCCGTCTTATGCGGTTTCACCCTACGCTTTCCGAGTGATATGGACTTGCCCAGCGGGCTTCGTCTGGCAACCGGGGATTGCTACGGCATGAGCCGGGCGAAAAGAGGAAGAAGACGTGAGCTGGTGCAGCCTCAGGACGCCATCTTGATTTTACCATCAATCTCATCCGTTGAATAAAGCCGGTTTAACATTAGCCGTTACAATATCATTTGAGCTCTTTCCTCGTAAGAGGTCATACTCCCTGCACGAAAGACGCCGACTTGGCTCCTTGCTCTCCGTAAGGGTCACCTTTATAGGGTCAGTAGATCAGTCTTAAGGCTCGTTACCACTGACAGGAGGGCGACGGACGCTGCCGATTCTGAGACAGTCTCTTTCTTCGCGCGTCACAGTCGGCGCTCGGTTCTGTCGCCGTCTCGGCGGCGCTGATGAATAGAGGTGCCTCGGGGGAAACACCAAGGAATGTGCACTGCCGATTTGTTGCGCGAAGATTTCGTGCATGAAGGATCGACCTGAGGATGACCATCTGTCAGGTTTCCCGAAGCGTCGGTGTTCAGTTGACGTCTCAGGGATCCTCCGAGCGTGATTGCTGAAGACAATTCAACTAGGAGTCCTAGGACTCGCTTCACTGTGGCCCTCTTTCTACGAACACAGAAATACGCACACAACCACAGGGCACAGCAAAGCGCCGTGTTCGCACCGGGAGCTACTCGATCTAGCGAACAAATGAGCGCACCTGCCTTATCTAATAAATAACCAAAAGCAGCTCTCAAATTATTAAACCTTCTCTGGAGCCTACAATATTGTGATTAAAACTGATTTCACAACCTTCTCGTAAGATCCGATATGCAAGAGTCATCCGCAATGACAAAGCATCACACGGCATGCAAGTGCCCCAAATCCACTGAAATCCGCTAGGCTTCGCTCGACCTGCCTATCTGGACCCAAAATTTTGTGCCGCCAAAGTGAGCTGACATGTTCCTCTGAGTTCAACTAAGCCCGACTGTCCCGCTGCGCGAGACCAAAGGTAAAATACACAAGAATGCTCTAAATAAACGATCATTGAAACATCATGCGCAGAACAAACGCCATAAACAGTCCGTTCTGACTCTACATCCGTTATTAACGCACGTACTAGTGCCACTGAGAGCCAGATTTACTTAATCGATGTATTACCAGAGTCGCTCTCACTTTTCGGTCAAAACGCATACGTGTGACTCACGCACTGAAATGTTCTTGCTAATAAAGGGCACGCCCTCAAGAAAGAACTAAAAAGATATCTTGCGTAAATTACGTGCTTAAGACTACACTAAGATACGCGCTTATTTATAAATGCGCCACTCAATGAACGAGACTCAAATGTTGCCATCTTCTAAATACGCATGCGCACCAATGCTTCGCTTCTTTGTGTCCGTGCAAAACACGATTTAAATTAACGGTGCAAACACACTCTAAAATGCTGCAGTGTGTGGCGGAATAATGAAAGTTCATATTGCGCGCCACAATGTGCGCAACGAGGCCGGCAAATGGAAAATGTGGGTCCTGACACCCGGATGTTCGCTTGTTAATCACGATGATCCGATATTTGCGCATGCGTTGCTGCTGGCTAGCTTTTGTAAACTCATCTTTCGTCACTGGTTTGCACGCCACCAGGCCGCCAGTTTATCGCCAAGACCAGCGGAACTGAGGCTGAAAAGAAATAAAAAAAATTCATTGCCATTCTACTCTGTGAAGGTGGATGACCAGCAAAGCTGTGTATGGGGGCCCCTCGATGGCGAACAGTCAAATGCCGTGTGTCGAACGCTGTATGCACATAAATGGTAGGCGATGCGCGACTATCGATTGGTCTACGAACAGCCTCTGGACATTCCGATTAGATTCGAACGTCCAAGTCCTGGTCAGGACATCCAGTGGATGACATGTGGACATTTATTTCGGGATGTCCTATTTCAGACTTCCTTCGGACATCCACACGATCGAACAAACAAAATCCCGAAACGTTAATCCTGTGGATGTCCGAAGGATGTTTTCAAGTGAATGTCCTCTACCAGCCATTGTGGGACCAACACACACAATCCAATCCGTACTGCACTACGTGATCATATCGCGGAATGTGAAGTCTCTTTCACGACTGCGTTGAGCGCATGCTCTTACGAAAAGACATGTCAGCCAGCAGTGTGAAGCTGCTGCACTCAGAATCAAACTTCCAATGAAGACGATAAATTGCGAAGTGGCAATGAACGACCGAAACTGCGCAAGCATATCGGAAGGAAACGTCACAAAGCGATAGGCAGAGCGCCAGAACTGCTACGTATTACCAATAACCACAAGGTGTAACCGAATCAATCATGTCCTACGCTCCACGACACGTAGCTCTTACGCTCTCCGAACATGTCGAGAAAGCAGAGTATGGCAACCGTAGAACAGAGCAGTGACTGCCCAGTCGAATCATTGTGCGCCGGCAGCAACTGCGGATTTCGCGACCGGGAGTTAGGGGAACTGACGATAGCGGCAGCCGTTGAAGCTGCTACATCCAGCTTTCGTCACCCTCGTCTATCACATGTATCGTAGTACTGGTACGGAACGTGCGAGTACTACGATAGTACTCGCACGTTCCGGTAGTACTCGCACGTGAGAGTACTGCGAGGTAGCGTGACCCTCTTGCAAATAGGTTGCAAACTTAACGGTCACATTTCCGCGGAGCCGCGCACTTATTGGACCGCGCAAAGAATACGGCAGGGAGCGCACCGGAAAGCGGTAGTCATACGGAAGGAACTCGTCTTTGAATATCCTACCAATGTCGTGCGTGGTGCTCGCCGCATGGCCTACCGAACGCCATCTGCGGGTGGCTTGGTTGACTAAAGCAAGCGGGAAAACGGTAACGGCACGCTCTCCCGCATGCCAGTTGCTTGCTCGTACTGACGCAATGCCGCTATTAAAACAATAGCGCTCATCTGGTCGCCGTAACCACTGTACGCCGGTATCGGCACTCCGATCTGAGAAAGGGGTGAAGTCGCGGGTTCCAACGCCTGCTGCAAAGCCCTCGCCAGAATGTGCACGGGAGTTTAATTCATCTGCAGGCGTTTCTCCGTTATTGGAAGCCGCACCACTCGGAGGTCTTGCCAGGCGTCTGCGCTATGTGGCCGGAGGCATAGTCGCGTGCATCGAGGTGCATTCGAGGCAATTGCTGAGAGTGTCCCGCCCAATTGTGGAGGTCGCTGTGTTTACAGGCAACCGGCCACTATCGGGCTCCGTAAAGCATAGCGATCTCGTTGTGTGAGGGAGAGCTGGCGGAATCGTGCCATTTCGCCAGGACGAGTGCGCGCTCAATATGGCTGGGGCAGTCACGCCGGCAGGGCGCCTATTTGCTGCACTCTCGACCTCGTTTGAGACGAGGCCTGGGTAGTGTAGGCCGACATTTTCCAGCGTTTTGAAGACGTCTGCGGCGGAGAAAGGTACATTGCCGCCCAAAAAGTCATCTGGCAAACGCCACCGTAATCCAGTAATTTGACGGCGCGGGCGAGGGAAACATTTCCACGATAGGGGAGAATAGGTTCAGTAACCTGCCAAAGTATGCCGGCGGAAGACGACGACGAAGATGTGTGAGAGAATTGGTTTCTTAAACCAGTCTCTATTTTTCAGTTTTCTCTCCATCTAATAGCCTTTAAAAATTTCCGTGTGTTCTCTACTCGCCGTGGGACGACCTGGAGGTTCCCCGCCCACCCGGCGAAGCGCGTCAAACAACGCTCTAGACGCTCTGCGCTGTATCCACCACGACACGGAAAATCACCGCCAGATGAACTCTACCCCGCATCCATGGCAGCGGTGGCAACTACTAGTCCTGGAGCCCCTGCAGCAGTAGCTATAGATCAGGGTCCTGCGAACAAGAGACTACGCGAAGAAGATCTTTCGGGTGAAAATACAGAGTAGGTGAGCCAGGCATCCTTCACAGTCGTATCTTACAAGAGAAAAAAGGAGCTGGTGTCCCTGTTATCTTTAGGCCTACCCTAGAACTAGAAACCTATGGAATGTTAACCGTAACATCGTGGCATCGGCGGTTGTAACGTCGGCTCAAGAGAAAGTTCTCAGCCATCGCCTTAACAACGACGGCAGCCTGATGGTTACAGTGTCAACACTCCCTGCCGCCAACCGTTTGCTCACGGTAACTGAGCTAGCTGGCGTGGCTGTAGAAGTCCATGTCCCGTATTCATACACGGCCAGCTAAGGCAAGATACACGATGTACCTCTCAGCTACTGAAATGAAGACTTACAAGAATACCTACGCGACTAAGGCGTCGTCACAGCAAGGTGGCTCACCAGTGACACCCCTGAAGATGGCGGCAGGGTCAAAGAGACACGTGGTCTATCCGTTATATTGGAATTATCCAAAGATTCACCTTTACCTCAACGAGTTATGCTTGGATTCTGAAGCTACCGTACCTCCGAATACGTCGGGGCTGCAACACAATGTTACAAATGCCACAGGCATGGTCACATATCTAGACATTCTACCGGCCCAGTGTGCTGCAATGTGTGTGCTAGCCGCCATTCGGACAAGAAATAAAGCTCGAAAGCGCACCCTAAATGAGCCAACAGCGGTGGCCCACACCCTGCTTCATATGGAGGGTGCAATAAAAAGAAGGCTGCTACACTTGCTCGTGCGGTGGAATATGTACAAGAGAAAGCACCCAAACGTCATGAACCACCGCTTAACCCCGACGTGGTTTTCACGAATACGACAAGCCACTCCCAGGAACAATCACCGCAAAGCCAAAAGACATCTGGCAACACATACGCTGATGTGGTCAGAAAGAAACGTGGGAAGCCCGCGGCCTCATCGCCTCCTTCGATGCTACCGCAAAGTGTTTTACAAGGCCCACCAAACGAGCACTGCCACCATCATCCTCAGGCGCCACAACATGACAGGATGACCTGCAAAATGCAGCAACACAGAGGCACCGAACAAAACATTACACGCTTACTGATTCTGATGTTGTTTACACCCTCAAAGCTCTTGTCCGCGCCAGCCTCTCGTGAAGATGTCTCCCAGAGGTAGAAGCCGCCCTTACAATGCAGCCGTTGGTGTCGGCATCTTCCGCTCCTCAGGGGCGCAGTACCTGACAGTAATAATCATGACTTCTGCAACGAGAGCCTCATCTGATCTGACCATCCGCAATATGTTTCGTACATGCGCCCTATTTCACTGAAGCGCGCGCGGCCACTGTCACCCTCATTTACCTTTCACGCAGCGAATTCGGTCACCTCATCGTACGACGGTGCATGCACTGAAGGACTTTACCATAGTACACCTTTGCCCATGAGTCAGAAAACTCAGTGGGCAATTGTTTTCATCATATAACTTTTTTTCGCGCCCCTCACATTCTGTCTTTCTCTCCCCAATTCCCCTACACACGCAGAGTGGCTTGTCCGCGATGTCTATACGTCGGCTAAAATCTCTGCATTCGTTAAAGCGCTTTCTCTCTCCCTCTCTCACTCTATACCGGCGGGTTGGCGGGGTCGGGCACTCCAGCATTTGTAGGGAATACGTGAAGCCTGCCGAAGCATTCCGGCGTTTTCAAAAGTGTACTTGCTGGTACCGTAACTCAGTACTTGTTTTGACGGCCCTCGTTTGTGGGCGACGTGGTCCTTGATATGAGGCCCGAGTTTCCCCTGGGACCTCAACACCCAAAGAATGCGCACTCGTGAATTAGGATGATGGAGTGCGAAGCCAAAAAAGAAGCAAGTGCCGGAGTAGGAGGCCCCTGAAGGTGTAGAAGAGGATCACGAACCCGCAGTGGTTGGTTGGTGGCTAGGGACGTGGGTTGCTAAGCGCGAGGTCGCGGCATTGAATCCCGGCCATGGCGGCCGCATTTCAATTGGGGATTAAATGCGAAAACACCCGTTTACTTACATGTGTGTGCACGTTAGAGAGGACCTGTTAGTCCAAATTACTCCGGTGTCAATCACTACAGCGTGCCTCAAAATCAAATTGTGGTTTTGGTACGTAAAATTCCGTGATCTTTTTTTAGGAGACGGTCGCGCGCCGGGGAAGGTACGAAGGAGCGCGCAGGACGCCCGGCAAAGCAAAGACACTTTGAGGGATAGTCTTGGTGGCGTTGAGTGAAGCGCAGGAGGTGAAAAGAGGCAAAGTGTCGCCGAAGAGGAGGGTAGGCAGTGGCGCTCTGGGTTGATTTCCTCTCTACGAGTGCAGGCGAATATTGCTACGGAACAGTATTTGGGATCAAGAAGAGGCGAGCAGTGTGAAGACTAAGTCGACGATTAGAGCCTAACACGGGCTATTGCCTCTTGGCCAAGTGCGGCGTATTTCCTAGTAAATATACTCGTACATAGCATTTCGCCTGCGTCTTCCTACGTAACATATCTGGTGGAGGTTCCCTGTACATCGTTGCGGAGCTACGCAGTGGACGGTACGTCGAGCCTTCCTTCATGGCTCCCGGCGACGACAACTGGTCTGCGCCGGCTGCGACACCTGCTGCCACTTCGACGACCTACATCACTATCCCCGCTCCCCGTGATCCTGGCGCATTCTCGGGCAAAGAGGGGGAAGACGTCGATGACTGGATCAGCCTGTACGAACACGTCCCCCGCAATAACCGGTGGGACCCTACTATCATGCTCGCCAACGTAGTCTTTTACCTCGGTGGCACACCTCGAGTTTGGTTTCAGACGCCCGAAGATGAGCTCACCAGTTGGGATTCGCCTAAGCAAAAACTCCGAGACTTGTTCGGCAACCCTTACGGTCACCAACTTGCCGCGCAGAAGGCGTTATCCTGCCGTGTGCAGACGCCAACGGAGCCTTAGGTCATGTACATACAGGACTTCTTGGTTTCTGTGCCGCAAACTTGACGATCATATGACCGAGTCCGACAAAATTTGCCACATGCTCAAAGGCATTGCTGATGACGCTTCCACTTGCTCGTTTTCAACACCGTGGCGACGGTGGATGCTGTTATAAAAGATTGCCGCCGCCTGGAACTCGCTAAAAGCCGACGTATCGACCAGCAGTTTGCCCGTCTGCCCAAACACCCAGCGACATCTTCCTGTGCCGACACACCTCGTCACAACAACACTAGCGATTTTACCAGGATCGTCCGGCCCCCTCGAGTAAAAGGGCTCGAGTGGAAGGCCGCCTATCCGGCTGCCTTCCACTCGAGCCCCACCAACGCACCTGCAGTCACGGTTTCCCTGATCCAGGCAGTTGTCCGCCAGGAGTTCGAAAACATGGGTCTTCACATCATCTGCTCGGCCTATCACCCTGATACCCGCCCGGCTTCTTCGATTCCGCCCCGTCCCGCATGTTCTTACCAACCACGTTTCCGCAATCCATCTGAATGGCGCACTGCTCACGACAAGCCCATTTGTTTTTACTGCCATCGAATCGGGCACATTTCTCGGCACTGTCGCAGTCGCTGGAGTTCCCCGACCCGGTCTTTTTATACTGCCTACACTCGCCCCCCTGGTGGCCCTTCTCGTCCCTATGCCGCACGCTCCGATAATGCCGCTACTGATTCTCCTGCACCGAACCGCCCCAATTCTCGTTCGCCTTCGCCCCAACGACGACAATCTCGTTCTCCCTAGCCCCGTCGCTTCTATTTGCCGACTCCCTTCGGACGCCGACCCAGACGGAAAACTAGACGAAGCAGCGCCTCGCGGTGACGCTGCATTGCTCCCTACGCCGCCAAATCCTCTACTGACGTTGCCCACTGATCTGAACTTTTTTGACGTACAAGTTGACGGTGTTTCCATGTCTGCTCTTATAGACATTGAGGCGCATTTGTCGGTAATGAGCCCTGACCTTCGTTACCGGCTCAAGAAAATAATCACACCAGCCACGACGCGTGTTGTCCATGTCGCCTATGGCGGTATGTGTGCCGCCCGCGTCTCCTTCACCGATCGCTCCACTATCATGCTATTCACAGTCATCGCCCACTGTCCCCACGACATCATCCTCGGCTTAGACTTCCTCTCCCCACATTCTGCACTCATCGATTGTTCCGCCAGTACTGTCCGCCTTTAACTGCCTCACACCCCTGTCGCCTCAGTTCCGTCGACTTCGTTCGCTTGCCACCTTCGGCACTGACTTACGATGACTTAGTGTCATCCCCACCAGTCCCCGACGGTCAATACATCGCGGATCTTATGCAAGACGTCCTCCTTACAAAGTGATCACAGTACCTCACACAGTTTTATCCATTACGGCGAATTGCGTCTTCCTGCCAGCGGTCAATTTTGACTTGACAACACAAGTGCTGCCAGGCGGGATGTCTCTGGTTCAGCTTTGCTTATTTAAGGATCACTCAGTAGCATCAATTGCAGTAGACGACAATTTAGGCGATCTTCCTCTAGCATCGCAGTCCGCAACTTGTACCATCGCCAGCTTACAGAAAATGATTGCGCCCGACTTGCCGTCCGAGCACGCTCGTGAGCTCTACCGCGTTCTGTTTCCCTACCACGATATTTTTGACTTGAACGATCGTACTTTGGCCCAAACAAGAGCTGTCAAACAGCGCATTAATACCGGCGATGCCCCTCCTATTCATCGCCGCCCGTATCGAGTATCACCAGCTGAGCGTCAAGTTATTCACACCGAAGTTCGCAAAATGCTTGCCAAGAACATTATTGAACCGTCATGTAGTCCAAGGGCGTCGCCTTGTGTACTGGTCAAAAAGAAGGATGGCTCATGGCGCTTTTGCGTGGATTATCGGCACCTTAACAGGGTTACCAAAAAGGACGTGTATCCCCTACCTCGGATTGATGACGCCCTTGACTGCCTCGACGGTGCTCGCTATTTCTCCTCTATTGACCTTCGCTCCGGCTACTGGCAGATTGCCGTGGACAATCTCGACCGCGAGAAGACTGTTTTTGTAACACCCGACGGTCTTTATCAATTCAAAGAGATGCCGTTCGGTCCATGTAACATTCCTGCCATATTTGAACGCATGATTCTTCACGGTTTCAAATGGTCCACGTGCCTGTGCTGCTTGGACAACGTTATAGTATTCTCCCCAACGTTAGCTACCTACCTCGAGCGCCTGTCAGCAGTCCTGGACGTTTTTCGTCGAGCCTGTCTGCAACTCAACGCATCGAAGTGCCAATTCATCCATCGCCAGATTACCGTCCTTGAGAATCTCTTTGACGTGAACAGAGTGCAACCGGACCCAGGCAAGATCCATGCTGTTACGCACTTCCCTGTTCCGAAGTGTGTCAAGGATGTGCGCAACTTCATCGGCTTTCGTCCGTACTTCCGCCGTCTCGTGAAAAATTTCTCGGCCATAGCACGACCACTAACCGAGCTTTTGAATAAAGACGCCCCTTTCCAGCGGGGCGATAACGAGGCCTTTGCATTCTCGCATCCAATCGACCTTCTCGCAACGCCTCCCGTTCTGGCCCATTTCGATCCTTCTGCACCTACCGAAGTCCGCTCGGATGCCAGCGGTCACGGAATTGGTGCAGTACTGGCACAACGCCAGCATGGCAACGACCGTGTTATCGCTTACGCCAGCAGGCTCCTCTCACCCTCGGAGCGCAACTATTCCATCAATGAACGTATCTGGCCCTAGTTTGGGCAGTTTGCGAAGTTCGGCCCATGCTTATAGGCCGACACTTTTCTGTCGTCACAGACCATCACGCGCTTCGCTGGTTATGCTCACTGAAAGATCCTGCAGGAAGACTTGGTCCCTGGGCCTTACGCCTCCAAGAATATTCGTATACTGTCACCTACAAATCTGGCCGACTACACAAGGACGCTGACTGCCTGTCTCGCTACCCGGTAGACGAGCCTGACGACGCCGATAGTAGTACCGCCAATCGTATTTTCTCTGTGTCAGCCTTCGCTAACACCTCCGATGAGCAGTACCGAGACCTGTCGCTGCGAGCACTCATCGAGCGTCTGCTCTCTACACCTACCGACGAATCCGTTCGCCGATATGTCCTTCAGGGCGGCATCCTGTACCGAAGGAACTTCCTTCATGACGGATCTGATCTTCTTCTTGTCGTGCCAAAACATCTACGACAGACTGTGCTTTTTGAGATGCATGACGTATCCACTGCAGGACATCTTGGGGTAACCCGCACGTACGACCGCTTCTATTGGCCTGGTCTCGCTCGCTCCGTCCGACGGTATGTTGCTTCCTGTCATCCGTAGCAGCGTCGGAAAACACCTCAGGTGCTACGTGCCGGTCATCTCCAGCCGATCACCGTCCCTGTGGAACAGTTCTTTCGTGTTGGGTTATACCTCCTCGGTCCCTTTCCCACGTCATCCTCTGGGAACAAATGGGTGGCCGTCGCAACTGATTACGCCATCCGATATGCTATCACGCGGGCTCTGCGTACCAGTTGCGCCACTGACGTCACGGACTTTCTCTTGCGTGACATTATTTTATTTCATGGCGGCCCGCGACAGCTGCTTACTGACCGTGGTTGTAACTTCCTCTCGAAAGTTATCGCCGACATTGTGCGTTCCCGCTCCACTCAACAGAAGCTGACTACCTCATACCATCCTCAAACCAATGGCCTGACCGAGCGGTTAAACCGTACTTTTACCGATATGCTCTCCAAGTACGTTTCCAAGGACCACCACGACTGGGACATTGCCCTTCCTTACGTCACATTTGCGTACGATTCTTCCAGG
The DNA here is from genome assembly GCF_050947875.1 of Dermacentor variabilis. Taxonomy (NCBI): domain Eukaryota; kingdom Metazoa; phylum Arthropoda; class Arachnida; order Ixodida; family Ixodidae; genus Dermacentor; species Dermacentor variabilis. The sequence goes on from NC_134573.1 coordinate 32,502,786, forward strand.
CACGACACCGCCGGATTTTCTTCATTTTACCTACTGTACGGTCGCGAACCGACCTTACCCGTTGACACGGCACTTCCTCCTGCTGCGATCTCAACAAGCGAGTATGCGCGCGACGCCATCGCCCTCGCCGACTATGCACGCCAGCTTGCCCGTGCTCGACTGACGGCCTCGCAAACCACTCAGCAGCGCCAGTACAACGCCCGCCACCGTGACGTACAGTTTTCGCCTGGTGCACTCGTGCTCCTGTGGTCCCCGTCTCGTCAGGTCGGACTTTCAGAAAAGCTCCTTTCGCGATACACAGGACCCTACTTCGTGCTGCGCCAGGTGACGCCTGTGACTTACGAAATTGCTCCTGTGAGTTCAACCTTGTCCTATCCTCTGGCATCTAGTGATGTCGTGCACGTCGCACACTGCTTTCGAGTCCCGCCTTTAGTCGCACCGGGACGACGCTTTTGCCACCAGGGGTAGTGCTACGGAACACTATTTGCGATCACGAAGAGACAAGCATTGTCAAGACGACGACGACGATTAGAGGCTAGCGCCGGCTGTTGCCTCTTGGCCAAGTGCAGCGTATTTCCCTGTATATATGCTTGTATATAGCTTTTCGTCTGCGTCTTCCTACGTAACAATATGAACACATCACGCTCAATGACCACGGACACTCGCTGTAAAACGCTGGCGTGAGGAAGCGCGCCAGCAAAAGCAAGCGAAAGCTTCGTGCTATCGATCGCTTCAACGCAAACTGAGAGGCGAAAACTCAGCACGCACAGAGGTATGAGCAGTCTGCAGATCGCATTCAAAATAGGGCGCGCGCCACCACTTCGTGGCCGCGGAGAGTGTGCAGTTGCTCAAGGAGTAGAAGTGTCGATCCTGCGCTGGTCGTGTTGCCTTCGCGACACTCAATACTTGCTCCGCTTTTGACTCCTAGCGTTTGCATGAGTAATGCAGCGATAGATCAAGTGTCGACTCGATTCGCTTTCCTCGGGTGTGTGTAAACGCACCCACAAAATGTGCAGTAGTCGTTTCGGGGTGAGGGGAATGCATTCCTTTTGTTGTCCTGCCTTTGTCTTCCTTTATTATAGCTGAGGTGTTCCTGTAATAAGGTGCTGCATAACAGCTAGGCTTGAACAAAGAGTGGCCGATTTCATTCATGTACTTCTTGACATGATCAGGAGTAGAATGGTGCACAGTGTCGGTAGACGGATGGTTCTGGTCGATCGATATTCTAAGGAAGAACGAGATTGTTTGAGGAAGCAGCAGAGCGCGCATATGAGAGATAGCTTTAGAAACGTTTACACGTTGCAAGAATAACGTTCGAGATTCATAGAAAGGCCTGACATCAACTGACCTTTAGGAGCCGCAGTTTATCATAAGATGTGACGTTGTCCGCTGTGTCGAAAATGTGTAGCATGCCGTAGTGGTAGATGTAATTGTTCCACAGTGCTTGAAACTTCTGCTGCGCTGACGTTAGCTTGAGTTCATCGTCGATGAGGCTTGAGTACCTAAGCGAGGGCGCGACATGAGAAAATTAGCCTATAAATATAGGTTGGTCGGTCAAGAGAAATCAGTTGCTTTATTGTTGACTGCTTATATCATATGTGTCCCATAAGTAAAACTAAACCTTAAAAACGGTGTGGTACATTTTGGACGAATGAGACCAACGGCATACTCTTCATATCCGTCTTCAATTACTCCAGCAACCTTTGGAAGGGCGAATTATGCATTTGTTGATGCATAATTTTCGTTACTTATTTTACACCACGAATCGCTTTAGAAAAGTTGCCGCACTTGCTCAGAAACACCAAAAAAATTCGATTTATTGGCAATCCCTAATATTGGAAGGAATGTCTGGAAACATTAAAAGATATATTTATTATCTAGCATAAATGAATGGACCTAATTCGCTAGTTAATACAACCTTAGGAAAGAATGGGAAAGAATATGTTATTGGTCTCAGTAGGGCAAAATGTACCGCTCAATTTTTAATGTCTTGTTCTAGTTCCAGCATTTCAACTGTCCGGGCATTACAGCCATTCCGCGGTACAGCAGACACAGCCGGAATCAGAACAAAATAAACCGGCACACGTTCTAATAAATAGAAATAAATTATAAATGTAACATAAAAAGAAGTTGAAAAAAACATCCCATGATGAATGTCGGTGGTTATTGCGATTAGCAATAAAGCTCTGCAGCGACACACAACACTGCCCCCGGAGAGAGACATAATGTATGCCGGTGGCTCCACTCTCGGGCTTCCGTCTGGACACGCTGGTTCATTCTGCGGTACAACGCGTGGCGCTTGTATGAATGCGCTTACAGGTATATAAACTTGGTATATATATATACAGGTATATACAGGTATACAGGTATACAGGTATACAGGTATACAGGTATACAGGTATACAGGTATATACAGGTATATAAACTTGAAGTATGTGTTCTGAAATAAAATAGTTGCGAGTGCAGCGAGTGTCGTCTATTCCTGCTTGTCTCCACTGTGTCTACTGTGTATACAGGTACACTGTGTATACAGGTATACAGGTATATACAGGTATATAAACTTGAAGTATGTGTTCTGAAATAAAATAGTTGCGAGTGCAGCGAGTGTCGTCTATTCCTGCTTGTCTCCACTGTGTCCATGTTTGTGCGCTGCTTCACCAGCAAGGTACTATGATCACTCACCAACTAGCCCAACTTTCCACGTTACTGAGCTTACAGACAAGTTTGTCTGATCGTATATGACATGGACTCGAATGCGCCCAGCACTGGATAAAGTTCACTTGTTGTTGCCATCGTTGAGGTGGCACATATCACGTGGCACGTGCCATGTCCCGCTCTTCAGTGCCTACATGTGCCTTACGACAAATGTACTACGCAGTGATGATGGGCTACCCAGAGAACCAATTTGGCGGGAAAATGGTTACAGACAGACAGACAGACAGACAGACAGACAGACAGACAGACAGCTCCCGTAAAATGCGTGATGCACCCTACGAATGATCATCGCATTACTAACTGCACAGCAAACTATGATAAAATTCTAACACAAGAGGACGTGACGATTACTGCGGCCGACGACTAGGGCAGCGCCACACTTTGATTTTGTTCTTCTTCGTTCATTTCTTTATTTAATATTGAAACGCATGGTACAAACCTGGAGCAATACACAGACGCGCTGGATGATTGGTGTGATGGATAAAATCAGCTAACGCAGTGGGAAAACTGGGTGAGTCAATAGTAAACACAGCATTCTGACGAACGCCATTCCAATGATTAGCCTTTCTGAGAACCAAGCGATTCTTTGCGACAGAAGGTCCCTAAGAGGGAGTTTGTTGCCTGGAGAGCAGAGGCAACGCGACTACGCTGGCCCTTGAAATCACTCAAGGAGCGCATGAACACGAGCGCGCCACTTGGACTGAACGCGCTAGTCCCCGTCGTCGTCCATTTCATCTAATATTTAACACAGACCGGGGCCTGCGGCAGCGCGTTGGAAAGCGTGCAGTTTCGGCACAGGTCGAACCAGCTGTAAGCAACCGGGTATCTCAACTTTTCATGCATGAACGATGCCATCTATACTATGATGGAATCGCTAACTACACCAGTTTTCCAAAACATTCTGTGAGCGTTGTCCTCGTGTTAAATCATAAGGTCACCTTTACTTATGCTATAAATCTTTGATGCTTTCCTCACGTGAGTGCTTCGGAGTGTCAGGAGATATTCACGAAGCCGCCGCTTCCATAGTCGATCCGTTATTCTCTGCACGTGGATCCACAAATTGAGCAGCTCTGTATGCTTTTGCCCCCGTTGATCTGAAGTTTTAGCATTTCACATGCAATGGCTGGCTAACAACAACAGAAACAGGTATAGAATGTGTGGTTCTTTATAAAGAAGTAATTGAAAGTTATGGCAATGGAATTCACAACGTTTCCGCCATCAAAATGCTCAGTTGCTGTGGGTCAACAGACGCCTTCGCTAATGACTTGCGTAGGCAAATCATCACAATCCTAACTACTTCCGAAGGCCATTCACCAAGGATCTCTCTCTACAATGAGTTTAGAAGTTATGCCGCAGGTAGAGCTATGCAGTCTGACTTCGTTTTTGTTCAACAACAGATACATGGAAGCGAGGTCACATGCGGCTTTCTTAAATGTAGCGTTGTCCCAGTATACTCCTTGTGGACTTCCTCGTTTAAAAAAAATATCTTTAAGGACATGAGCAAAGCCCTTTCAATAAGTCCAACTACATGCTCAAGATGAATTGCTCCAACTACTTGCCACACAAGTGCGCGTAATCGAAGCGCCCGCCACGTATCACCCAAGCCAACCACCTCGACCCCGCGACAGCTTCGGTGGAGAGTGAGCGCATACGCCACAGACAACCCACGCCAACAACAGCGACTAGCAGATTCTCTTATATACTCGAAAAAGAGAGAGCATAGAGAGGGTGCACGCCAAAACATCCTCTCAGGCCTCTACACACGGCAAGCAAAGCTAAGCGGAGGAGGGTGACAGCCTTAGCGTGCACCAACGTATAAGTCACTGTGGCCGCGTACGAAAATGTGAGAAATGTCTAGAAGATTCCCAGGATTTGTTCATGCATTTGGGAGCGCGACTCCATCAGAAAGTTCGAGAAACGACTTCGGAGGCAATAAAAGTGACGTGCCGCAATCAAAAGAGACCGAATCGGAGAGGAGACCGCGCCAGGGAAGAGATGTGATGCGTTGATCGACCGTCGGCGGAAGCAGAATCCTAGGCCAGCGGACAAGTTCTTTGGGTGTCTGCATTGCTGAAAGGAGCCCCTTTGAGATTTCCCTCAAGTTGCGTCGGGGACGTCTAGCTCAAGACCAGCATGGGTGAATACGAGTGGACACCTGTTACTCCTTTTCATCTTGTCCTGTACGTGCTGAACTCTTAGTGCTTGTTGTTGATTATTTTCCAGCGTTCACTTAACGCCAATCCAAATTGCATTATGAAGTCCCTATCCGAAATGTGCATGTGTGTATGTGGCTACCTCATTCGAAGTATAGATTTTGTTGAGCTTTTACAACTGTGGGCTCTGACTCGGTGCTTGGAGCGCAACCGGCGTTCGCTTGCGCCCCAGAAGGCCCCTTATTAATTGTACGCGCTTTCGTAGCGCTATTTGTGGAAACTTAGAAGTCGGCTTTGCAATTTGGCCCGGCGTTGGCGCCTCCATCATGGGGTGTGTGACACTATTTCTGGCTACGCGAGAATACTTTCGGGTGCAAATAGGCTGTACATAGTAGGGAGAACGAGCCTAGGGTAGTTCACATTGCTATCATAAACGACTTCGAGTGTTTCAGCACGTTGAACTAACTTCTCGATAGTTTAAATGTAGGTGTACACTTTTTGCAAGCGGCTAAATTTTTCAAGGGCATCATGGATCTCGAGAAATTAGTTGCACTCCGTGAGAAGTTGGGTCTTTCCGGAGCTGAGCTATGGAAGTGGCTTAGCCAGAAGGAAAAACAAGCTGTAGTAAGAGAAAAGAGATGAAGTAGTGAAAAGAAAGAGGCCAAGGAACGATAGATGAAACAACAAAGCTGAAATAGCTTAGAGGGAAAGACAAAGGCAGCAGGAATAAGAATTCAAACGACTTCTTTTGTTGCAGGGCTCAGACGCTCCGCTCAGACAAGAGTCCATAGCACTGAAAGGGAAGAAACTAGCTTCCGTCTGAACCGAAGCAAGCTGCTTGTAGCATTCAATGAAAGAGAACCCGGACGCTTATTAGCACAGGTTTGAGACAGTTGCTAAAAGCTAGAGTTTGCCAAATGATAAATGAGCCACTGAACTGAACACATGTTTGAGTGGCCAAGCATTTACTGTGTACGGTGGCTAACGCCAACAGATGCTTCTGACGATGGAAGAGTGAAAGCCGCCCTACTAAAGAGACATGTTCACCGTATAAGGCTTCCTAGATAAGTTTAGGACCGGTAAGCCTGCCAAAGGCGAGACTGCTACGCAGCTTGCCATGCGGCTCAGCCACTACTTTAATAGGCGGACAGAACTCTCAGAGGCCGCACAGCAGTACAGTGCGCGTAGAGAATTTTTGTTCAATGAGTGATTCCTCATCATTTGGCACCCTAACTTGTCCCTATTTCTGAAAGAAGGGAAAGCTAAGTCGCTTCAAGATATGTTGAAATTGGCAGACGAATTTTTGGAAGAGCGGGGGGCACCAGTCTCTCCAAGATCAAGAAAGGGCCAGAGGGCGCAAAGAAACCGGCATTCAACGGAGGGAGAAATCCTCAGAAGCCTATTCTGATATGTTACCCTAACCGACTGGGCCACCATGCTAGCAATTACCGGATAAATCTTGCGCGCCGCAATGAAGTCAAATGTTTTAATTGTGGGCAAACTGGTCACAAAGCCGGCACTTGTCGAAGCGGAGGGAAAGAAGCTCCCCAGGCATCAGGTATGTACGCATCGACGAAACACCAAGCACAAGAGAGAAAAGCCGGCTTTGTAGAACTCCGAAATGGGAGAGAGTTCCGGTTGGTAATAATGTGATGACACATCGCCCATATTTTCTAGTTAAGGGAATACCAGTACTTGCTGAAAAAATGAATATAAAACCAGGCAGGGTGTTAATAGATACCCGCACCAGCACAGTGATCGTGCGAACAGACTTGGTCAACGATAATGAGCTCACGGGGGAAACCAGTTTAGTTTAACTGGTCGATGATAAGACTCAGAAGCTGTCCGAAGCCAAGATTAAGGTCGAGACCCCTATTACAGCGGGAGTGTCACAGCTCTTTGAATGGGCAGGCCCCTGTATGAGCTAATCCTAGATAAGATCGAGGGAGTTCGAGTCCCACAAGATCTGAAACTTTTGGAGTAGCAGCCGAAGACCGAACAATCAGAAGTGTAGTGAGAACATTGGCGCCGATAACGTTAGTCGCATTTAAGGCAGTTAATAATTATGTGTGGTGCAAGCGATTTTGATGAGTGAACCGAGTGTTTCTTCTTGCATCATGAACAGAGTGATGGTGCACTTGTGCTATGTAAACTACCCTACTGAAGTTTAGTATACTATAGTAGAGGTTCTGTTTATTATTTACTTCATTGGTCTGCAATGTATCGCGAGTGAAGTGATGCGTGATTTGTAGTGAATTGATTTATGCACCTACCGACTCTTGCGTAGGGTACTCTTGTGTGCGCTACATTTGCGTTTTCTTGAAATATTAATGGATAATATTCCTAAAGGGTGGAGGGGGGTGTCACAAAAGTGCGCGTAATCAAAGCGCGCGCTGAATATCACCCAAACCAGCCACCTCAAACGCATGACAGCTCCAACAGAGGCAGAGAGCGTTTACGCCACACGACTAGAAAATTCAACTAATTACCCGAAGAAGAGAGAGGATACAGAGCGCGCACGCCGAAGCACCCTCTCAGGTCTCTACACACGGCGAGCAAAGGTACAAGGAGGAGGGCGACAGCGCGAGCGTGCGCCGACGGATCAATCACTGTAGCCGCGGTCGAAAACGTGAGAAATGTCTAAAAGATTCCCAGGCTTTGTTCATGCTATGGCAACGCGACTCCATCGGAAAGTTAAAGAAACGGTGACGGATGCTATAAAAGCGCCGTGCTGGAATCAGAGAACGGAACGGAGAAGAGACCGCGCCAGGGAAGAGATGTGACGCTTTGATCGGCCATATGCGGAAGCGGATTCGCCAGCCAGTTGACACGTTCCTCGCTTGGGTGTCTGCATTTCTGGAAGAAGCCCCTTATTCGAGATTTTCCTCAAGTTACGTTGGGGTCGTCTAGCTCAAGACCAGCACGGGTGAATACGAGTGGACACCTGCTACTCCTCTTCATCTTGTGCTGTACGTGTTGAACTCTTAGTGCTTGTTGTTGATTATTTTCCAGAGTTTTCTTAACGCCCGTCTAAATTGAATTATGAAGTCCCTATCCGAAATGGCATGTGTATGCGACTGCCTCATTTAAAGAATATATTTTCTTGAGTTTTGTCAACTCTGGACTCTGACCCGGTCTTCGGACCACAACCAGCGTTCGCTTGCGCACCAGGTGGCCCCTTATTAATTGTCCGTGCTTTCGTGGCGTCATTTTGTGAAGCTGATAAGACGACTTTGGAATCCGTCCCAGCGTTGGCGACTCGTTCACGGGATATGTTTCAATACTGCACACGTGAAGACCACGTTGTGCACATTATGTCACTGCAGTCTTTCAGAAAAGCTGGTCCTGCAACGTCAACTACCTTAACCGCAAAAGGATCTGACTTGCACATAACATGACTAGGAGGAGAGGCTGCCGACACACTCTCAGCCTTTAGGTGGAAACGATAATCACGCAGCAATCGCTTCGCTACTTGTCCCCTTCTGGGCCTCCAGAACCGGTCGCCATGCTTGGTTACGGTGTCACTGACACTGCCAGGGGGCACAGTTCTGCGCGATTCTAAAGGACAAGACGCGTGACCTGGTGGTAGCAAGCAAGCATGGGCATCTTCTCGTTTTACGTGACAGTGGTGTTCTGAAGCCAAATTATAATCCTCGTGACGCCCTTTTCTTCGATGAAGAGACACAGGTCTGTTATTGACAACATCACGTCGAGGCCTTGTTCAATTTAATGTTTTGCTTTGTCTTGGGCGCATGTAACTGTATTTTGCTAGAACGAAGTGTTCTCGGCGTCTTAAAGTTCAGTGGCTGTAATTATTTCTTTTTTGGCGAAGTTTGCAATTTCCAGTTGTGCAAGAACGTTTTGCAAGCGTTGTCATCTTTTGTGATCCATAACCATGAAAAAAATCTTTCAGCACTGACAAGTGGTTCTCTTGTCAGGCTCACCAGTGCTGGAATGTTTGTTTTTAACTCGGATGCAACTTGCTTGTCTGCCGGTCCAGAATCTTGAATGTCAGATTTCGTTGGACAACTATCTGCCGTAGGTAGAACTGAATTATGCCATTTCCGCCATAACTGGCCACTTCGAAAGCCTGGATGTGAAAGCCCAGGCGTCAACGCGGAAAGCAGGTTTTTGTTCTCAGACAAAGATGCCTTTGCTATGTACATCTTACATCACGTCCCTAGTTAACACTGTCATAAACGAATAGCTTCCACTTTTTTGCAGAGCTTTGTATCCTGCAAAGCATAGTCCGTCTGCTGGCACCCTTCTATTTTCTAGTGCCTCGACTCGAGAATGTTAGGACTCAAGAAGCTGGTACTGCGGCTACCAATTCAAACGGCGTAACGGGACCTGGTTAATTGAAGTTACTCGACACTTCGAAAACAGAAGGTTCACGCTGACGCAACTGCAGTGACCTTCAAGTATCAAATAAGCTACGGCACCTAAGGCACTATAGATGGCATTCGCAAATGCGCGAAGGTGGGAGCTTGTAGCTTTGGCAAGTAATAACTTGGTTTCACATCTGGGGAGTGAAAACAACCGAGAGCATACCATTTCATTCGACGCAGTTTCGCCATCATGCCTAAGGAGCTCGGGCATACCTTCTTTCCCCGCAATGCGATGCTCCCACAACCGTTGACCTACGCAGACCGAGCTGCATTTGCCGCCCAAAGCTTCTAGCTTACAGTGCGCTGTTTTTCTAGGCTCCAAATTCCCTGAGGTGTGCGCCGCCTTGGGTTTAACGGTGTCGGCTGAATCGGCTTGGTTCCTGCAGATTGCCGTCCAACGCGACACGTGCCCTATTAACTCGTGCCGTGTTTTGAAATCGTCATCTCATCTGGTACAATCAGCAGTTCAGCGGTCCTGTTACTGTTCGTCGCTTGCAGCACCCTCTAGTCAGCTGTCTTGTATAAAAGGATCATCTACGCCGGCCGAGCGGGATTTGCAGCCGAAAGCTTCGAGCTAACAGTGTGCTGCTTTTCTAGGTGCGTGCTTCGTGATGGGCCGCTTTAAGGTCTTGAATCGCTAGCTGGCTGCAATTCCCCAGTGTGTCCACTGTCATTGACGTACTAGTTATGGGTATTTATTTGTGCACTTACCGCGCCCGCATCCGCTCTTTCGTTCAACCGAGAAAAATTGCGGAGCCATGTAGCCTTGTGTGGCTCCGGTCGTTTTCGTTTGGTAGGCGTTACTTCGTGGGTGGACGCCTACTACTTGTACTTTTTCCTCTTGCTGAATTATTGATCAGTGCGGGAGACGTTAAGGTTAATCCGGGTCCGCATAACGTTCACCAGCTTGTGACATTATTGAAGTAACATACAATGTCGAATGAGCGATTTCACAAATAAACTTAGATATTCACACAACTGTCAAAGACGTCAAAAGGCGACTCTCGGAAATTGAAGTACGACTTGAGACTGTGGACAACTTGAGAGAAAGCGTTACTGCTGTCAGTTCTCTTCTTCAAGAATCTCAAGTTCAGTTGAAGAACATAGAGCAGAAACCGATTCAACAGGCAAACATCATGTTGAATGAACTGAATATTCCAATGAGATGAAAAACTCTCGTATTCAAGGGTATTCCTGAACAAGCTGCTGAAAAGTGGAGTGATACGGAACACCTTATTTCTTAATTTGTCAGGGCAAACCTGGGTAATGAACCAGGTGAAATAAAGCGAGCCCATTGAGTCGGTCAACGTAAACCTGATCACACTTGGCCCACTGTAGTTATATTTCTGAAATTCAAAGACAAAAGCAATACCATGAAAAACAATTTCAAACTAAAAGACCTCGCAGTCCATCGCGTCTGGATCGAGCAAGATTTTTCACTGAGGATACAAGTGATCAGAAAAGCGCTCCGTGATTTCGCACGCGCGAAGCGCCAGCAGAACGGGAAATATAAATTGCAATTTGACAAGCTGATGGGCAATGGAACTTTCACAATCGACCCTCAAAGCAATGAAGTGGTCGCCATCCCTAGACACGACGCTCCCGCGAATGGCAATTAACATTTCAATGCAGATTACAAATAACTCTATATTACTGTGGCAAATTTTACAAGTCTTTTTAGAAAACAGAATCACCTTTGTTCATTTGTCGAGTCCTGCTGAGCTGATATAATACTGGGAAAAGAGACATGGCTGTCCTGCGATGCGTCCGACAATGAATTACCTCTTTCTAGAAAACTTCATTTTGTTTCGAAGAGACAGGATAGTAACACAAGGCATGGTGTATAGATTCCAGTATAGAAAAAAAATTCAAAGCAAGCCTACTTGACAAGGGTTCCTGTGTTGAAATTTTGTTGATCATGCTTCAGCTTTCATGTGTCTCTTGTGCTGTTGGTGTTTGTTACCGTCCTCGAGACACGCAAGACACGTTCATTAAATGCCTAAATAATTTGCTAGCCTTTCTATCTAACAAATTTCGCGGCTCACCTGTTGTTCTTGCTGGTGACTTTAATTACTCTGGAATTGACTTGTGGACAATTACAGCTGAAGGCGGCCCAAGGAAAGCTGAATGTAAGGAGTTTCTTGACGTCATTTCTTCTAACGGATTAGGTCAAATAGTTTCCTTACCAACACGGGGGGATGCTATCTTCGATCTTGTGCTGACCACTCAACCTGTCAACGTGTCCATGTGTTAGATTGCATTAGTCACCACTACGTCTTTCATTGTAAATACAATATAAAGCGCAAAACAAGTGTACAAGGAAAGAAAACAATTTATGATTACGCGCGAGCAAATGTTGAAATGATCATCAGCGAGCTCTCGGCTTTATGTGTAGAATTCTTGAGAGGCATGCATCATCATGATAGCAATTATAACTGGATGGTTGTAACAAGCTGACTGAACATAAAGAAAAGTACATTCCAAAAATACAAATAACTCTGTCTACTGGAAGAGCGTGGTTCACCACTCACGAAAGGCGCTGTATTAATAAAAAAAGTGCGCTTCTTCACAAGCTACAATTTCTATATCTGATGATGCCTGGAAATGCTATCGGGAACAATCTAAGTTATGAAAACCGAAAGTGAAGCAGCTAAAGACAAATTTTTCTACTTTGATATTTCCAACATGTACGCAAACAAAAAAATTCTGGAAATTAATAAACACCTAACCGTCATCATCAGGCTGCATTTCCATAAAGAAAGACAATGAGTTCCTTTCATCATCAGAGGTCGCTACTGCATTAAATTCTTTAATATTTTCTGCTTTCACAAGGGATCTTCTCGTTCTCACTAACATTTAATTCTGTTCTGTTACCTCCATCATGAATGATATCATAATCGCCCGAAAGGTCAGCGAAGCTGCTACTGATCGTCTATCTAACAGCTCGGCTCGCGGTGCAGACGCAATCTGTCCAAAACTACTAAAAATAACTGAAGCAGTGATATCCCGCATTTTCGCTGCGCTTGTTCAACAACATGTAAACTATTAGAACACATTATACCACCACCAATTAGGAAATACCTAACCGAGCACAATCTTCTCTTCATTAACCAACACGGTTTCCAACAGGGTTGCTCATGCGAGACCCAGTTATTCGAGCTATTCTCTGATCTGCACCAAGCTATTGACTCCTCACAAATATAAGCCATATTTATTGATTTTGCCAAGGCTTTGATACGGTAGCTCGTAACAGTTTATTATTGAAACCTCACAATTTTAATATGAATATTAGGATTACGAATTGGATTACAAAATTTTAACTAACCGGTACCAATTTGTAACTACTAATGAATTTTCTTCTCCACGACCACTTTTAAGATCCGGAGTGCCGCAGGGCTTTGTATTGGGACCAATTTTATTCCTGCTATAGGTCAACGACATCAGCAGTAACATTACATCTACAATAAGACTATTTGCAGATGATTGCGTAATTTATAGAAGAATAATTAACTCTTTCGACAATGACATTTTGCAATCTGACCTCGCGAAAATTACCGACTGGTGTAAACAGTGGCAAATGGAAATAAATGTTTCAAAAACTAAGGCTACAGCTTTCACTATATCTAGTAACTCAAGGCTTACGCAGCACTCGATGAACGGCATTAGTATTGATCATGCACAAGCAATAAAATACTTGGGAATTCATTTATCTCCAGACGTTTCATGGAATCATCACATCAAAGCGTATACCAGCAGCGCATGTAAAACACTTGGCTACATTAGGCGTAACCTTTACTCGGCCAACAAGTCCACCAAATTATTAACCTATACGACACTGGTTCGTTCGAAAATGGAGTACGCATCTTTTATTTGGAACCCACACCAGTCCTACCTCATAAACAAGCTCGAATCAGTCCAAAACAAACAGCCTGCTTCATCGCGAAAAATTACTGACCAACGTCTAGCATCACTAACATAAAGATATATCAATATGTCCCCTCGCTAGAAAATCGAAGGCTGATAGGACTTCTTCCCCATTTGCAGAAGCTATATCACTGCGGGTCGTCTTTCAGCGCACGCCACATCAGGCCCGCCCATCGTATCTTCCCGCGTCTCGATCATTCCTTCAAAGTGCAGCCCGTTCTTGGGCGCACTAACTTTTGAGACACTCGCCCCTCTTTCTCACGATATATAATTGGAATATGTTACCAAATGAAATCGTATCAGCTCTATATCAAGATGATGTCCTAGCAAAACTAAGACAGTATTTTAACCTACTAACAGAGTATTATCTTGCTCATTTGTTATAGGTATCACTGTGTTACTGCACGCTTTTTTCTTATTTTACTCTTATCTAAAATTTTTTTCCTCACATATTTTGACGTTCCTTGCGCAAATGGTTTTGTTTTAGCTTAGCACAGAGTCACTTATACTGCATAAAATGTTCTCTGAATGTGCTTTTCATTGTTTATTGCAGTATCTGCTCGTATGTGTACCTTTTTAGCAAGCATCTTGCCTGGTATGAAGTGACCAAGTTACGTTGATTTTGTGTAACACCCATTTTAATTCTACAGTTGTCTTCACGTATAGGACGTGTCGTTGTATTGTTCTTACTGTAGTTTTCTTTTCCTGTTTTTACGCTTGTGTTATTTTTATTTTAGCATGCATTAACTGTTGAAATGCGTATACTGTATATATCACAAATTATTGCAACACCCCTATGTAATGCCCGTATGGGTCAGTAGGGTACTTGATTAAAAAAAAAAAGATTACTTTTATCCGAGCGACGAACGATGATAGCCTACCTACTGGATAGAAAAGGCGTACGGTTTTCTGAAGGACACGACTCTTGGCTTTCTCCTGTTTTTCGAGAATCTGCAAAAGCGATTCCATGTTTTGAATAGGCTTCAGCGATGTGATAAGGCGTTTCGATCAGGCTCTTGAATGCCTATATGAGGAAAAAAAACGCCTTTCGTGCATCACTACTGATCGCCAGTCTAGTGCTCTCTAAGCAAGCATTTTGATCATGTACACGTTCATCGCGGCTCTTTTCCTGATAATTTTTTCACAGACGTTCCTCCGCGTGCCTGTGACGAGGCATCAAAGAACACAGTTAGCCAAGTCGTCAAGGATGACTCTCTTGGCGATGCACTTCTTTAGAACGATCATCAAATTCATGCTGCCCGAGTAATTTGTCGTACTGTTGAAGGAGCTCCTTGTTACTGCCGTATCGCCGCAATAAGCCTTGAAGGCGTAGACCGCAATGCTTCGGTCATCTGCTAGATTTCTCTCGGCAGGCTTTCATGGAAGCGCTACTTCGTAGCTCCCATTCTTGAATGCTATTTTCTCCATGAATTCTGGGACCATTTCAGTACCGTCCTCGTCGTTGGAAGAAGGGTCAGAAATGTTTTTTTTTTCTTTCTAGATCCTAAAAGTACTGTAGCACTTGAGGCACCCATGGTAGAGTGTATAAGCGCGAATGAAAGAGGACGTAAAAAGAAACAGATAGACAGACACAGCGCTTGTCTATGTATCTGTTTCTTTCAACGTCCTCGGTCAGTTGCGCTTATAGACTCTACTATGGATTCTAACCAACTAGCCCTCCAATGTGTTTTATAACCAACTTGACGCACGTCAGCCTCTTTGGACATCGGGTGAAAAAAAAAGTGTGTGCGCATGGTTCTTTTAAAAATGCGGCCATCGGATGGTACAGATCTTTGATATGTCCTGCCAAACTTAGCGTTGGTCACAGCTAGTGTGGTCAGTTTGTCGTTCGACCAAACGTCGTTTAGCACGAGATGTCACAATTGAAAAGCTTCTATAAACAAGCTTATGCGACCTTATCTCTTTAGGTCAGGAAGCCATATAAAGACATATTAGTAAACTTCTCAGTGGTCAGCTTCTGCACAAACCTCTATGACTGAGGAAGCTCAATCAACTGCTCGGAAATAAAGCGACCCTCTGCAGCCTCGATTTCACTTGAGTTCAGTTCAGTTTATTATTATTCAAACGCAATGAATTGGTAAGAGACAATATACAGACCAGGGTCCCAAAGTCAAAGGGTGCAACGGGACCCTCGGTTAATAATAACAATGTAGAGATGTAATAAAGAAGAGCAAGCTAACTAAAAGAAACACGCACAATCGCGAAAATACAACATAGAAAGAAAGATCAATGAAAACAAATTCAATGTCAAAAAGCCTACAGTGCAAAACAAAAAACTGTCAATACACACAATTGATAAATGTAGTGTAATGAATGACGTAAACTTAGTTACACATATAAAACAACTTAACGGCATGACTAAATGTATGAGAGGACAAAGATTTAATGCTGACGGGTAAACCATTCCACAGTTTTGTAGCAGCGAATGATGATGATGTCATTTTTCCATAGTTAGAATGAACCACAGGTAGTTGAAAATTGGAGTTACGCGCAAACCTGGTATTACTGTTATTGATGAGGTGCCTGGAATCGACAAATCGGTCTCAGAGCTGTTTAGTAAGTAATTTATAAAAACTAATTATTAGATAATAGTTGAACAAGTTCACTACAACAAAGATGTTATTTTCACGAAGTAGATTAGTAGCACTCGTGAAAAACCCACTCTTAGTGATAATGCGTATTGCTTGGTTTTGTAAGTGCTGAATAGACGAGATATGATAGTTATATGTGTTTCCCCAGGAAACAATGCCATAATTAATATGACTGTGAATGAAGGCAAAGTATAATGCCAGTAATTCGTCTTTAGAGAAATATGTTCTTCACTTCATTATTGTTCTAATACCGAAGGCACACTTTGGCTCAATGAAGGCAATGTGTTGAGCAAACTGATAAAAATGATACACAGTCAGAGACGGGAATGTGATGACTATCTAGATTTATCTCAGGCAAGCTAGGTAATATTGTTTGGCTAGAACAGAAAAATCTTAGAGTTTTTGAAGGATTGATAATTAAATGACTGGACGAACACCAAGCAACAATATGGTCAAACTCATTGTTTAGTTGAATTAAGGCAGTTAAAGAATTTTCACGCATCGATATAGTAGTATCCTCTGCATATAGTACACAGTGTGCCGACTTAAGACACGTGGGTAAATCATTAATATAAATAGACAATAGCAAGGGACCTAATATGGATCCTTGTGGTACACCTTGGTTAATAACTTTAGTATCAGAAAAACCACCCCCAAAATGAACTCTTTGTTCACTATCACGTAGGTAACATTTTAGGGGTTTTAGTACTGGACCGGTAATTCCAAGGGCTTCTAGCTTAGTAAGAAGAATGTTAGGATTATTTGTATCGAAAGATTTGGTGAAGTCCAAGAATACCGAACCAACGAAGTTGCCCATATCAATCGAGTGACGAATGTAGGCGGTTAGGGATATTAAAGTCAAGTTAGTCGAACTGCCAGCTCGAAAACGAAATTGAGAAGATTGCAACAAATTAACTTCGTTTAAGTAATTATTTAGGCGCTTACAAAATAACTTCTCAACAACTTTACTAATCGATGATAGAATAGAAATAGGCCGATAGTTAAATACCTCCGTTTTATCACCTTTCTTATGTACAGGAATAATCTTAGCCCTTTTAAGCGAAGTGGGAAAAATACTACATTTAAAAATATTATTAATTATAATACAAAGTATCAGAAATAACCGGTGCAACAAGTTATAAATGAAATACAGCAATGTTATCTAAGCCAGGGCTAGTGTTCTTTAGAGCTAATATCATGAAACATACCTCATCTGCAGTTACGGGAAAGAGAAAAAAAGAATGATTGCAGCGATAAATGGGATAAGTAGTAGTCATAAGACGACTGTTGTATATATTATACAAGTAGTCACTGAAACTGTTTGCTATGCTAGAAGAATCAGTATGGGTTTTATTGTTGTAGTTTATGTTATCAATAGTATTACCGGACTTAGGTAAGTTCACGAATTCATTAAGAAGTTGACATTGTTTTTTCGGATTGTTCTTGTGTTTTGTAAATTCATTTTCGTAATACTGTCGTTCAGACTTCTTTAGTAAGTTATTCAGTATGTTACAATAATTTTTATAGCGTGCCGCTAACCGTACCTTAAAAAGTTTCTTTTTAGTCTTTTTGTATAGGTTTTCTTTTTTCTTTTTTTCTCATACTAGTCAGTAAACCTCTCGTTACCCAAGAGTTACCGGGAAATTTAAAATGTTTCTCGCATCTGAGAGTAGTGGTGTTAGCGCGAACGGCTTGTAAAAAGATGACAAAAAAATTTTCAGAGCTCCATCGGGTTCGTGCAGGGAGTTAATTACAGACCAATCAGTATTTGTCACATTGTTAACAAAACTGTCTCGGTCAAACTAGGAGAAAAAGTAGCAAGGCTCGGACTGCGGTATTTTGCCCTGAAAGAAGACGAAAATTGAGAACTGGTCTGTGATATGAGTACATATGACAACAGAGTTGGGAGTTGGTGCAATGTTAGTTAGAGCATGGTAACGAAGTGTGTTGGTACCACGGGCTGAACACCTAGTAGTAGAGACGATTAATGATGCCAGTCCGAAACCAGCAAGACAGTCTGTATAAGCTGTAACACTTCAGTTGTCGACGCCAAGTAAGTTGATGTTAATGTCACCGACAATTAGGACTTGCTTATTTTCAAGAGAAATTTGTTTCAAAACTATGGAGAGTTCACGCAGAAAATCAGGTAGAGATGAAGAAGGGTAACGGTATACGCAACCAACAATAAAACGGTTGCGATTATGAGAATTCATCTGTAAGTCAGCTTCAATCCATACCGATTCACAGTGAATTACATTAAAGACAAGATCAAGCCTACATTTGTATTTAATATGAGGTGAAACAAATATAGCAGAACCACCGTATCGATCCGAAATACGATGGCAGTGTTCTGCTTGGTATGGACAAAAAGCGTATAAATTGCCATCCGCATTATCAAGCCACGTTTCCGAAACGCAAATAAATGAAAACGAATGGTCAAGTCAGTAAATGCAGAAATGGTATCATAGTTTTTGCGCAAGCTTCGCGCATTGATATAAAAAACAGAGATAATAGATGTAAGCAATGGTTTGACTTCGGCAGGTGATAGCAAAGACATGATGGAAAGTATTCGGGGACGTGTGTGCAATCAGTCCGTACGACAGGAAATGTAGCATTCTCCGTGCTTGCGCAAAGATGCGAAAGTAAGCCTCCGAGTATATTCGGAAGACCCTGCTATCGGTTGATTTACGGGCTTTAATCTGGCAATTTTCAGTCCATAAAAACTGCCACCTGTTCTCTTTCATTTAGTGCAAGGACCTTGCTGAACAAACGTTTGTTATCGACTGTGAGGTGTTCATTATAGTAAATGGGACTATCTGTACTACTAAAAAAGTCAATCTGGGAGCATCGCAGACGAGCTTTGCGACCCTCGCGAAGAGATTCATTCTTCTTTTCATGGGAACGAAAACGAACAATGATGTTCCTGTCCGACATCTTGCCAGCCACGCGATGAACTATGTCAATGTATCCAGAAGAAATTGGGCACTCAATTGCATCGGCAACCTTCTTGAAGGTCGCGGAGAATTCGTCTCCTTGTTATGATCGAATGCCTTTAATTTCGATGTTATTCATTCTGCTGTATTGCTCCATGTCTGCAATTCTCTTTGTTAATGCTTGATTCTGAGAAGTTAACGCTTTGTTAGTAGTTACAAGTTCATTGAATGTCACTTTGAACGTGTCGTACTTATCACTCATGAAACGCATGAGTGAACAGTACGACAGCTAGAGCTAGAGAAGCAAGGTTGCCAATTCCCTGATTGTCAAACCTCTTCCCAATCTTGGCAGCCAGAGTGTAGACAAGCTAATCAAGCTTATCGTTAAGCAGCAATTCGAGATGCTCATAGCGAGTTCAGCGTTGGTGGGCATCGCAGAAAACAGACCAAAAACAAGAGACACACTTGTGAGCAGCAGCCGCAACAATAACATAGGACGCAGTGAAAAGTTTAAAAACTAACCTGCGGTAAAAATATTGAGTGCTTAGATTGCGTCCTGTTTCGTTGCAGCCGCTGCTCAGTAGTGAAGCTGGTGCCAGGATGGGCTGCTATATATGCTTCTTAAGTCCAGCAAGCGCAGGCGCCGTAGGTCTGAATCCAGGAAGGCACAGTCAGCCTGATGAGAGTGCGCAGAATAGTTCTTCTAGATAGCTGGCAGGATGAGGCCGTCTGCTGCGTCAGAGGGGAGGCACGGAGATATGGCCTGCGGTAAAAATATTGAGTTCTTAGATTGCGTCCTGTTTCGTTGCAGCCGCTGCTCAGTAGTGAAGCTGGTGCCAGGATGGGCAGCTATATATGCTTCTCCAGTCCAGCAAGCGCAGGCGCCGTAGGTCCGAGTCCGCGAAGGCACAGTCAGCCTGATGAGAGTGCGCAGTATACTTCTAGATAGCTGACATGATGAGGCCGTCTGCTGCGTCAGAGGGAAGGCACGGAGATATTGCCTGCGGTAAAAATATCGAGTGCTTAGATGGCGTCCTGTTTCGTTGCAGCCGCAGCTCAGTGCGCGTATCTGTCAAACTGTTTCATCTGTCACCCTAACCAAGGTGAGCTGCTTTTTTGGCGCGCCACTCGGACAAGCAAACTGTTTGACTCAAACGTCTACCTTCTTCAGAGTTTGCAGGCTCATTTTTCTGGCTATATTTTCTCTGATGAAAGTCCGCTGGCTCCCCTTGTCTAATACCCCTGCTATGTAGCAAAAATGTAGTCAGTTAAACCCCATATTCGCAGTGTCTGCCGTAATATGTCATTTCCAAGTGAATTTTCCCTAGATGCACCGCAACATGCAAGCTCGTTGTTTGGCGTTCGCTTAATGTCTTCGTACTAGCGTAGTTGCGGTCGAAAACAGCTGCTCTGTGCTTGCGGATACATATAGTGGAGCGGAGGTTGCATAGGCAATCTTTCGCGCGGTGGCCTAATATTCTTCACTTGAAACGTCTACCCGATTTGGCCAGGCGGCTCTCCTCATGCAGACTGAGTGTACAAGTGCACGTTTCCGCAGCATGTGTGGATGAAAGACCGAAAACGAAAGTAGCTTTCATCTTCCTAGCTGTGTTGTGCAACACAGAGGCGCTTGGTGTTCCTTTGGACCTCCTATCACGCGTTTATTTAACGCAAATCTCATGTTGCTTGCTGTTCTCACGGGCTTCGACCTACAGTGGTATATATTGCAATAGTTGCCGTAGCTCCGTCTATGAGGACTAGGTTTAGTCGGGGTTTTCTCTTGTAGTGTTTCACTACAATGTCAGTGAGGATCACTTTCGGTATAATCACGACTAGCCTCGCAGCATATGAAAGGTCTGACTATCGAAGAGCCTTGAGTCCTCTCTCGTTAATGTGTATGGTATCCAGGAGAATCCTCACGGCAGTCGCGTTAGTAAACAACCTCACCGGCCTGAGTATTCGAATATTCTCCTAGTACTTCTGCTCGATGATCCACTTGTTGCAAAATCGGTAAGTTAGAATTTTGATGAGCTCTGCATATGATGGGCCCGTCACCAAAATTTTCTCGATCGCTTTCGATGCTGGTCTAGCCAGAGGGTTTCCAAGTATCGGAAGCAATAGATGTTTGTTAAACTGACATTTTGGTGGATGTCATCCTTCATCATGTCCCAGAAAGGCTGCCACTGTTGCGCTCTTCCGATGAAGTGAACCAAGTCGAGCTTTGCAATTCTAGAATCACCGGCAACCGGTCTTGATGTATCGCCCAGTGCATGATGTCCTGAGGTTGTACCTGAAGCAGAGGCGTCGTTGGATGTAGGCAGGACACGGTCCGTGGTCGTAGGAGGCTGAAGCTGTTCGATGTGCTTATGGAGAAGGGCTAACGTAGCTGCGTCGTCTTCATATTCCACGACGAGATGAAGTCTTCGCATGCTTGCTCTTCCGTGACGTAGTTGAGCACTATCAGCCCGTCGTTGTTTTTCAACTGTCATGCATTACTCAAAGCGCTAAACTGGCTCGATTCTGAGTTGGCTAACTTGTTTTGGACTCGCGTGTACAAAGCTCGTTACGTCATTCGCTTGCCCTTGATCCGGTGCATCTTCGTTCTTGGCAATGTCTTTTCGTGGTCGGGTCACCTGGATTAGAGAGTGCGGGGTTTATCGGCACCAAGAAGTGTGAAAATATTAATTCTTCGCAATTGAAGGGTGGAAAAGTGGGCGTTTACTCCCCGTAGAATAATGGCAACGCGTCCATACTGGACCTCGGAATGAGTGAAGAAGCCTAGGAACACGAGCGCACCGCTTGCACTGAAACAACTAGCCCGTCGCCGACCTCTTCATTGAAAATTTAACACTAATATGCAGCTCATAGGTTCTCCTTCCTGCATTTCGGGTTGGCCTCGTCATTCGGCATATCCAGGTGAGCGGGCACAGCGAAGGACGAAAGAGCGAACGCAGAGTGCCGCAAGGGGGAAAGCGGAAGAGGAGGCTGTACCGGAACAATAAGGTGGAAAGCGAAGGAGGAGGTCATGGCGAAAGCGTAGAAGAAAACCGTGGTTTCACGCAAGACAGTCTCAGCGGCGACGACTGCTATAAGATGGCACCAAGGTAGTGTGCCATCCTCTGTTCACCGATGGCATGCGGCGAGCGCGTGTACCGATGCCGTATATGGTAAAATGGCCTTGAGAGAGACGACGTCTCCCTACAGCGCCTTACTGTGAATCGCGAACACACGTCACCCATGCACTGCCTCTCGCTATCCCTCAATTAGTGAGGCAGTCGCGCCAGACTCCGCTCTGTTGCAATGTACCGCACGAGACACAGGCCAGGCCAGCCACGCTACTCACCGCAGATGAAGAACTGTGTGCCGCAAAGTTGGACAACGGTTGCTGGTAGCGGCAGTGTACTGCTCGCCTACCGCACTTAATAAAGACGTCGTGCACTTCCTGCGCCTTGCTTTAATCTCACATCGATCCTAACCGATGGTAGTAGTGGGAGACTTCAATGCAGATATAAAGACAAACAAGAACTTCCTGTCAGAACGCCAGAAGACCCCGTTAATCTCCCTCGTAACTCCACCGACTGCTATGCAGCTGGACCACGCATTGGTACAGCACGTCGAACGTATTTTGCAGCTGTTTATTAATGGTACGCAAAGAGTGAGAGGTCGAAGCTGATGCAGTCAAAATTCTACGAGCATTTAGAACCAGCCCCGTGCGTAAAGCGCTGGAGGTGCGCCTGACTGACCGGCCTTTTTTCGCTGTATATAATATGATGGAGATGCGCCTGACCAATTGGTGGGCCTTCTTTGGTACATTTGTCCCCCTGGAAAAAAAGACGCCATTCTGGCGACCTAAGCATATGGTAGCATAGAGGAATTGTAGAAGGGCTTGAGCCGATCTACGTGAACAGTTTTGCGACAGCGACGGAGCTTATGAGAAGAAGGCGACAGAGGCTCTAGGACAGTTCACGGGGGAAGCTTGTGCCGTCGCACGGCAATGACCACGCTATATTAGGAGCAGGATCAATTGTAAAACGGACGCCGACCAAAAACATTAAAATCAAAGAGAGCAAGACGTTTCAGCTCCCATACGGGGTCCTTATTCACAATGACAGTAAGCGGAAATAACCCTTGACTATGAGCAATCCTGAACAGACAAGTTTTCGTTGAACTCTTGATTTCATTTTGGGAGCAGTTCAGGTGAAAGCAGGAAGCTAAAGGTAGGGCACACAGCCGAATCATAGAATTGGAAGGGAAACTTGGGGCGTAAAAGCCACCTCGACGATGCTTCTGGGGTATCTGATCTCCGGTTGTAAGATGGCGGGCGAGTTTTCTGCATTGTGCAGCATGCTCCACAGCATGATATACGGGAACACATTCCGATGAATCTGATACAGCACAGCGCGTGGTGGAACATAACTACAAGGAATGGGCGGCCGTATAAATAAGGTGAAAGCTTTGTAATTGCCCCCAGTATAGCTTAACAACTCTTTTATGTCGCAGAGTAGTTTAGCTCTGACTTTGTAAGCGTGCGGATAGAAGCATAAGCAGTGACGTATTCCTCAAGACCATGGGCGAGAACCGCGCCAATGGCGACTCCACTAGCATCTGCATGGGCTTCAGTTGGGGCCGAGAGCTGAAACTGTCGGAGAACAGGAGGAGGGGTGAGCAGAGGGCGTATGGTTGTGAACGCGTGATCGCATGCTTTCCACCACGGGTTGTCTCCAGGCAGCATTTGAGTCAAAGAGCGATGATCATAGTTTTACGTAGCAGCGACGGTGAAGAGCACAGCAGCGAAAATATGAGTGACGAGGCGCTTTTTATTGCGCGAACATTGCCTATATAAAGAGGAATTCAGGGAGAGGGGATACTCCGCGAAAACTGGCAACAGGAAATACGTCACGCTAGTAGAGAGTTGTAATGTGGGACCAGCGGTGCCAACGAGCCAGCCTAGACGCCACTGCGCATGCGTAGTTTTACGGAGCGCGTAGCTCGCTCGCTGATATGCTCCCCTCAGCGGAGCGCGCGCAGCAGACCAGCGTTTTTGCCAAGCGCATGGCGACTATGTGCACGAACAGCAGTGGCATTTTATCGGCGTCTTCTTCGGACGCTGTGCTGGCTCACCTGCAGGGGATGGTGGTGGTACAAGCTTTATTTAGTGTAGGTCAAGAAAAAGAAAAGAAAATGAAGATGCCGCCGTTCCGTGGGTGGCGTTCCTGCTGCCAGTCGTGGCCACTAGAACATGCCTGGCGGCGACTTCTGCTGCCCAGATCGTTAGCCGCAGCTGGACATCCGGCTCCGACCTGGCCAAAGCAGCCTCCAACAGCTGCGGACTAGATACATGCCAAGTGGAAGGGGGAGAGTGTTTCGGGCATGAGTACAGAATATGAGCATAGTCTGCTCGTGGGTGTCTTCAGAGCGTGCATTCGGGTGAGAAGGCACCGGGGTGAATAAGGGCAAGTCGGGCAGGAGAAAGGAAGGTGTGGGCCTGTAAATGGCGCCACGTGCTCTGTTGCAGCTTAGACAGGGATGCGTGAGGGGGAGGGAGGGATAGGCGAGAGTTGCAGTAATGAAGGGTGATGTCATGGAAGGTGAGGAGGGAGTCACGCGTGTCATTCTCGGAGTGGAGGGGGCCAGCTCGGTGTGTCATCTCGCGAGCGATGGAATTTTCCGCCTCGTTGCCAGGGTACCCCGCGTGAGCCGGAACCCAGAGCAGTTGGATACGACGAGAAGTGGGAGGGGAGTGCTCAAGGATGCTGAGCGCGGAGGAGATGCGACGCTTCGCAAAGTTGTGGACTGCAGCTTTGGAGTTGCTAAATATGAAACGGGTCGGGGCAGTGGCAATGGCGAGATGGCGAGTGCAATAGCTGCTTGCTCTGCTGCCGTGGAGGTGCGGGCAGGTACAGCGGCAACGGTCAGGGGAGAAAGTGTATGGGAAGTGGTGGCAAGGGCGTAGGCGGGGTGGGCATTGCATGACGCCGCATCGACCTACATAGCGTTAGACTGTGTGCCGTACTGGCGCCAGAGGGTGTAGGCACGGGCAGAGCGGCGGGTGCGTGATGCTCAGGGTGCATGTTCTTGGGAAAAGGTTTGACAGTGAGCGTGGAAGATACAGAGGAGGGTAAGGGGTGGGTTACACAGGCAGGGGACACAGGGGTCAAGTGGACGGAAGAGAGAAGGGCTCTACCGGATGGGCTGCGAGAGAGGCGTTCGAGTTGTGCCGTGCGATGGGGCTCCACAAGTTCTGAAAGAGTATTGTAGACGCCCATTGCCAGCAGACGAGAAGTGGAGGTGTAGGTGGGGAGTGCAAGGGCCAACTTGTAGGTTTGGCGGATCACACAGTTCACCTTGTCTTCCTCGGCGCGACAAACAGATAGGGGAGGGAGTAGACAAAGCGGCTGCGAAGGAAGGCCTGGACAAGAGGACGGAGGTCGTGCTCACACATGCCGTGGTGCCGGTTAGGGACACGTCCAATACGTCGGACGGTCTGGTGGACGCTGGTAGTTAGGCGCGAAAGTACGGCAGTGGAAGAAACCCTCGGAGGTGTATCCCCTCAGAAGAGGACCTCTGTACCCTGCGACAAGCTTCAGGAATGCGGCGAGGATTTGCAGTGGATGACTGCAATCAAGAACCTGAAGCGAGCGTACTGATGTTTAAATAAGCAACTCCAACCTTGATCGACAAATTGCGCAGCAAAGTGCTACGACCCACCGAGCGAGGGATCGCTGGCCTAAGCCTCTTTCCTACGGCGCTCCGCTACCGTATCCAGACGCCCCATGGACTCAGTTACCTGTACACCCACTGAGCACTCTCTACGCCACACGTTAGCGGCCTTGGGGTGTCGGAAAAACAATCTGATGCCAACAGACATTGCGGTTTTTAACGTTAAAACTCAAAAGCTTTGCGTATAAATAAACTTCCACGTTCGGCTTCTTTTTCTTGCGTAACCTAGCGACAGGCCAATGCGACGCCAGACACGCCCCCGAAGGTAGTGACGGCGGTTGTGCTATGCCCGTTTGGCGACCCGTCTCTCTTTTTTAAAGCGAAAGCTTTACTGGCAGCGAACTTGCGATTTCGCCGTGGCGGTGCTCCGAGGAGGCGGGACGCTAGGTGGCGGCGTGACGTGCGGAAGTGTCTGCATCAGCTCCGCCAACCGAAGTTCACCTACTTGCTCCAATGTACTTTTTCCTTACAATTTCTACTGGAACGACTCCGGGAAGTTACGAGGAGCAATTGGATGCCGCATCTGTCACGGTAGGTTCAATGAAACCCTTTTTGTGGGTGCTTTCTGCGACACCAAGGGTTAAGCCTATGTCGGCTTAGCACGACTCGGCTCCGCCGTAGCGCGGGAAGGCGGGAAGGCGCGGCCGCTCACTTGGCCTACCTGCAAGAACGTTCTACAACATTCCGTCATGCCTTACGAGGCAATGGTAAAGGGCGAGCTAATCTCCAAAGAAGACGCCGGGTCCAACGGCTGGATTACCGCTCATAGAAAGCGGAACGCGGAAAAAACCTGCGTGGAGAACGAGACGCACAAGGCAAAGCTAAAAGGCGCCCGCGTTTGCGCCAAACAAGCCGGCGAGCTAAGAAAGGTTGCCGCAGACTGCAGGCTACCACGCCAACCTAAATCCCCCTTTCGAGTTGCCGTCCACCCGGGGGGGGGGGGGAGTGGAGGGAGGGCTGTACGTGAGAAAATGCCGTCAGATCAAAGTCACGAACGCTATTTTAACGGCGGCCAAGCTGCACCAGGCGGCAGCCGCGGAGAACATCATGTGTCCGAATGCAATGCAGGATATCTTTGCTAAAATGACATCCTCCGAATCGAACGCCAATGCATACTCCAAAGTACGGGAGATTACCTTGGCGGATAAATGGCATGTAGTGAAGAGCAATGCCCGACGCCGCAGCCACATCGCCAGTCGCCAGGGAGGCGCGAGCTCGAGATTGCCTGAGCTGCTGTGGTTTAGACACGCTGCCTGCTGCTCTCTTGTGCTGTATTCCTGTTAGATTCGGGCGGAGGTGCTACGGTTTTTCCCAAGCTGGAATTACGCACCCGAACTCTCCCATCCGTCATGCCTGACGACCCGAGCCCCACATCCCCACCGGTTACTCCAGCCATCGTATGGGTGCCCAGCGTCAGCGGGATCCTAATATCGCGAGCGGCACCGATGAGAAACACGTTGAAGATTGACTGGAATCGTATGAAAGCGCCAGCAACACCAACAAATGGGACGATCCTCTAAAGCTCGGCAGCGCGATCTTCTATTTATCGGGCGTGGCCAAGCTGTGGTTCAAAAACCACGGAGCCGATCTCCGCTCGTGGGCTAGCTTCAAAACCGGCATCGCAGAAGTTTTCGGCCGCCCTCGCGTGCGCTAACTTCGCGCTCAACAACGCCTACGAAGCCGATCCCAGCAAACTGGCGAAACGTTCACCAGCCACGTAGAGGACATCGTCCACCTCTGCCGGCGGGTCCTCCCGACGATGGCGGAGGCGGACAACGTACGTCACATCATGAAGGCCATTTCCGACGATGCCTTTAATGTGCTCCTCTCCAAAAAC
The DNA here is from genome assembly GCF_050947875.1 of Dermacentor variabilis. Taxonomy (NCBI): domain Eukaryota; kingdom Metazoa; phylum Arthropoda; class Arachnida; order Ixodida; family Ixodidae; genus Dermacentor; species Dermacentor variabilis. The sequence goes on from NC_134573.1 coordinate 32,530,068, forward strand.
CCAGGCACTGTCTCTCAGGTCATTGAGCTTTTCCAGAACTTCGACGAGCTCTGCAAACAGCGCCTTCTCAGGCGGCGCCCCCCTGCGTCCGACGAAACCCTCGCGAGCATGACCGCGGCTCCTGAGATGGACTCCCTGCTTGGCTAGATAAAAGAGTTCGTGCGTGCAGATGTCGCTCGTCAGCTTTCGCTGCTGTCCTCAGCCACACCACCATCTTCGCCTTTGCCGGCCAACCTTCGCCAGGTCATCCAGGAGCAACTGTACACAGCTGTCCCTTCTTCCCGCAAGACTCCGCCTGTGCCGACTCCAGTTGCTTTTCCCGTGGTGACTGCACCTCTAAGCTATGCCGATGCTCTCGCGCGTCCACCACCTCCGAACTTTGCGCCATCCCCATCGGTAATGCCACTGCCTCCAGCTCCTCACTCCGTTCAGCAGTGGACAATGGCGCACTCATGACAACCGGCCAGTATGTTTTGCATGTGGTGTACCTGGCCACGTTGCACGATTTCGTCGCCACCGTGCAACGTCCTACCGCCTTAGCTTCGACGCCGTACCATACATTTCCCTATACCCGTCATTTTCCGCGTCTCAGGACCCCGGTCCGATGTCTTCCTACTCGGACCGCCGCCCTCTTGTTGACCGCCGTTCGCCATCGCCTCGACGCCGCTCGCTTTCGCCGATGCGCCGTCGTCCTTCTTCGCCGTTACGGGAAAACTAATCGTCACAGTTCCAGAGGCAAGAACTACGTCACCCACGAACAGACGAAGGCCTCAGCCTTCTCCGACTAATTTATTGACCTATATGTGGACGGCATCGCAGCACTCGCCTTTGCTGACACTGGTGCCGCAGTTTCAGTTATTAGTGCCAAACTTTGCCGTTCGCTCAGAAAAGTTACGACGCCACTGTTCAACGTGTCACTTCGTACTGCCAGCGCAGACCGCATCACGCCTGCAGCTGCGCGTACTGCTCGCGTTGTGATCAACGGCCTCCTCTACATCGTCGAATTTTTGGTGCTGTCTTCTTGTTCCCACGGTCTTATTTTGGGCTGGGACTTCTCTTCCGCTAATAAGGCCGTCATCGACTGTTCTCGTGCTGAAGTGGAACTTCAAACGCTGTGTAATGCCCCACTCCTTGACGCTCGTGAACCTGAAGATAAAGTATTTGTTGCCGAAGACGTTACAATTCCACCGCACTCATCTGCCCTTGCCACAATGTCATGCAACATTGTTGCTGATGCCACCACACTTTTTACGCAACTGAAATTTTCGCTCGTCGCAAATCTTCGACGCTGCCATTCGCTGCGTTGGACGTTCATGCCGGCGTCAGCAGATTGCTCGTCGCCAACCGATTATCCTGTCCTCTCACTTTGCTTCGTGGGGAGTGCGTTGGCCGTGCCCAGTGTGTCGACCCTGCTGCCGTCATTGACATGCCAACTGGTCCCATCGCCACTCATGAGGTCGCCGGAGTGACCTGTAACCCCGCGCAGGAGCCGACTTCACCCGATGTTTTACATAGCTCCATCGCCGACACTTTGACTGTTTCTAAACGCGCCCAGCTTCTACGCCTTCTCGACAAGTTCCATTCGTCTTTCGACTGCCAGCATGTTCCCTTGGGCCGCACGTCAAGTGTTTGGCATCGCATCGACACGGGTACCAATGCGCCACTGCGACAAAGACCATATCGCGTATCCGCGACAGAGCGCCGTGTTAGCGACGACCAAGTAGCTGACATGCTCAAGCGCGGCGTCATTCAGCCTTCGGACAGCCCCTGGGCATCTCCCGTTGTTCTTGTTAAGAAGAAGGATGCATCCATACGATTCTGTGTCGATTGCCGTTGTCTTAACAGAATACCTCGCAAAGATGTTTACCCTCTTCCGTGAATTGACGACGCCCTTGACTGTTTCCAAGGCGCGGAGTTCTTTTCTATCGGCTTACGCAGCGGCTATTGGCAAGTCCCCATGGGACCCGAAGACCAACCTAAAACGGCCTTTGTAACACCAGATCGCCTGTATGAAATTCGTGTCATGCCTTTGGGCTTTGCAACGCCCCCGCAACATTTGAGCGTATGATGCACAATGTTTTGCGTGGTCTCAAGTGGAAAACATGCCTCCGCTACTTAGACGACGTGGTCATTTTTTCGCCCGATTTTCCCACCAACATCTGTAGGCTGGAGAAATTGTTTAGAACGACAGAAAGCTGAGCTAGTTGGTAAGGATGCCTACCTGCCGCCGGCCTTCAGCCCAATCTGAAGAAATGCCACTTTGGCGCAAGTCAGCTCACCCTCCTTGGCCATGTAGTATCTAAACATGGTATTCTTCCTGAAGCCACCAACCTCCGTGCACTTGCTGATTTTCCCAAACATTCCTCCGTAAGAGAACTTCGCAGCTTCGTTGGCCTGTGTTCTTACTTTCGCCGCTTCATTCGGAATTGTGCGTCTATCACCGCTCCCTTGAATCAGGTTCTACGGAGCGACTTGAATGACTACGCCTCGTCGTCCGCTTGTGACGATGCATTGCAATAGTTGCGTTGTCTACTGACCTCGCGGCCTATACTGCGTCAGTTCTACGCGAGAGCTCCGACCGAAGTACACACCGACGCCAGCAAGGTTGGACTCGGCGCTGTGCTCGCGCAGCGCAAATCTGGATTTGACGAGTACGTCGTTGCATACGCAAGCCACACCCTCACCACAGCCGAGAAGAATTATTCCGTTACGAAGAAAGAATGTTTGGCCATAATCGGGCACTTGGTAAATTTCGACCCTACTTCTATGGCCGCCCTTCGACGTGATTACAGACCACCATTAGTTGGGTGGGCTTTGCTGTTGCAAGATTTCAACGTACCCATTGTCTACAGGTCTGGCCGCCGCCACACCGATGCCGACGCGCTTTCTTGTTCACCCGTATCAACCGAAGCGATGCTTGCCTCTCTGCCGTTGACCAAGTGCTTTCGTTCCCAGCACCCTGCGACATGGCTTCGGAGCAAGGCAAGGATGCCTGGATCCGCTTCCTTTCAAATCCGTCGACTGTGCCTATACCTTCTCGAGCTTTGCGCCGTCAAGCATCTCACATCGAAATTCGGGATGGTCTTCCCTATCGCCGGAATTACGTCTCTGACATCCGCAAGTGCTTGCTGGTCATACCTTGACACCTTCGTGGTGAAATATGTTCTGCCTTCCACACTGACCCGCAGTGTGCACATGCGGGTGTCTTCAAGACGTACACCCGGCTTCGCTCCAGGTTTTATTGGCATGGCATGCACACCTTTGTGTGCAAGTACATTCAGTCGTGCTCTCAGTGCCAATGCCACAAGGTTCCTGCTCAGCATGTCTCTGGTCCACTCCAACCAATCCCGTGTCCTGCCAGGCCCTTCGATCGCATTGGCATTGACCTGTATGGACCCCTTCCGAGCACGGCTTCCGGTAACCGCTGGATAGTCATCACCATCGACCATTTGACGTGATACGAAGAAACAGCCGCTCTACCTGCTGCCACCTCTCGCAACATAGCATCCTTCCTCCTGAAAAACTTTATTCTCCGTCACGGTGCACCTCGCGAACTCTTAAGTGATAGAAGACGTGTATTCCTCTCCGAAGTCGTAAATGCGCTCCTTTCTAAATGTCGCATCGTTCATCGCACCACCACCACCTACCAACCTCAAACTAATCGTCGGACGGAAAGATTTAACCGCACCCTTGGCGACATGCTCCCCAAATACGTCGCCACTGGTATCACTGATTGGGACCTCATTTTGCCAATCATCACGTTCGCCTACAACACTGCACCACAGGTGACCACAAATTTCTCCCCATTCTTCCTCTTGTATGGCGGCGAACCTTCGACTACCCTGGACAGCATTCTTCGGTACAGACCCGACTCATACGAATGTACGCCCCTCTCTGAAGCTGCCCGCCGCGCAGAGGAATGCCGTCAGCTCGCCCGTTCCTTTACAGCCGTCGACCAAGGGAAACAAAAATCTAGACTTGACGATGATCACCCGCATTGTCACTTTCTTCCGGACTCCCTAGTGTGGCTTTGGGTTCCCGCCTTTCCTGCTGGACTCTAATAGGAATACAACACAAGAGAGCAGCAGGCAGCGTGTCTCAACCAGAGCAGCTCAGGCAATCTCGAGCTCGCGCCTCCCGGGTGACTGCCGATGTGGCTGCGGCGCTGGGCATTCTTCTTCACTACAGGCACCCTTTCGCGGCTTACATTACGCCTCCGGGTAATACCTGTATAGGCTTGGTCAGAGGCGTCGATGCCGACCTGCCCGAAGCTGCACTGCAAAGCCTTTTTGACACACCCAGAAACCCGATGGTCCTCGGAGCCGACTACCGTGATCATACTGTTCAACGGCATGAAAGTTCCGAACTTTGTCCGCTGCAGCCCCAACATGGTCCGCTGCGCGCTGTACAATAGGCAAATAGACATTTGCCGCAACTGTGCACGAGTCGGTCACAGGCACGCCGTTTGCCGCAGACCCACCGAAAAAGTGTTTGAAAAGTGCGGAAGATTGCAAACCACAAACGAACACGAATGCGTGCAACCCAAGTGCGCTCTCTGCGGAGACGCTCACCTCACCGGCGACCGAACCTGCAAAAACAGGTATCAACTTCCTTATGCCGTGAGGAGATGCATTGCTAACATGTTTCGGTTCTTTACAAGCATCGGCACTGTCAGAACGCTTGATTTAACAAGGAACACCGTTTCTTCAGCGAATTGGTGAGACTCTGTGGTACCTGGACTTTTGGAAGTATGCGTGGTTATGAAGTACCGAGCCTGGTGTGTATTCGTCCTTTGGTCTAGAGTTGTGACTTTTGTCTGTTTTGATGGCACATTAAAATATGTCGTCATAGCATGCACCAGTGACTAAAGCAGTTGGTCCATTGTGCTTGGAGACATAGCTTGAATTTGTTTCTGGCACTCTCTTGTCATGCCGTGTGTAATGAGAGTGATAACTGACGATTCTGAAAGTTTCGGCTCGGCGGTACAAATGAAATGCCGCTTTTCCAACAAATACCTTCTGATGTTTATTGCTTTCTCTCTGTAAAATATGGTGTTAGTCCAAAGTTCCATTGAATTTTCTTTGAATGCGCGAGAGAAACTCTCCTTCCACCCATTCCATCGTTCATTCAACTGTGAACTTAACCAAAAGTCGTACCGTTTCCGTGAGTTGCCACGTAGAAATTCCCGCATGTTCTGTATGCGATCCGCGTCACTCAACCATTGGTGTGTGGAGCAAGCATAATCATAAAAATGAACCCAGGTATGTACACGGGACTAATTGCCATCAAATACGTCTGGTTTTAAGAAAGGCTGTTCTCTCTTGTTTCTGGATATTGACAGCGTAACAAGAAGATCTACCGGCTGCTGCTGTTGCTTCATCTGGCATTTCTGAAGGTCAAGCAGTGCATTCAGAACAGTTATATCATTTCTGGCGTCACTGCAACTAGCTGAGTTTCATGAGTTAAGATGGGTCCTTTAAAAGACGTTTCAGAGTCGTCTTGTTCATTGCAGGCAGGAACGCTACCTTTAGGGACGGTGTCGTCAGCCGTAAACCCGGAGGAACTTGCAACGCTCCTTAGAACATCAGGCGTGGTGACATCCTCCAGTGGCCCGGCATGTTGTTCGTTGTTCGTCACTTGCTTTGTAGCCTTCCATGGTGGTTGGTCCTTCATTGAACGCGACGGGTTGTGTCTTGCGGATATGTCCCAGACAGGCCAAAACGTGATTACACTGCTTACTCATGCGCATGTTCCCTTTGTCATGACGGCGTTCGGTGTTTTCGTTGGGAGCAAAAGCAGACTGGAGCGTTTGGAAAGAAGCAAGGAACTGTGCACGTTTTGCGTTTTCATGCAACGCGCTCACTTTCGACGACCTCGCCGCAATGGCCATGCGATGTGTAACATGTGGATTGAGCATGTCAAAATTTTGAAACTGTACATCAGATACCTTGTATGATTTACCCCAAACCTTTCCCCGCGCAGGAAATGGTATTTTGCTAATTCTAAAGTAACAACGCGGATCTGAGAGCGAAAGGAATTATTGCCATTTGTGGGAGCTTTCCAGCACCTGCTGGTCGACAAAGACATGAAGCACGTCTGCGTGATGTCGTGAAGTTCCGTAACATGACATAAAATATGGTACCAGGAGTAAGCTTTATCTCGGGATAAGAAAAAAAAACAGTGGGCCTACAAACCAAAGTTCGTGCGAAATATCAACCCTCGGTAGCCCACACGTCGCAAGTACTGGCGTCTCCGTGAGGGCAGAACTTGGACCGGACGCAAAAGGCCTCGACCGTCGGTCACGTGCACGACGATAGTGACAAGTCACACACAGTGAGAAAAGAAAATTGGCTACACGACAAGGTTGACTGGTTGTGCAAACACCCGCAACCAGCGTGCACATGTTAGCAGAGCAGCGCCGCTGACTTGGCGCAAAGCTCGACTGCAGCGCTCTCACAGTCCCTAGGAACAAGTCGCGCCCTGCTCGAGAGAAAGAATTGCAGGAATGAAAAAACTATGTATAAACCTCGGTCCGCAATGCGAAGCTTAATGACTGATAACCAAAGGTTGGAAATGACGTCATCTCCTCATGATAGAGGTATGCTATGTTGTTTACATCGCCGTCTGGTTCCTGTAACTTTGACGGCATGGGTAGTAGGGGCGTAGTATTTCTATGTTGTGCTAGTTACATGGCTTGTTTCAACAACGTTATTGACATTGCGTTTAAAAGTAAGGACAGCAACCTGCGGAGCAGCCGTATCAACCGGTCAAGGCCGCAAATTCTGTTCCAAATTCGCACTACATCGTCGTTTGGTTTGTGAATGTTAGAAGGTGTTTGTGTTTCTCAGTGGCGTAATCGACGACGGAATCGGTGTCGAGTGGTGTTATCTACACACTTTCTTCCGGGTGGTTGTGCACCGTTCTACGAATGTGTACCGTCCGTGAGTGGTGCCGTTTGTGCATCGGGGAATGCTGCCACGCCAGTTGGATTTGCTTTCTTGTAAGAACGTCCGTACCGTCTTTCGCGAGTGCTTTCGGAAACTGCTCGTGTTCTGAGTGTGTGTGCGCAAACCTCTGACATCCGTCGTTATTGTGCCAGCGCTTTGTAATCGTGTTTTTCATTTATTGACTGCGTGCATGAATGCCCGGATGTATTACGTGTTCGTTATTTAAAGACCCTTCTTCAATGTAGTGACAGGGACATTTTGGTTGTTTCGAAGTCAGCTCTCAAAGCATGGCAAGGCATTGCCTTGCGCTTAAGCATCATAGGCACACGGACTACTTTGTCATTTTTCCTTTGATTTCAAATTCATTTTCGCGTGGTATGTAGGTAGATAATCGTTATCAAGGTGTGATGCTAATCTCGTTTTTTGCGACGGCTGTAAACATATGAGGATTTTTTACTTGGTCAAGCTCTTTCAGCAAGTTGTGAAAGACTTAGTGCAAATAATTTTTATAGCAGTTATTGTGGACTGAGCGTATGACATTTTTAGCGATTGATGGTTATCTTATCTCAATATTTTATATTTATGTGCGATAAAGTGCAATGGATTTTGACTGCGTGTTCACTACCCATAGCACACTCTAGGGGTGTGAATATGAAAGCCCTCCGGCGGTATGGTGGTATCGCTTAACCTTGCGACAGCGCTATCGACTTCGACATCAGGTCGATGATTGCACCATGTTAATTCAGGAAGTCCATGCCGCGAATGACGTCTCGTGAATACTGTTGGACGATAACGAAGGTTTCAGGGTAAATCCGGTCATGAACGGTAATTCTTGCTGTGCAGATTCCAGTTCGTGTTATTAGGTGTCCTCCAGCTGTCGGGATTTGATGGTCTTCCCATGCAGCCTTAACTTTCTTCAACTGGGTCGAAAGAGGTCCGCTCATCATGAAGTATTCGGCTATTGTGTCCACTAAGGCAGTGACTGCATTGCCATCCAGAAGCACGTCGAGGTCGGTGGTTCGTTATCTTCCGCTGCAGTTAGGTCTCGGAGTCGGATCGCGGCTGCGTCGCACTGATGTGCGGCTGGTACTTCGCGGCTTATTGTCCTTGGTTGGTGCGTTCTTTGCTTCCAGGCTTCGTCGGGATGGCGGCGTGTCATTATGTAGTCGAAATTGCATTTTCGGCGTCTTCATCGGCGGCGCAGTATCTTCGTCATTTAGTCGAACACAAACCGCACCTCCATCGGTTGCTGCTTTTAGTTTTCCAGATGTGGGGTGGAAGACCGGCCCCGGTCATGGCCAGTGTATGGTCGGCGTGGCGGGTACCAGTAGCGGCCTGGCGACGGTGAGCGGGATGGTCATCGAGGGCTTCACTGTGTGACAGGGAGATAGTCGGCGATGTAGCGTTGGCGTTCACCTAGCTGTGGGTGCGGTGCGTTGATGGTGAACGCTCGCAGTCTCATCGCGCGGTAAGGGCATCGGCGGTAGATGTGCCCGACTTCTCCGCACTAATAGCAAAGCGGACGGTGGTCGGGGGCGCGCCAAACGCCAGTCTTCCTTGGTATGCTGCGCGGGGCGATGGGTTGCTGTGCTGGCGGGAGCGGTGGTGGACGTCAGAACTGTGGTGTGACTGGGCCCTGCCGCGCGCGCGGAGGGGGAATATGACGGCGGGCTACAGCGGTATACGCTATCGCTTGCGGCTGAAACTGCGGCAATTGAGGGGCTACTCCTAGTAATTCTTGGAGCTCCTCGCGTACGACGTCGGCATCGAAGCCACTTGAGGCTGTGATGGAGGGAATAGCTTCTGGAGCGCTTCCGGCACGACCGCTCTGATAGTCTTGCGCATGTCGTCGGTGGCCAGTGATTGCACTCCGGTGCAGTTTGACGAGTTGGTGTGGTGCTTGAATTTTTCGGTTCCGCATTTCCAGGCTTTTCTCGATGTTGGTTGCCTCGCGCTGGAACTCTGCGACGGTATTTGGTGGGCTTGGAATCCTTCCGCGGAAAAGTTGCTCCTTTACACCACGCATGAGTAGGCGGACTTTCTTCTCCTCGGACATTTCTGGGTCGGCGTGGCAAAAATAGATGGCTTATTTATTCTATAAATATGGCAGCGTTCTCGTTCGGTAGCTACAATCGGGCTTCCAATCGAATTTCGGTTATTTGTTTCCGGACGATGCTCGTGAAGGCCCGCAGCAAGTTACTTCGGAACAGCTCCAACATTGTGAAGGTGGACTCCCGGTTCTCGAAGCATGTTCAAGCGGCATCTTGCAAGGAGAAGTACTCATGGCGCACCTTGTCCTCAGAGGTCCAGCTGTTGAAGACCGAGATCCTTTCGAATGTTTTTAGCCAGGTTTCCGGATATTCCGACCAAGCTCCACGGAAAGTAGGGGGCTGCCTGTGATGTTGAAGCAAGATGGAAGACGCTGCGGCTGCCATTGTGGTTGTCGAGATGGCAGCAGTTTTCCTAGTCATATCAGGCAGAACTCCGTGCTCCGGGCCAGAGTTGCAGTCTTGGGCTAGCTCGCTGGTCTTGGGCAATGTTGGTATTCTCTTCGGGTTTCAGGCTTGAATCGCGGCTTTGCGGGGGCATTCTTTACATGATCGCAAAGCCCCTTCGCCAGATGTTACGTAATGGTGACGGTGAAGAAGGCGGCAAAACTGTGATTATTGGAACAAGCCTTTTGTTCCGCGAGCTTGTGTAATCAAAAGCAGGCTACGCTCAAAGTACAACGATAGCGGCGAACAGAGTCGGTGATTGTCGAAAAGTTGATCAGCGGTTCAAGCGCGTCAGCTTTTATACATGAGCCATCCGGGTGCCAGAGTAATCGCTGGTGCTCGCCTGTCTTTCCGAAAGTTTCACGCAACTCGCGTCGCACCTGCAATCAGACCACACAAGCTTCGGTGACAACATTTAGCTGCAAGAACCGTCGATAACACTCGAGCAATTTCCGATAAATGCGGGTGCGTCCCACGTTGAGCGATATTTTTTCACACTGTGAAAATGGTCACCCGAAAAAGATATGCAATTCACGTGTCAGTATGGTCATAGAACCTTCGAAGAGGACGAATTCCGCAAGAAAGGTCGGGTCCTTTCACTGAACGCGCACATGGCAGAGTGCGATTTGCATGCACCCAGATTAAAGGGCTGCGCAGAACTTAATTTGTGCATTGTTCTGCTCTAGAGATAATAGGGCCACGGAACCTGCCATAGATCTTGAACATGTAATTACCACGTTAATTTATTTCCTGTAACCCGTCTGGAACCTGAATGGTGTTCCTTTGTTCCGAATAAAATTCCTTACTCGTAATGATGCAGGGATTTTGTCGTTTCGTTTTCATCTTGAAAGCCCGGTAGCAGCTATGCCTTTTGGCTCAATGTCGTTTGAAGGTCGCCGACAACAGGAACTAGAAGCATGTCATGCTTAAATGTGACGAGCCTATGCGACGGAGACAATCTCCTTCGTGAAAACATACCAACTATGGACGTTTTTTCCGGTAATAAAGAATGTATAAAAATTTCAATTCGACACTTATATTCTCAGACCTCTAGGGAGTGATTAACGTGGATGGACCTCTAAGTAGCATCAAGTATATATGTTTCGTTGCTTATACCTGTAACATCTGTGAAGATATTGTGAAAGGTTTTAGGCACATCAATTTCTGTCTTTCTTGCAATAGCGGTCGTATTAAATTGATTCTTATATCAAAGCAGCTTTGTCTGAAGTCCAAGTTCAAGGTGACGAATCATGGTGTATGCTTTTGGATCGCTCTAATTCGGCGTCACATGTTCTTGTTCCAGGGCCCTAAGCGGACCGTCCCAATTCTAATGTAGTGCGCACGTTTGAAAAGTAAAGCGCGTCTTTTCAATCTAGCTGGCGATTTCGTGAGATTTCGTTTATATAGTTCCGTACACGGCCAGCCTTGGCTGCGATATAGTCAATATGGTCATTCTCGAAATTCATTCTTATACAAAACACGTAATTACTTAAAAGTTAATACCATAGGTAGGTTTTCGCCATTGAGAGAGCACGTAAAGTTTATAACATGGACGTTTTATAGGGAACTGGACAAATTCGTATTTGGAAAAATTGAGGGTCATGTTCCACATACTTCACCACAGCAACATAAAATCAAGGTTACTTTATAAGTGAATACCGTAATTAAGCTATTCATTTCACGCTAGCGACAAAATCATAAGCATACAATCTGAGACGAGTTGACACTTCTTCATACATATCATAAATAAATATGGAAAAAAGAAGAAGTCCGAGGACAGATCCTTGGGAACACCTGACAAGACTGTTTTATATAATGAACTCGTTCCATTAGGCGTAACACACTGTTCTCGGTCCGCAAGATAGGCCTCAATCCACGGCATTTTACCAGTATGCATAATAAGTGTGGAGTAATCACTGAAATTGAAGCAAAGTTCAGGCGAGACTGAGCTCGTCCCGCTGCCTGTCACAGCCCTGTGTTCCGTAAAGGCGTTTGGGACGAAGCTGTAATGGCAGCATGTCCAGGTAACTTTTCAACCGGCACCCAGCCGCACATTCTTGCCAGGCAGAGCGCGCCGTATCAGTAGCCGCCGCGACTGCCCGAGAAGAGGGTTCGTTATATCGACGGGCAGTTAATCGATTAATCAACTAAAATCACGGAAAACGACTATTCGCCATCTAGGCCCACCTTTCAATAAATCGATTTAATCGATGAGACATATTACATTAATCGTTTTCTGGAGTTTGACAGGAGTGGCGTGAAAATTGTGAAATTACACTACAATAGCGGAGCACCCTACGGCTGTGATAGAGTGTCGCCTGATTTTGCGAATCCCGGCTGATGTCGAGGTGGGCGCTTCCGCTGCCTTCCCCCACGCGCCACCCGAAGCCGCAAGCTGGAAACGCCCTCTCAATTCACGGCATAATATAGAAAGCCAGTCGTTGATCGTTGTATCACTCACAGCGCATGAAAGACTTAGTACAGCATTCTCGCCAGTTTGGGCGATCTATTCGAGATAACCTTAGAGGTCATGTCGATTCCAGCAAAATTATAACTTCCCAGTGTCTATTCTCGCATGCCGGTTGTATGGGCATTCAAAAATGGCCGTTTCACGCAAACATCCCGGCCCATTGACATTCCTTCACTCTGTAGAAAGAGCATGTGGTTTAAAACTCTAAACAATTTTCTTTTCCCCGATACATGTTCCGATTTCTTCCGCATTATCGTTGGACTGCACCTTTCAATTCTGCCTTTTTTATCATTTCTGTTTAATTGCACTGTACGGAGATTCACTATTGCCACGTATGTTGTTTGATTTGGCTGATATTGTCATTTTATAACCTATGTTCTTTATCTTTTCAAAGGCAGCTAGTGCCAACTACATTTATTCTTTCACAAATTATAGATTATTCTTTAAACAGCTTTATACACTTGTATTTCTAACTTCGTTCCACCTCTGAAACATTAAAACGGGTTCGTGCAAAAATAGATAAGCGCAATTCGGCCTTCTCAAAGTGCCCGACAGAAATTTCGAATCATCATATAATCGATAAAAAACTGCATCGAAAGCGATAAGTCAAAGGCTAAAACGATTACTAATTATTTGCTGATCAAATAAAACAAATTTATCAACCACACGTGCCCGAGAGATTCGGTTTCAAACTTTCAAACAGGGCAGGGTTTCTAACAGGGCATCTTGGTCTGATACGATAGGGGGTAGCCTTTTCTGCGCTCCCACGGCGTACGGTTGCGATGTTGGGGTCTTTTAGCTGTGCTACGGAAACTACGCTATAGGGTACGCTATTACTGTTCTGTCTTACCGTACCGCGTCGACAGAAAACGTTTTAGCTGTGCAGGGTGCTCGACACGGAACGGTAATATGACGATGATGATCGTGTCTCTTGCAAATTAAAAGTGCTGCGTGCCGAGACCAAGATACTTAGTTTATATATATATATATATATATATATATATATATATATATATATATATATATATATATATATATATATATATATATATATATATATATATATATGTATTTATATATATAAATACATATATATATATATATATATATATGTATTTATATATATAAATATATGCAAAACGTCTATAAACCTTTGAATAGCAGCATTTAATTTTGCTGTCAAGCCCAAGTCTTGTTTTATAGGTGCGTGCATGCGCGCGTGGTTAGCCGGTTGGCTGTTGGGTCACCGCGACGGCTCGCTCTATGCGGTTAGGCTTCTGCAGGACTCCGCTGCAAGTCTGCGTTGTTTGGGAGGTTTTCTCTTTGGTCACCACATAGGTAAAGTTCACTAAGTGCAAATGTCACATCACGGCTTGTTGAGCGCGATCTCCTAATGCACTTTCTGTCATGCAGAGAAATAGACATTTGTCTCCTACAATCGGAGCCAGCGCCACGCCTTTATTTATAGGACCGCGGTTTGCTGGCTGTGGAGGCGATGAACATCGACGAGTTTTACCACTTGTTTCGCTTTCGAAAGGTGAACTTGGCAGACCTCGCATCGGCTCTGCTGATTCCCGAAGAGGTCGTCAGCGCCCGGTGCGTCCGGGTTCCAGGCAACGAGGCGCTCTGTTCGGCGCCTGGCCTACCCCAATTGTTTGTGCGAGCTGGAGCTCTTGTTTAACAGGCACAGCTCTGTGCAGTCAAGCGTCGTGTCTTCAGTGCTGGCTCATATCGAGCACTACTTCGACCACCTGCTGGCTGACATGACTACGCACAAGTGGCTAAACTTGCTCGCCGTTGAGAAATTCTCCGAGGTGAGTCGGCCTAGTAAAACTCCTTCAGGCACGAATCACGATGGACTGTCGATAGATGAGTCACAGTAACGCAACTTCATTAAAAAAAGGACACTCCATAAACAGATGTGCATTAAGATGTTGGGCTGTGCATTGCCTAATCATTCATCATAATTACGGCATATCTACTGTGCATTCAGTAAAGTTGCTTTTCTGCATAACTTTCAACAGCTCGAAGTACATGCGCATGTTAAGCGTTACGAGAAATGAAATATCCGTCCAGCGCGGCACGTTGGGTGCGCCATGCGATACCTCGGCCTCACGGGCACTCGATCGAAATCAAGCCCAGTCTGCAACGAAATTCCCGAGTGAGATTCGCTTTCTTGCGTTACTCGCTGAATGGAGCCAGTCACAATCGAGAAACTTGCACTGCCATTGGCAGAATGGTTGCCTGTCGCAATATGCAGCACATGGAAGTTAAAGGATGGAGGTGGCTCATTACACCCAAAGTTCGATACACGTTGTTTTTTATTTTCTACCACTGCACATGTTGGGCAAAACAAATGGCGACATAATGTGCACACCATGTGTGAAGGAAAAAAATTAAGCTTATTTTCTTGAGGCCCTGGCTCTAATATGTCAGTTAAGCTGTTTCACCTTGTCTGTTTCCATTTTTAACACATCGGAGAAGATGTACGTCAAAGTGTGCTGGTTGCACATTAGAAAAATTGGGGAGGGAGGGAAGGGGGGGTTATGTTAGCATTGCAAGTGAGGAACTCACTTTTACAAAGTGTGCTCACATTAGCACCCTTAACTTTTATGCAACAACATATCTTTTCAACCTTCCTCCTGTGCTGAATCTTCAGCTGTTATTCTTTTTCTCAGGCAGTCCATGCAAAGGGTGCCCCACTTGATAATTGCTCGGCCTTCATCGATGGGACGGCACGTCAGATTTGTCGCCCAATGGTGGACCAGCAAGATCACTATTCAGGGCACAAGAGGCACCACGTGCAGAAATATCAAGCTGTGATGTGCCCAAATGGCATAGTTTGCCAACTGGATGGGCCTTTCAAGGGGCGACGTCATGATGCGGGTAAGTGCGTGCCATCCAAATGCTCGAGAAAACGTGCGCATGCAGGTGCAGAGGTAATGGAACCTCTGCGTTAATTTAGTTGCAGTGTGCTTTCAGGCATTGCTACCAAATTTGCCAATCTTTTTATTTAGTTTACGGCAAAGTAGCTGCTACCATTTATGATTACAAAAAGCTCTGAACTAAGTTTGTTACCATTTGATGAGCTCATTGGTTTTATTTCTGGTTTATACACATCAGGCTTGCTGTACAATGCCACAGAAGTGCATATCTTTGTGGTTTGAAACTTGACCCTTAGGTTGTTGGCCTTATATTTGAAATACGTGAAGAGATCATAAAACATGGCCACTTTTCAGCCCATGAGTCAAGAATAGTGCATCACTGTTACATGAGAATTAGTGTGGCAACCACTGGCTTGAGACAACTGTAATGAAGAAGAGTAGCCTGCCTGCGCCACAGCACCATCACTATGGGCATGAGCTCGTGGTTGCTGTCCTTCGCCGAACGCTTGTGACTGCTACCCGTTCGCGCCCGTTGCTGATAAATCTCTTAGCAAGTGGTGGACGTGCTGGGTTTTGACCACCCTGGAACTTCGGAGTCGCACTCTACCCCCATCATGCCCGAGGAAGCATGCACTCCTCCAGCTCCTCCAATGGCGCCGGCCACCTTGCTTTGTGCTGGTGCCTTGCGTCAGCGAGATCCCCCTATTTTCTCCGGCACAGATTACAAAGACGTTGAAGATTGGATCTCATCTTATGAGCGAGTGAGTGCCCATAACCAGTGGGACAATATTACCAAGTTAAGAAACGTCGCATTCTATCTTACGGACGTTGCGAAACTATGGTTTCTAAACCATGAAGCCGACCTCACTTCGTGGTTGGTCTTCAAGACCAACTTTACCCAAGTTTTTGGTCGGCCAGCAGTAAGAAAGCTTCGTGCAGAACAAAGTTTGCGCAAACGATCCCAAGAGGCCGGAGAGACCTTCACGAGCTACATTCAAGACATTGTTGACCTTTGCAAATGGGTGAATGCATTGGTGTCAGATGAGGAGGAGAAGATCAAACATATAATGAAGGGTATTCAGGACGACGCGTTTCAAATGTTATTATCGAAGAGTCCTCAAACTGTCGCTGAAGTGATAGAATTGTGCCAGAGTTACGACGAGTTGCGGAGGCAACGGCTTCACACCCGACGTCCCACCCCGCCCGCCGACTCTCTGTCAAGCCTTGGAGTCGACGACAACCATGCAGCTCTGTTCGTAAAAATCCAGGAATTCGTTCGCCCAGAGATCGCCCGCTAGCTATCTTTCATATCTTCTGTCCAGGAACCACCACCTCCTTTGCATCATACGATCCGCGACTTCATTCAAGAGCAAGTATCTCAAGCCGTTCCTCCAACCGCTGAGCAGACACCAGTCACGGCACCTCTCCCTTAAGCTGAAGCACTTTCCCGATCTCGTCCACGATCTCGTCTCTTTTCCTCTTAGTCTTCCAGCCTTCCTCCCTCTTCCTTTTCCCCTGACTGCCCAGACTCCTCTACTCGCCGATGACCATCTCCCCGTCGTCGCTCGATTTCTCCGATGCGGCGCCGTCCCGTGTCCACCGAGCAGGAAAACTGATGGCCAAAGTTCCCGAGACACGAACTGCGTCCACGTCGCAATGCACAAGTCCTCGTCCCTCTGCAGACAATGTAATTGAAGTCTCTGTCGAAGGAATCGCCATTCTGGCACTTGTAGATACAGGAGCCGCCATACTCCGCCCAACTCTGCCCCATACTACGAAAGGTTTCGACGCCTCTCTCCGACTTCTCCCTTTGAACCGCAAACCCTCAAATTATAACGCCTCTCGCTGCCTGTAGTGCTTGCATCTTCATTCAAGGTCTGCTGTATACCGTCGAATTTGTCGTGCTTCCATCGTGTTCCCATGACATTATATAAGGCTGGGACTTCCTTGCAAATAATAACGCCGTTATCGACTGTTTTGACGCCGAACTCGAACTATCGGCACTTCCAGGCCTTGAGACTGTCGAAAACGGCCCTTCTAGTGGTCAACTGTTTCCGAAGACAATTCCTTGCCTCCACGCTGTTCCCTGCTTGTGCCTGTGTCGTGCGCCGTTATTTCTGATGGCACTGTTCTCTCTACGCCCTCTGAGGTGTTCATTCGCCGCCGATGTTCTCAGCTGCGCTTTGCTCTTCTTACTCTTCGCAGTGGCGTCACGAAAATGGTCGTCGACAATCCCATGGACTGCCCTTTAGCTTTATTTCATGGTGAATGCCTAGGCCTTGTTCAACCGGTCGACACTTTTTGCATCTTTGAGGCTCCTGCCATTTCTACTTCTGCGGACCTTGGCGCACTTACTTGTGACCCTGCGGTTGATCAGTCACTCCTCGAAGCTTTCCACTGCTCCATCGACGATGGCACGTCATCTTCAGAACGAAGCCAGCTCATTGCTCTCCTGCAGAGGTTCAGAGCTTCTTTCGACAGCCATGCTTCCGCTTTGGGCCGCACATCCACCGGTTTTCCCCATATAGATATCGGAAGTCATGCACCTTTACGGCAGCGCCCTTGCTGACTATCCGCCTCTGAGTGCCGTGTCATTGACCACCAGGTTGATGACATGCTCAAGCGTGGCGTTGTGCAGCCTTCAAACATTCCCTGGGCATCACCGGTCGTCCTCGTTAAGAAAAAGGATGGCTCTATTCGATTCTGCGTCGACTACCGACGTCTGAACAAGATAACGCTCAAGGACGTTCAGCCGTTACCGCGTATCGACGAGCCCTCGACTGTTTGCAGGGAGCGGAGTTCATTTCTTCGCTGGATCTACGTTTGGGATACTGGCAAGTCCCTTTGGCGCCATCTGATCGACCTAAAACAGCATTTGTAACACCTGACGGATTATACGAATAAATCGTAATGGCTTTCAGCCTGTTTAACGCTCCAGCCACTTTTGAGAGAATGATGAATAATATTTTACGCGGCCTCAAATGGAATACATGTATATGCTACCTGGATGACGTAGTTGTTTTTGCCGCTGATTTGCGAACACATCACAGCCGTCTCGAGCAAGATCTGAAATGCGGGACTTCAACTTAACTTAAAGAAATGTCGTTTCGGCGCCCGAAAGCTCGCTATTCTTGGCGATGTTGTATCGCGAGACGGCGTCCTTCCAGATCCAGCCAAGCTCCGCGCTGTCACCGACTTTCCGCAACCAAAAAGTTAAAGGAGCTTCAAAGTTTCCTTTGTGTTTGCTCATACTTCCGACGTTTCATTTGAAATTTCGCTTCTATAAGTGCACCTCTGAGAGTCCTTCTAAGTGGCGACAAAGAACTTTCCGCTTGCTCCCCGCGCAGTGATGACGCCACCTACTAACTTCGCCACCTATCCTCCGCCACTTCAATCCTGCATCCCCCACAGAGGTCCACACCGATCCCAGCCGTGTCGGATTTGGCGCCGTGCTCGCGCAACGGAAACCGGGGTTTGATGAATATGTCGTTGCCTACGCGAGCCAAACTCTGACAAAGGCCGAGGCTAATTACTCTGTTACAGTGAAAGAGTGTTTAGCCATTGTTTGGGCCCTTGGAAAATTTCCTCCTTATTTGTATGGTCCCCCTTTCGATGTCACTGGCCATCACGCCCTTTGTTGGCTGTCTACCCTTAAAGACCCATCTGGCCGACTTGCTCGCTGGGCCCTTAAGCTACAGGAGTATGACATCTGCGTTCTCTACCGTTCCGGCCGCAAACAAGCGGACGCTGACGCTCTTTCTCGCTCACCGGTCTCCGCTGACTGCGCGTGCCTATTCGACCTTGAGTCCACACTTACATCTCATGCACTGCGCAGCGGGCCATCGGAACAGCGCAAGGATCCCTGGATCAATGCTCTCATCAGCATCTTTTCTTATCCATCCACCTCTTCACCATCTCGCGTTCTTCGCCGCCAGGCTACTCAGTTCTGCATTCGCGACGGCCTTCTTTATCGTCGTAATTACCTCTCTGACGACCCCAAGTGGCTTCTCGTGATACCCCGCCATCTCCGTGATCTTACCTGCGACGGTTTCCACGCAGACCCTCAGTGCGCGCATGCCGGCCTCTTCAAGACCTATGCTCGACTACGCATCCGATTTTATTGGCACGGCATGTATAACTACGTCCGAAAGTTCATTCGCTCCTGTGCTCAGTGCCAACGCCGAAAATCCCGGACAAGTCTACCCGTCACAACCCCTTCCCTGCCCTAGTCGGCCCTTTGATCGTGTTGGTATAGACATATACGGACCGCTACCCTCCACTCCAGCAGGCGACCGCTGGATTAATGTTGCAGTGGATCACTTGACCCGCTATGCTGAAACAGCTGCTCTGCCGACTGCCACCGCCCGAGACGTTGCATCATTTCTGCTACGACATTTCGTTCTTCGCCACGGTGCCCCTCGCGAACTTCTGAGCGATAGAGGCCGCGCCTTTCTTTCCGATGCTTTGAAGTCACTACTCGACGAATGCCGAATCGTCCACCGCACCAGTACAGCGTGCCATCCGCAAACTAACGGCATGACCGAGCCCTTCAACCGTACTCTTGGTGATATGCTCTCGATATCCGTCGCCTCTGATGATTCAATCTTTGACCAAGTTCTCCCTTTCGTGACGTATGCGTACAACACTGCGTCCCAAGCAACAACTGGTTTTTCCCCTTACTTTCTCCTATACGGACGAGAACCTTCTACTACGCTATATACCATTCTTTCATATACACCTGACGCATCCGACAGCACTCCGCTATCTCGCGGGATCGAATCCCGGCCACGGCGGCCGCATTTCGATGGGGGCGAAATGCGAAAACACCCGTGTGCTTAGATTTAGGTGCATGTTAAGGAAACCCAGGTGGTCAAAATTTCCGGAGTCCTCCACTACAGCGTGCCTCATAATAAGAAAGTGGTTTTGGCACGCAAAACCCCAATTATTATTATTACTCCGCTATCTGAAGCTGCTGGTCATGCCGAGGAATGCCGCCAGCTTGCCCGCTCTTTTTCTACTGAGGACCAGAGGTAGCAGCAATCCCGTCAACCTGCCGACCGTTCTGCACCAACTTTTTTGCCTGGCTCTCTCGTATGGCTTCGGGTACCCGCTACTACACCCGGCCTCTCCTCAAATCTTGTCGCAAAATACCTAAGACCCTACCGCGTTCTGGAGCAAACGTCCTCCGTCAATTACATCGTAGAGCACCTCACGCCATCGACGGACCTACGCCATCGACGGACCTACGCCATCGCGGCCGCGAACTTGTCCGCGTCTCTCGCATTAAGCCGTACTATGACCCAATAGTAGTCTATTCACCTTGAGCCGCCAGGATGGCACCTTCTTCTGCGGAGGGCGATTGTAATGAAGAAGAGTAGCCTGCCTGCACCACAGCACCATCGCTAACGGCATGAGCTCGTGGTTGCTGTCCTTCGCCGAACGCTTGTGACTGCGACCCCTTCGCTCCCGTTGCTAATACATCTCTTAGCACAACCTAAAATGTCAAGTGATAATAGAAAGAGGGAAAGGGGATCGGGTTGTGGAAAATTTAATGCAGGAAAAATTCTTGTCTGCACGTCTGTCCTGCTTTGGCTTTAGCAATAAAGCTATCGTACAGCACGGTGAAGCAATGGGACACTTTATTTCGGCAGGCAAAAACAGTTGTTGCAGTAACTGTGTGCTGACAGACCTGCAGATAGACCACTCAAGTATACATGCATCTTCTGCGTATTGAAATCTTGACAAGCACAACACTTGGTTTCTAAACAACAGACCTGGCAAAATGCCACGTGTGAACTGAAATGTGTCTTCCAATCAAATCAAAGAATGTTTATTAATTGCAAAGGTGGTACATATTGGGTGAAATATACGGGAGGAGGACTCATAGCTGCAAGGCGACCTCCTGTTTTGAGGTGCATGAAGTGAGTAAGCAACAGTGAATACAAATTAGCAATGACTAGTAAGCACAGCTAATAAACATAATTCATATACAACCAAATAGTAGCAGCAAACATGGGGACCATCAACTCAACCTTCTATTAGAAACTGGATTAGTTTTTCTTAAACGTAACGTAGCATCTGCATAGTTTTAAATCATTAGGCAGGTTATTCCAAAGTATTTCACCTGCAAATTGGGCTATGCTTTCCATAGTTGCTGAATACTTCTGGTACCAAATGTTGTTACTCAAAACATGTTACTGGAATCGTAAAGGCATACCTTTTCATATACATTATTTGAAATGAGGTTGTTTATATCCTTGAATGGCATGATAATTATGTTTATTGAATCATAAGTCATAGCCATAAGATTTAACCATAAGCATTCACAGAAAGATTTAATGTTCCCGAAGGAGTGCAAGGGTGCTGGCATGGAAAGAACTGAAGGTTATTAAGTAGATTAACCAGATGGGCACGCATTACACCAGGACGATACATAGTAAGTAAAATGACTGTGAATGAATGTGTAGTAGAATGATAGTAACGTAGGGCGAAAATAGTATTCTCGCGCTTTTATTAGACTTATTAACCAATAGGTCATTTCTTGGTTTGTGCTAAATCAGTATAGAATATTTTAAGTTGTAGACTAAAATAACACATTGGAAGCAGCACTTAAGAGCACATAATTTAAGTTGTTAGAATGGCATTGCTATAGAATAGGCTGAAGTTTTAAGGGCAGAGTAAAACACCATAAATGTAGTTTTAGATTTATTAATCTGGAGAGTTAAAATTTCACCATTCTGCCAAGTTGTTGAGGTCAATAAGGTATGTAGTTTGGGAAAGAATTGATGAGTCTATTCTTACTATTGTCCTGTCACCTGCATAGAGAATAGGTGTGGAGTTAAATGCAGTTGCCGATATCGCTAATGTAGATGAGAAAAATTCATGCAGAACTTCCTCAGGTAGCTCTCTAAGTGTGCGTAAACATTGTGCCACTTGCTTACCTCCACGGAGCCTGGTGTCATTATCAGTATTATGGAACTTCATCTGACCAGTAAACTCTTATCAACCTTCATTGAGTGTTCGCTGCACGTTTGATAGCGAACATGATAAGGCAGGTTTAATTAAGATAGAGTCCATAACAGCACCTAAACCCACGATCACTGGTGTTAATTACGCCACTAGGACCCTAAACTTTGGTGGGAGTAAAACCCATGGCCTTTGGTGTTAATTAACTTATTGTTAATTTAGCAAAGGGGTTGCAAAACCATGACTACATTTCCTGAGGGGGATATGCAATGTTCTATTGATGGTTTGGATGCTTGTTTTGAGCTTGTTCTTTATTGAAACATATGATGTTCTGTGTTGTATGGGTGATTTGAATGAATGCACGCACTGTCCGCCTCGCTTTGCTGAGTGCTTGTAGCCTCTGCCTTACATAGAAATGAGCCGTTGCATTTTTTGCTTGCTCATAGGGTATGACACATTGCTTAAGGGGGTATGGGCCATTCATCGCGTTATGTGACAAATTTCTCATTGGGTAAGCATAGAAATGCTTGTGCACTTAATAGAAGCGGTCCACTTGTAGAACTTTTAAGTAAGCCTTTTGTCGTAACTTTGCAGTTAGAGATTACTCCAGGAATAGAAACAGTTATACCCCTGTCAAGCGGGCAAGTTAAATGCACTTATAGGGACGGAACTTTGAGTGACACTTTAGGCTACGTGTTGCTAAACGAAAAAAACAGTGCGCACTCACGCTAAAAAAAAGCGACAGCCTAAGAGTGTGTTTTTTGAAAGAGTAGATGAAAAAAAATCTTCTAAGAAGTTACTGTTTTACATTGTGTTTCAGATACAACCCAAATTTTAATATTTTATTTGCAATATTGGATGGCCCAGTTTGATTTAATATCGGCCAAAAGGCTTTGTCGGCGCTCAATATTTCCTAAGCAGACGGGTTTCTGCTGAAGCCTGGAATCAACATAGGTCTACTTAATAATGAAATATTTGTTTTAGTATGTGAATGTAAAGTGCATCACCACTGTTTCTGCACCATCTTAAAACAACATTCTTGAATTTCAGGCATTCTCAAGGAAACCAAGCTTTACGAGAACCTCGAGAAAATCACAATGGGCAGGAAGTTTGTCATTTATGGTGACTCAGCCTACCCTTTGCTCCCACTCCTATGCAAGCCATTTGGAGGCACTTCCCTGCAGCCTAATGAAGCATTCTTTAACAAGTGCGTGAGCAGGATGCGACAAGCTGTGGAGTGGGGCTTTGCTAAGGTTGCCACAGAGTTTGCTTTTGTGGACTTCCACAAAAATAAATAAATGTCACATCAGCGAGTGGGGCGCATGTACCGTGTGGCTACCCTTCTTGCCAACTGCCATACGTATTTGTATGGCAGTCAAGTGTCTGACTTTTTTTTTATTTTTGCCCCCCGTCACTTGACGAGTATCTGGTGCCACATTCCTATGAGATTTGACCACTGGAATCCACTTTAGAATACTTGAGCAAATGTCCTTAGCATTTAGTTGTGCAACAGAGCATCACTGAGAATGTTAAGGATGGCATGGTAAAGGGACACTAACGGCAAATACTAAGTCAGTGTGGACTGTTCAAATACCATTTCAGAAACCTTGCAACGCTTGTTTTGAGCCAAGAAAAGACTTAACTTACGAGAAAATTGCGTCTGAAGGGCCAGAATACCTTTTTCGAAATTAATATCTCCCATCACCCAACTGGGGGAGTGGCGACGTTCCATACGCCATCACCACCCTTTGCTGCCGTCGGTGAGTAAAACTGCACCCGGCAGACGCCGGCACTGAGCGAATGCAGTGCAGTGGATTTGCGACTGCAGCTGCTTTTTGGTCAAGTGGCGTAGAACATTCGGGAATCCTGCAAAATCATGTTGAAGGTGAATTCTCTGCTACTTGCATTTTGTGCGAGTTTCGCATGCCTGCAAAACCAGTGCAGCACTATGCGATAACGAAACTACTGAAACGAGAAAGTGTGGGCGGGGCAGAGTCGAGCGAAAACAAAACCATTCGACCCTTCCTCTAATTCTCTAGGCAATTTCATTCAGTTGTTTTTTTCTAAAAATGAAATAAAACTCTACAAGTAGCACTAATCTATCACTTTATATTGACTTAATACTTGCCTTTAGTGTCCATTTAAGTGCACGCAGACAGCGGATGTTTAGCTATGTTACATCATGTAACCTTCGAAGACCAGTTATGTCGTTGGCTGATTTTACGTTTGAAAGATGTTGCAGTGTGGTCTAATTATGCTGAATAATTCTTGTTCGATCGCTTAACCTTTCCTTCAACAGCACAATGGCCTCTGCGTAGCATGATTCGGACGTGGCCAAACCAGAGATCGCTGCTGCTGCATCAAATCGTTGAGGCAGATGGTCTGTTCACATTTTTCCCAGAAGCCTGTCCACCTATTGAGATCCCCCTTGAACGTTGTGAGAAGAGGTTTATTAGCGGCTTATGCAAAGGGCACAGCGACCTGAATTGGCGAGGCAGCCCGAAGCACCATCCAAAAAGGCGCCGCAACCAGCAACGCGAGCAGAGCCGAGCTGTGCGTTTTAGCAGGAGAATAGCGAACCAGCTGGGTCCTGTTCCTGCGTACAGCACCAGTGTCGGCGTTAACCCAGTAGGACCGAAGCTCATTAACTGGGGCTTGTACTGTCGCTTTGCACTTGAGGTCTGTCAACCAAGCATCCTCGTAGAATAGGTAGGTAACATAGAATTAGAATAGTAGAATAGTAGGTAGGAATAGGCAGGTAACAGACTCCGTGACGTCTGTCGAAGTCTTTGACGTTTTCGGTACTGTTCCTATAACTTCCGAAAGCTCTCTTGATCTGGCAGTTGGGGTGTCAGCTTGGTGGAGCTAAGAGGAAGCTTGGTTCTTAGCTGACGACCCATGAGTAGTTCCACAGGGCTATACCCATTCTTCAAAAGAGTTCGCCTGTAAGCTAGAAGGGGCAAGTAAGGGTCTTTCGTCTTTGTCATGGAAGTCTTTATATTTGTCGCAGCCTCAACAAGTCTATTGCTCTGAGGATCGTGAAGGGTAAAGGTAATTTGCTTGAAAGCGTAGTCCTGAGTGAAGAGTGAAAACTCAGTTGACGAAAACTGCGGGCCGTTGTCGGAAACCACTTCGTCAGAAATGCCGTGGCGTGCAAAAAATAACTTTCAGTGGTTGACCACAGCTGCGGACATAAGCTTCTCGAGCCGAGCCAGTTCAGAGTATGTTGAATAATAATCTTACAATAAGTTGTGCCACTTGTGCGGCTGGAAGAAGCTTTCTGTCTGGCCCATGTAACTGGCAAGGAGGAGCTGAGAGAAAAAGTCTGTCCTTGAGTTTAGGGATTGCTTGCTTCGGGAGGACAGTTTCGTCGGTGCAGGTGCCAATTTTTAAATCTACTGGTTGACCTTGAACCAAGACTTGCCTCTCACGTTACAGCATCCGACGTCTTGATTACTCCGAGAAATCTTGCTTCTGAATTGACTTCTTGCGTTTCGACACAATCAAGGCGCCGCAACATGCATACGGAGGCGTAATAACCCTTTTACCGGCAATTCCTTCAGACTTGCGAGCGTGCTGGGCACAGAGTACGAAGGTGACGCTCTTGACCGCACCAACGGCATGGTTTCTGCGTGCTGTTTTTACAGGAGGATGAAGATGGCTTGTTTGCCTCACGTGAGTAGCTGCCGCTTTTGTCCTGTTTCGAAGTACCCGAAGTGGATTGGGGACCGGACGCAACTTTGTTCTTTGCTTAAGTACCGAGGCGTGCGCATAGGAAGCAGCTCACCGGCAACGTTTCGTTGCTAGCATCGTTTACATGAAGGAGGACTAGGAGCCCATGTTCGCTGGTAGAATCTGTTCCTCTGACACCATGTTGTAGTCAGGAAGGAAGAGCGAAACGGCCAGACGAGGAGTCACATACACACATGTTTAATGGTATCATGGATATGTTCTAGCTCAAGAAGAACAAGAGCACGCGCTGCCAGATCACCGACCACGCACAGTCACGGGGAACTATGTTGCCCCGCTTTCAATAGATGGCAGCATCTACAACAGAATGAACTTCTGAAATGGTGCAGGAAATGAAGAAGGTTGACACGTTCGTCCTGTGTGATGGTATCGGTGATGGCACTCGAGAACACATCCCTGGAGGTCTCTTCAAGCACCGAAATCGCAGGTGGTTGACCGGAATCGACATCGAAAGTGTCTCTGGGGACGTCAGCCAAAGAGGAAGAGTCCAGGTTTTCCACGAAGCCAAGGCATTCATTAACGAGCAGCGTAATAGGTGCACAGAGGAGATTGTAAAAGTATATATTGCTGCAGCTGCCAGCGATCTCAAGCGCTGCGAAGGGTAGTGGTAGAGCTTTATGGTTCATGAACACGTCGGACGGCGTGAAGAGGACTGTTGCATCAGTGATGACATCGCAGGATATGGGTACGAGGGTGAAGGAGCCAGGCGGAATATCTATCGTCGCGCATGGTAGGTTTAGAAGGGCAATCACGAACTTCGTGCAATGGTGCGTCATACAGACGTGAAAATTCAACTTCAGTGCGTGCGCAGTCAATTACGGCTTTATGACAGGACAAGAAGTCCTATCCGAGGATGACGTCATGCGAGCAGGCAGGAATAAACTCGACGATATAAACAACGCCGTCAACAGCTACTGAGAATGGCAAGGTAGTCGAGGCGGTCCAAAAAGATGCCAGCAACCAGCAGCGCGCGCAGAACCAAGCCGTGCGTTCGCGATGTGGCTGTGTAGTATATATATATATATATATATATATACCTTTATTCATAAAAACAAGTGGTACAAAGTGCCAAGGCATTAGGAAAAAAATGTTGCTACAAAAGCAACTTGACTGGTCCTAATAACCAGAGGATCCAAAAGGCAGCAGACAGCAAGGAGCGAGAAAAAAGAAAAAAAAAGAAAAGAAGAAAATGAGAGGAAAAGAGGAAAAACGAAAATGGAGAAAGGAAAGAGTAATGGCATGTAGTACATAGGTCTCACTTAAATAATTTGCTGCGCACATGAAACAGCTCTGGAAAAACAAATATAGATATATAGTTACACAAAACTCTTAAAAAGAAAAACATTTGGTACATAGTTAAACCCAATTCTTAGGGCAATAGAAATTATACAGGTCTCGGGCAGAATATTTTGGTACATTGATGGACGCAGATCTGAGATTATTCAGCAGAGTGGGGAGAGTGTAACAAGTCACTTGGTTACCATAGGTAGAACGCACATGCGGCACATGCCAGTATTTCGGGGACCTGGTGTTATAACATGGGATGTTGTGTTTTAATCTAGCCAGAGATGAAAGAAGGCTTAAGTTCTGTTTCGTTTCTTTTAGGTATGCAAGAGCAACGCAGTAGTTAAACATATCACTGGCTTTAAGTACCCGAAGTTTTTTAAATAGGGGCTCAGATGGGGAGTCAGAGGGCATATCACTAATTACGCGAACAATTTTCTTTTGTATAACAAGTAAACGGTTAATATTTGTAACAGATGCGGTGCCCCAAATAAGGCAGCAATAATGAAAGTGGCTCGCAAACAAAGCATTATAAATTAACATTTTAATCTTCCGAGGCATGTAGCGAATAGAGAAAATGTGTCCAGTAATTTGGGAGAGTTTGACTGCAAGAAAATCAATATGATCGCTCCAGCTCATATTTTCATCAAAAAAGACCCCGAGTGTTTTCACAGAAGGGACGAGTTCAATTTAGGAGACCCTAACACCACGTCCCTATAAAGACAGGTATTCTTATTCCTCGGTTGAAATAAAATTGCCTTTGTTTTTTCAGCGTTGATCTTGAGACCATTTTCTAGAGACCATAGGTACATTTTTTCCAAACAAGAGTTAGCCACAGACACTAGCTCCGAAGCATCATTGGACGAAAACAGGACAGTAGTATCGTCGGCATATGTTATGAATTTGGCATCGGGATCTATATTAACGAGATCATTGACGTAAAGATTAAACAGAAGAGGCTCAAGGATACTGCCCTGGGGAACACCTGCCGTAACAGAAGAAATTTGAGTCTTCTTCATAGTTGAGACATACAGCTGCGGCTATCGGGGTCCTACAAATGCGTCTGGAGTCTCATGTCTGGTGGGCCTTACGGCTATGCCTAGGCATCGCACCCACTAGCAGCATAGGAGGCGACAGAGCGAGTCCTGGCAAGCATCAAAACATTGCAATGTCCTGCCATTGCGTAACCACTATCTGCATCATGATATCACGACTTTTATATACACTGCAAGCTGTAAGGAACCATGCTGGAAGTGTTGTACTGCAATAATTTTTCAATAATGTTCATTATTAGAGGATACAAGAAAAATTGAAATGCTGCATTGTCAGCACGTCACTGCCAGGAAGTAAGCCAAACTGACTCCTTAGCTGCAACTAGCATCTGCGGATGACGTTCCTTCCATGCCCTGTCTCCTGCCATAGCCCAAGCAATGTATTACTTCAGTGTTGCAAGCCTTGTGTCCCCTTCTGGCTTTGTATGCTTATGCTTACAGTTGCACGTTGACCGCCACAACTGTTAACCGCCAGAGCGGCATTGATGTGGTTCTGCGTTCATAAACACAGATAAATTAACTACCGTGTTCAAAGACTTCCAATGCTTATTAGCTGGAATAGGTCATTCAAGAAGTGCACCTCCGTCATCTGGCTTTTCTGCTGTGTTACTTAGTTTAGTTTGTATAGCGCAGTGTCAATAGTAGGTGTTTTGCAGGCTGCAATGAATGCTTGTATGCTTAAGCCTATAGGTATACAATCAAAGTTGCACTTTGAGCACAACTGCTGTCAGAGTGGTGTTGATGCGGTTATGGTGTGCATTCATAAACATAGTTCAATGAACTACCGTGTTTAAAGAGTACCAATGCTTATTTGCTGGAACAGGTCATTCAATATGTGCAGCTCCATCGTCTGGCTTTTCAGCTGTATTAGTTTAGTTTGTATAGCTTAGCACAGTGTTAAAGGGACCCTGAAACGATTTTGATAATTTTGTACAAACATACTGTGTTGCTTAGTAGGTCATCATGATCATTAATTGATGCATCTAAGTGCTCCACATAACGTCTGTAACTTATTATGAAGCTTTAATAATGTACATGGCTACCGATCGCAGCACGCCACTTGGCTGAATTTTCAGCCCCCCTGACCATTTGATGCAAGTTTTCTTAACGACTCTGCGAGCTATCCAAGTGGCTGCCCAGGGCGCGTCATCGATAATTTTTCCAACATTAAGGTGAAAAAATTCTCATTTTACTTGGAATGTTAGTTAATTTGTTTCTGTGAAAAGCAAGTAACCGAAACAGAATGCTCAAGGGCAGTTTCTCACTGCACTTAAAAGGGCTTCCGGCACAAAGCAAGTATTGTTTGCTTGTGTTACAACAGGCTCTGTGTCGACGAGAGCGCCGCCGTCAGAGTTGATCTCGATTTTTATTTTTGCAAGCAGCACGGCTCACCCTTGTTACATTGCCGCCCCCAAATGTAACGACTGACAATCTGTCAAGCTGCAAGGCAGCAGACGAGCGCAGTGACTACAGCACCATCGGGCTGTCGCTTGAGTTTATGCCTCCACCAATCCAATGAAATTCCCAGCTCACCTGTGGTTAGCGGAATACTGGAAACAGTCGGCGCTGCAACAGAATGCTTGCAATGCACACTGCTTCAATTGCTCTTGCTTGGGGTCGACTGTCATGCGGCTGGCAGAGTGGGTTCGCACGCGCGCTCCTAGACAACATGGCGTACCGTAATGAAGCAGAGCCAGTGAAGGCGGAGCTTAGCCCCGATCACTTGGTGACTGTGTTGAGGAGCAAATGCATAGCTATGGAGAAGGGTAGCTGGTGATCGTTCGTAGCTCTCCTAACGCGAGACGCTTCACACAAATCGTGGTACGAATAATTAACTTCAGCTGTATACTACATGTCTACAAAATATGTCCAAAATGTTTCAGGGGCCCTTTAATAGTGGGCCTTTTGCAGGCTGCAATGGTTGCTTGTGAGGAGTCAGCAGTTACGTAATAAAAGTTGCACCTTGAGCAGTATTGATTTGGTTGCTATATTGTGCCGTCATAAACACAGATGAGTGAACTACTTTATTCAAAGACTGCTTGTGTATTTGCTGCAAACGGTTCAAATGTGCATTTTTTGTCCCTTTTCTTCAAACCATCAGTTAAGTCTATCATTCTCTGCTAATGGACAGCCTTCTGAGTAACTGAGGTAGTTTAGAGCAACTGTTTTGGAAAGTTTGTCCCTGGTTTGATGTCTGGATCGGAATGAAGTTTGCAAGAAACCAGTATTGGGTTTCCCTTGTAGCTTCATGATACAGTCGAGTGGATAATTATTTTCATTAATATTTCTTTATTTGACTAAATAAATTGTTCAGCATATCCAGCTGCACTCGTTGATGCTGCATATAGGCTTGGCGCTCAGCAGCCATGAGGCGCCTCTCCTCTGCGAGGGCCTCTTGGTCAATTCGACGGCACTTTAATTCTTGGCGCCATTTGACACTCTTGCATCTCCATTTCCTTAAGCCGCTTGTTGTCGCTGTGCCGCTTTACCTGCAGCTCCAGCCTCCTTTACTCAAGCTGCAGGCGACGGGTGTCAACTT
The DNA here is from genome assembly GCF_050947875.1 of Dermacentor variabilis. Taxonomy (NCBI): domain Eukaryota; kingdom Metazoa; phylum Arthropoda; class Arachnida; order Ixodida; family Ixodidae; genus Dermacentor; species Dermacentor variabilis. Next base: position 32,560,456 of record NC_134573.1, read on the forward strand.
CACACTCCCGCTGCGACCGCCACTCAAGATATGCAAACGTTATATCATCGTGTCGTTGCACACCTGCAAAGACAAAGAAGCAATTCGCACGACTCAGCACCCAAATGATTACAGTTAAAGCGTAGTCGCGTGCCAGCGCCGACTTCTTCGTGCCACATTCGATAGCACGAACGATGTCTTTTTTATCCGAGATTCGGTATGACGCGAGTGCTTGTTTTCACGAAGGCACAACGCTCCTCTGGCATGGTGGCACGGAGCTGAAATGATGTTGATGTTGCTTCACGCGCGAATACACAAGGCGCTTGGAGGCCGTTCTTATCTCTAAGGCTTGTGGGTCTGCCAGGACACTCGATAGAGACGACGCACGACCATGTTTGCGTGACAAAAAGTGGAAACACTAGGTGTTAACCGATACATACGCAATAAGCTGGTACGGTTTACGCGAATACAAAACACATTATATTCAATGGCTGCTGAGTCGGGGATTTGATTTTACTACATTTAAAACCAAATTGCTGTTTAAGCAGGTACGGTTTAACGAGGTTTTACTGTAGTCCTCAAAGGCTTATGCGCTTCGTGCTGAACAAATGAGTGTTGTTCGTTGTGTTCCACAAAAGTCCGAGCACTTTGGGTGTACCAGATGAGGAATACACTGCCTTCTTTGCTAGTGCCACAGCGTGTGGTTATGTTGGAAGCTTGCCGATCCAACTGCAATGTTCATTGCCACTCGTCTTGACAAGTTCATCCTCGCATGAAGGTAGTAAACAAAAAAGTCCGAAAAACTGACTCGTCTCTCGGTGGACTACACTGTTTAGAGGACTGGCGTGTGAAATAACGCTGACTTCACTGTCAATCTTGCATACTGTGCTTCCTGAATTTTTAAAGGAAATGTTCTCAATCTCTTGTAGTTACACAGAGGGATCCTTGAAACAAATTAGCATCATCTAAAACCGAAGCAATTTTGACATAAAAGGTCGTTAAAATGCTATTCGTTTTCTTTTGTGCACGTATAGCCACAGACTTTAATGGTGCAGGTTAGCTTAGAACTTATACTCGATGATAAACCAGAATCATGTCAGCCATGCTTGTAGAAATGAAGAGACAAGAGGAGCATGAGACGGTCCTGTAATTGTATTCCGTCAAACATGTGGTAGCACTGAAGCTACTGTGTAGTAAGAATGAACTGGATATTATAGTTAAGCTCTCAAAAATACAGATTTATGTAACAGCTGTCAAACAAACGTGTCCATCTTTGGGAATATTAAATATTTAGCTTAACAAATTGATGTTTCGCGCATTAAGTGGCATATGTAGTCCTGGCTGCTAAGTTAATGTCAGTGCGCAATGATGGTAACATCAGCTGAGGTGTGATAAACAGAAGTAGATATCGCCTGAGGGAGACAAAGACAAGTGCAGAAGGGAAGACGTGTTGGCTATATCAGGCATCAGTGAATGTGCGAAAGGTATGGTCGAGTGCCAACACATGACTGGGTTTCAGTGCAACTGTCCCTACTTTCGTCAGACACTTAAATCTGTGAGATTCGCTTGTGCATTCCTTAGCAGTGCCTGGTGTGAGGCAGTCATGTCAGCTGAGTAAGCACGATGAGCTCAAGTAACATACCCTTTCCAAAAAGCTCTGCATTATTCCTTGTATATACCAGTGCTGTATGCTATTTGTAGTTTGTTCTCTTTACATTAGAATATATGTTCCTGTGCCATGTATGTCACCGTTTCTTCCTTGTGGCCTAAGAAGCACCTCTGACTCTCAAGATCTTGCTTCCCGAGGCGTTTAATAACACAAGCTACTGTGTCATAGTAACATGTTTGGTCTTACCCCTTATTGGGGTCCGTCTGTTGTATTGTGGGGCTGGGTAGTCCCTACGGACACGATCCGAATAGGAGGGGGATCTTGTACTCTGGCTGGTTGGGTCCAGCTGATTTTCCATTACTGGCAGCTCTTGAGGGAAAAATAGTGCCACTTGCTAGTTAGGATGGCAGTACATTACTTAAAGATTACACTGTACTGACGATTTAATATGTAGGCTGGGCAAGGTAAGGTAAGTTCGGCCAGGCATGTCGGGTGACAATTTGTATTTTCAATCAAAACTCTATATTTAGCTGCAAAGTGGCAAGACAATACTCAATGTTAGTTTTGCGCCAAAAAGCTATGGAAGCTCCCAGTCAGACATAAGCGCCACCTGCAAGTTTCACTTAGCTGGCAATGAAGTTTTTGTGGCTATGGCTCTAAAATATGAGTCAATACAATTGATTCTTACTAATTATTGCAGTGTACGACTGCTGTGATGGGGGGAAAATCACGAACTTGAAACATTGCAAAACTTTGCTGAGTAAATTATTTGACTGACAAACAGGGTCCACATTTGCTCGTGGTTACAGGTTATGTCCTTTTGCGAGACCAGATTACTCCAGGATAGTCACTCTTGAAAAAAAACACATTTTAGGGTGAATACACTTGGCACATATAAAGGAATTTCAAAAGCCTGTGGGTTAACAAATAGCATTTCTAGAACATCTCTGGTCTCTTGTTTCTGCTGTGGCAATAAGGCCAGGAACCGCTCCACAAAGGTGCCTGCGCGGGTGCTCTTGGGCTAGGTTGCCAGACAAGAAGCATGAATTGGGACAAACAGGAGCATTTCTGGGACATCTGTCTCGGCTATACAATCATATGGAATAGTCAAAATTCAATGGCAATTCAAATAGTCAATGGCAGGCACGCATTGCTCTCGCATCCCTCCCACTGTATTTCAAATGAACTGAACACAGGGCATCCTCTTAAGACTTGATATGAAGAGCAAAAGCTCCAAGCCATGTGACAATGCCCCACCCCTCTGTCGCAATACCCATGCAGATTTTGCTATTCCTGAACATCATTCTGGTACACTTGACATGTTGTATATTTATATTGAACGGGCCGTGTTAGTACGAAAAAGTAGTGGCATGTTATTCTTTAACCATTTACTTGCCTATGACGAGATAACTTACCACCACAAGGAGCATATTCTGACGCTGATGCTGAGTTAACTTGTGAACTATTGCAATTTAGGCAGAAAAGGCTAGTAAAAAATTTGCAGAACTTTCAGGAAGAGCACAATATATGCAGGTCTTTAAAAATATTACATTCTTCTACAAGCATTTCTTGAAATTTGTCACGGCATTGGGGGTTTTTATTCCTTTTAGACGAATACACTTGTATGAAGTATTTAATCTTGTGTGCGGATTAAAAATGTGCAGTTATATTTTTTCTAAGCTTATCTACACAAAGTGCAAATTTGGGAAAATATGCGGCTTTAACAGACAGACCTAAGGTTAGGTAGGAATATTCCTGTACGTTCAATAGGTCCTACGTTGATTTTAAATGTCTGTATTTATTTTAGCTAAAGGTAGGAACTTGTATAGCACAATTTTGCAAATGTGCCTTTTAGTAGATTTCTACAAGATTTCTAAAGGTTGCACTGTGCTGAGGCACTGTATTTTGTTAGCATGCACTTTCTGACTCACTGAGTGACTGAAACGGGCAAAATAAAACCGAGTGAATAGAATGAGTAGTAAGGACACAATGCCAACCCCAAAATTAGAGAAAAAGCCAAAAACACAACGAAGAGTGCACAAATGTACATTTCACACTACAAAACACTCTAGCGTTCTTTTGAAGCAGCGTTAGGGTTCATTTTTGGCTTCAAAGATGCTCCTTCATATGAGATAAGATGCCTTGGCTATGGCGAAGAGTTCTGGATGGGCCATTTATTGTGGTCCTTAAGGGTAAAGCTGAACATTTCGTAGGATAAATACATTGTTGTATTCCTCTACGACACACCCTTTTGGGCTAATTTTTTGCCAGCAGGTACTCCATGATATGTAGATTAGTAATCATATTCAGTTTTTTTCGGTCTCCAAGATCGATATCCTTAAGACTGATGGCAGTAGCATTTCTTGAAGTTTCTAAACAAAATATCTGATCACAGATATATAGGCAATTCCAAAGAGAGGTGCCACCTTCAAGGCATTCTTACCTATATTATGTTTTCGTCCAAGTTTCTACAAAACGGCAGGCTAAGGGCTGTGCTTCATGAACGCATTCATATTTGAGCAGCCTTTGAATAGCACCACAACATATTACGCAGGAACTTAGTAGTAAGCATACGTGACACAGATCCAAGAACTACGCATGGACTTGGATCCTCCTGTCGTGTGTGGTGACCCAGAAACTTATCCTCAGTGGTCCAGGTTCTGTGTAATTTCATGCAAGCAGTAATTGCGGAACTCGAACTTTGACAAGTTAAAGAATTTTTTATGCATCTGCTTTTATAAAACCTAACTTCATGAACACATTTGATTTATACCTACACTGTTGGAAACTACATTTGTTTACATGGTAATAAAATTTTGTTGCAGTTCGTCGTAAAATAACCCTGTGACAGAAGGTTTATTTAGAACATTGTTCACTTACCTTTGAGTGGTGGCCGTGTGGTCGTGCATTGCCGAGCATTCTCTCTATTGTCTGTCGTGACTGCCCGGTCAGGAACTATAAAAGATTACTATCGTTAGTGCACAAATGATATGATTTGCATGTTGTATTGTTATATGTTTAAACTACCATTCTCCCACAAAAATAGCCAAGGGAATGCCAAATGTCTCGGAATCTCTCTTTGTAAAGAGGTTGCTGCTGCTCCTTGTTAAGAAGTGTCAGCTTGTATGAAGCAAAATGGGAAACTATGTTCTCCTTATGAGCATTACAAGTTGTGTGCCAACTTAAGCTGGTAGTTGAATAGGAAGGAGCAGCGCCAACTAAGACGATCACAAGTGGGGACAATGACACAGGAAAAGCACTGTTCCTTCCTATTCAAGTATGCACCATCTAGCCCAAATGAATGTTGTCCTGAATTAAGCTGTTAGCTCACTTTTTTGCAACAGCATGTAAAATGCACTACTGAGTCCCCTTGAGTCCTAGACCTACGATACTCTACCTTCCAAAAAACAAAAACTAAAGCACCTGCAAATCCCTTGTTCTTCTCACAGATTACATCAGAAAGGCCTATATTTTGGCAGTCTTGGTGCTGTGAGGTAGCATACAAAGTTTTATTGTCAAGTTGTCTTTTCCTAAGCTGTTTCTCGCAATAAGTACTGTATTCAATATGTAGTGGTGATACGTTCAATGCAAACTATAAATCTGTTATGACTGAATTTTACTGAAAGGCTTTATAAAGATTTAAAAAAAAACAAGAACTGTAAAGTCATCAGACAAGTGAGCCGAGAGAATTTTGGGTGCATGTAGGAAAATGAACATTGTGTGTCCAATTTGCTTACGAGAGCCAAATCAGTCTTGTCAACTGACGTGATGAGCCCCAAGTGCGTGGCTGCCAAGAAAGTGTACTAAAGAGGCGCAAGTGTCATTATCATCATCATCAGCCTGGCTACGCCCACTGCAGGGCAAAGGCGTCTCCCATTCTTCTCCAACTACCCCGGTCATGTGCCAATTGTGGCCATATTGTCCCAGCAAACTCCTTAATCTCATCCGTCCTCCTAACTTTCTGCCGCCCCCTACTACGCTTCCCTTCCCTTGGAATCCAGTCCGTAACCCTTAATGACCATCGGTTATCTTCCCACCTCGTTACATGTCCTGCCCATGCCCATTTCTTTTTCTTGATTTCAACTAAGATGTCATTAACACACGTTTGTTACCTCACCCAATCTCCTCTTTTTTATCCCTTAACGTTACACCCATCATTCTACTTTCCATAGCTCGTTGCGTCGTCCTCAATTTAGGTAGAACCCTTTTCGTAAGCCTCCAGGTCTCTGGCCCGTACGTGAGTACTCGTAAGACACAGCTGTTATACACTTTTCGTTTGAGGGATAATGGCAACCTGCTTTCCGTAGTCCGAGAATGCCTGCCAAACGCACCCCAGCCCATTCTTATCCTTCTCTAATTATTTCAGTCTCATGATCCGGATCCGCGGTCATTATCTCACCTAAGTAGATGTATTCCCTTACCACTTCCAGTGCATCGCTACCTATCGTAAAATACTGTTTTTTCGACACTGTTAATCATTACTTTAGTTTTCTACAGATTAATTTTTAAACCCACCCTTCTGCTCTGCCTCTCCAGGTCAGTGAGCACGCATTGCAATTCGTCCCCTGAGTTACTAAGCAAGGCAATATCATCAGCGATTCGCAAGTTACTAAGGTATTCTTCATTACCTCTTTTCTAAATTCTCCCCCCCCCCCAATCCAGGTCCCTGAATACCTTCTGTAAACGCGCTGTGAATAGCATTGCAGAGGTCGTATCTCCCTGCCTGACGCCTTTATATATTGAGATTTTCTTGATTTCTGTATGGAGGACTACCGTGGCTGTGGAGCCGTTATACATGCATTTCAGTATTTTTACGTACGGCTCGTCTAACCCTGATTCCGTAATGCCTCCATGACTGCTGAGGCTTCGACTGAATCAAACGCTTGGGCGTAATCAATGAAAGCTATATATAAGGTTTGGTTATATCGCGCACATTTCTCTGTCACCTGATTGATAATGTGAATATGGTGTATTATTGAGTAACGTTAACGGAATCCTGCTTGGTCCTTCGGTTGACAAGTCTAAGGTGTTCCTGATTCTATTTGCTATTACCTTGGTAAATACTCTGTAGGCTACGGACAGTAAGCTGATCGGTCTATAATTTTTCAAGTCTTTGGCGTCCCCTTCCTTATGGATTAGGATTATGTTGGCATTCTTGAAAGATTCCGGTAGGCTCGAGGTAATGGGGCATTGCGTATACAGGGTGGCCAGTTTTTCTAGAACAATCTGCTTACCATCCTTCAACAAATCTGCTGTTACCTGATCCTCCCCAGCTGCATTCCCCCTTTGCGAAGCTCCCAAGGCTTTCTTTACTTTTTTCGGCGTTACTTGTGGGATTTCAAATTATACTAGACTATTCTCTCTTCCATAATCGTCGTGGATGCCGCTGGTACTGTATAAATCTCTATAAAACTCCTCAGCCACTCGAACTATCTCATCCATATTAGTGGTGATATTGCAGGCTTTGTCTCTTAACGCATACATCTGATTCTCGCCTATTCCTAGTTTCTTCACTGCTTTTAGGCTTCCTGCGTTCCTGAGAGCATGTTCAATTCTAACCATATTATACTGCCTTATCTCAGCTGTCTTATGCTTGTTAATTAACTTGGAAAGTTCTACCAGTTCTATTCAAGCTGTAGGGTTAGAGGGCTTCCCTACATTGGCGTTTCATGATCAGATGTATCGTCCCCGGCGATAGGTTACTGGTATCCTGTCTAACGGAGTTACTACCGACTTCTATTGCACACTACCTAATGATGTCCATAAGATTGTCGTTCATTGCTTCAACACTAAGGTCCTCTTCCTGAGTTAAAGCCAAATACCTGTTCTGTAGATTGATCCGGAACTCCTTTATCTCCCTCTTACCGCTTAATCACTGATCGGCTTCTTATGTACCAGTTTCTGTTCCCTCCTCAAGTCTAGGCTAATTCGAGTTCTTAGTATCCTATGGTCATTGCAGCGCACCTTGCCGAGCACGTCCACATCTTGTATGAAGCCGAGGTTAGCGCAGAGTATAAAGTCTATTTCATTTATAGCTTCGCCATTCGGGCTCCTCGACGTCCACTTTCGGCTATCCCGCTTGCAGAAGAAGGTATTCATTATCCGATTATAATTCTGTTCTGCAAACTCTACTATTAACTCACCCCTGCCATTCTTAGAGCCTATGCCGTATTCCCCCACTGACTTGTCTCCAACCTGCTTCTTGCCTACCCTGGCATTGAAGTCGTTCATCAGTATAGTGTATTTTGGTTTGAATTTACCCATTTCCGACTCCACGTCTTCATAGAAACTTCCGAATTCCTGGTCATCACGACAGGATGTAGGGGCGTAGGCCTGTACGGCTTTCAATTTGTACCAATTATTAAGTTTCACTACAAGACATGCCACCCTCTTGTTAATGCTATAGAATTCTTGTATGTTACCAGCTATATCCTTATTAATCAGGAATCCGACTCCTAGTTCTCGTCCCTTCACTAAGCCCACGTAGTACAGTACGTGTCAGCTTTTTAGCAATGTATATGCTTCTTTTGTCCTCCTAACTTCACTCAGTCCTGTTAGATCCCATTTACTGCCCTCTAACTTCTCCAAAAGCAGTGCTCGACTCACCTCACTAGATAACGTTCTAGCGTTAAACGTTTCCAGGTTCAGATTCCAATGGCGGCCAAGTGTAAGCAAATGTAAAAGCATGCGCGTATCGCAGCGTACTAGCAGTACTAATCTGCGTACATATTTCCTCAATATTCGCCCTCTCTCAGTTGTCTCATCGTACAATTACCTTGGACTAAACAACACCAGCAACCTTTTTTGGCACATGCATGTCGACATATTATGTAGCAATGCCAATCGCATGTTGGGCTGTTTGCGCCGAAACTTCTCATCTGCACCATCGTAACTGAAACTAACTCTCTAAAAAACATTAGTTCGCTCCATTATAGAATACACATGCGCCACTTGGAAACCAGCTAACATTACACTCATAAACAGCAAAGAAGCCATTCAGAATCGTGCAGCGCGTTTTATCTTATCAAACTACTCCCGATATGTTGGCGTTACCTCAACGAAAACACTTAACTTGCCAGAACTACCTTTGCGTCGTAGATGCTTTCGCTCTTTAATAAAATCTACCACCACAATCCTTTGTTGAAAGAACAGCTTATCACCCAACCGTCATACATATCATCTTGCTCTGACCATAGTTTCCAAGTTGGTGCGCCGTCTTCACGTGCTATACTTTGTAGTAATGCAGTCATCCCTAGCACAAGTGCAGATTGGAACCACCTTCCCGCCTCCGTTGTAGCCACCCTGGATATTGACACCTTCAAAACCACCATTCATGAAACGCCATGTTGAATATGTCTTTGTATCTTGCACAATGCTTTGTGTTATGCTCACCCACAGGATTCTGTAATGCCTTCGGGCCTTGAAAGTATATTAAATAAATAAATAATATAAATACAGAAGTGGACTGAAGCTAGTAAGAGAAGCATAGAAAAAGTAAGTTGGTGAGTTTTGCCACTTCAAATAATGCAACAGTTGTATGAAAAGGGACAGTTTAAAGGCTCTTTGAAATAGTCTTTGTCTTGGTTAAGAATACTGCCTAGACACAAAAGTAGATCTCAAGGCATGCATTCTTACAAAAATGTTTTGCCAGTGCATTGCAATAAACAACTACAAATGGTTAAACAATACACTTCTGTAAAGCGATGGCATTACCCCTCTACTTTTACATCGTGTGGCCATCAGTATGTCTCACCTACTTGGGCACACCACCATGTGGTGATGCAAGTGTAGCCTACTTCCAGTTTTATTGTTACTGTGGTGAAGGCTACCTTAAAATGAAGTTCATCTGCTGTTCTCACGTCCTCTACAGTGCGCAGTTGTGGCAGTTTACTGCGTGCGCACACCCAGAGTGCAAGACGATTGCGGTAGAGAGAGAGAGAGAGATATAGCAAGGAGAGAAAAGGCAGGGAGGTCAAACAGACGTCCGGTTCGCTGCCCTACACTGGGGGTGAAGGAAAGGGAAATGAAAGAAGAAAAAAGAAAAAAAGTGACGACTGTGTGCACTGAAGCACAATGACAACGAAGTGGAGTTCTATAGCTGGCGATCTGCATTGATCACATCTGGGACAACTAAAGGGCCAGTGGTCGTTGTGCGAACAGGAGGCTGCGGGTGAGTATGGGGCTTACTCAAGAGTTGCAAGGACTGTATTAACAGCATCCAGTACTTCCACTGCACTTCGCGCTGAGAGAGTATTCAAATTACTGAAACGTACATGAAGGGTAGTTATAAGGGACCAAAGCATCACAACCGCTTGCCGGTCTTCTTCGGTCAATTTATCGGGAGTCGGCGCTGTGGACTCTACCGTGGTGGGCTGCATTTTTGTTATGTCATTGAGGCTCCGGCTGTGGCACTGGCATTGGTAACATTCATTTGTTCTGCTGCCAAAGACATCTCTGCAACTATTTTAATGTGAGAATCATTCCGCGCCCCATTGGCTCCTTCTTAAGTCACATAGTTTCTCACCCTCACCTTCCGTCTAGCTTCACAAAATTTTCCAAATCCCTGCTCTTTGAAAGAAACTCATTATTTTGCTTCTCTTATACCTATGCCACACGCGCACCCACAAACTCCTTTAGTATAAGGGAGCACTAGACTTTTTAAGGGAGTTTGATCTCACGGAAATTGTGGTTGTGTCACCAGGTCAAAAACGAGTTTTTTTAAAAGTAGCCACCAGAGGCACATTCAGCTCTGTTTGGTTTTTCTACAAGTACAAGAATGTAAGTTCTAACTACGCTTGTAGCTATTATAATTATTGCTCCTTCCATAATATTCTTCAATATATTTGATGCAAAAACATACACCTCAGTAAGAATCAAAGCGTGCTTGCTAAACATAGCAGTGCTGACAGCGACGGTAGCCACCCTGTGCTTGTGTATGTTTTCCTGCTGAATTATTGAGCAGTGCGGTGAAAGCTATGTTAGCGTGTATTTTCATCTGGCAACCTTGTAGGTCACACGAAGTAGAAAGTCGACGCCACCATAGCAGACTACAGGAATGTAATTATAAAGTTTACGCCACTATGACGCATTACAGAAATGTAGTTGATGAGGAAAACGAGAATAAGTTGAAAGCAGGAGCCAACGCTTCCATACATTTTTGAACGACAACATTGGCTCCTGCTTTCACCTTGTTCTCGTTTAGCTCATCGCCTTAAATTTCCATATCCCACTTTCCCTGTGTTTTCCCAGGAATGTATCACGGCAGAAAGCTGGGCTAGTTGGTGTGTCATCATTATTCAAAAGGCTAGCGCAAAAGAGCAGGCACAAAGACAGAGAATACGACAGGACGAGCGCTAATTAGCGCTTGTCCTGTCGTATTCTCTGTCTTTGTCCCTGCTATTTCGCACTAGTCTTTTGAATAATGACCCAGGAATGTAGTTGGTGTCTTGCCTCACGATACTGGAGTGCAGCAGTTACAGCAATGTGTTGAATGTATGCAGTAGCATTCGCATGGTGCTAAACAGCAGCAAAAAAAGCCCTAAAAGTATGCACCAATTCCCGCGGAAGGTGAACTAGAAATCAGAACTTACTCTGGATAACACTCCTCGTCATGCACGTGGAATTCTGCCAGGATGTGGCTAGCATGGCCAGCCACTTATCGAGAATAGGGGCACAAGCGCACGCGCCATCGTCGCTTTTTCAGAGGCTTTCGCGATGATACAGCTGACACCATGGCAGAGCACATCAGCACAGTGATGATGACTTCCTCTTTGCTCGAATCAAATTCCATAGCTTTTGCCGGAACACAAAACCAGCGAAGTTTGCGCGAACTGCGCAGATCCCTATAGAGTTTTCGCTGAGGACAATAATCTCCCGGAAGGCGACTTGCAGGTCACGCTCAGCCGGGCTTGCCGGTGTGAGCATCGGTCGGATTCCGTCATTTTTTTGTCGCGAATTGCAAATGGTCGCACAACCCCTTCAAGTTGCCTGTGTGATTGCACCTTAACTTGAATTTGCTTCGTTTGGGTAGAAGGACACTCCCAAATGTGAAGGCAAGGAAGGTGATAGGTTTCAATGGTTGACACAAGTGCAAAATATTTTGCTCGACATGTGCCTAGTGTTTCACACCTCGCAGTTAGACAACTGCACAAATTTTTGTAGCATGGCGGCATAGCAAAGTATAGCACATAAAATGATATCTTAAACCATACCTGCAATTGTGGATTCATTCATACTACTTAGACCCACAAAAGATGCTTGAGGGCTGTTACTGCCACAGGTACCATACCCACAAATGGCGCTATGACTTGTTTCATTAATTTGTGGGTCAGCTGTGTCAGCAACAGCACTCAAACTGCTGTCCGGTATAGATGGTATGAGTTTCTCCAAGTGTGCATGGATGCCTGGGTCGTCATTTTCATCAGCATACATCCCATGCAGCATTTATGCTGCAGGCGACGCTCTATGTGTGTCACCATCTGCATAAGCGAGAAGAAAGGGGGTTAACCGAGGGGCCCGATCATTATTAGTCATATCATAAAAAGCCAACAAACACTGACACCAAGGACAAC